>NW_024412418.1:2451868-2650742 GCF_014898765.1 Herpailurus yagouaroundi | reverse complement strand
CCGCCCCGCGCCTCAAGCAGCCAGGGAGCGCGTGGCCCGCGGAGTGGCGCGGGGCGGGGGGGCGGAGAAGTGCGTGCAGGTGCAGGCCCGACCGGCCGAGGCCGCGCCTACCGGAGGCCGCGGTGCTCGCGCAGGTGCCGGCTCTGCGCCTGCCCCGACCGCGTGGGCAAACGCGGCGGAGGCGGCGCATGTGACGTCGCTCTACCCGCGGGCCATGCGGCTCCAGCCTCTCGGCGTCCTCTGGGGTGAGTACGCGGGCGCGCGCGCGCGGGCCTCGGCACGGCGTCCCTGTTAGAGGCTTGGCCTCTCGGCCTCGTTGGTCACCTACGCGCGCAGGGTCAGCAGGTGCTGCGGGATGGCGGGCTGGAAGAAGGGGGACGGGCTCGGAGCCCTCCCCGAATAGGTGCGCCACACACCCCTGGGCCCAGGCTGTAGCACTCGACGTCCCGGCAGCGGACGGAGAACGCACCGTGGAGGCCGGGGAGGAAGGAGCGTGGGATATTGACGGTGTCCTCCCAGATGTCAGGTGTCGGTGCAGCCGAGCCTGTGGGCAGTGAGCTCGGACACGTGTCTCCCGCCGCCCTCCCGCCACGCCCCACGTGCACGTGGTCTGGGGTGAGGTTCTCGCTGCTTCCGTGGTGCAGAGGCCCCAGGCTCCAGGTTGCGCAAGTTGTTCCCACCCCCCACCCCACAGCGCTCCAGGCAAGCCCAAGGCCAGAGCCTGCTTGCGGCCCTGTGCTCCGGGCCGCCATTCCCCACCCCCTCCCGCCCCAAAAGCAGGGCCTGAGGCAGGGGCAGAAGCTGGAGAGCTTTACCTTGGCAGCCTGCAGCCCTTCAGCAACTACATGGCCCCGGGAGCCGAAGTATGTCCAATCACGGGACAGTGACTCAGCAAGACTTAGGCCCCTCCCCAGTGAGTAGTCCCTTCTCAGGCTGCCCCCCTTGACATGTTCAGAGGAAAGCATGTTCCTGATCAGAAGCACCAAGGGGAGTGAAACTCGGCATAGGCCCAGGGACAGGTGGACCATGATGGTGGAGAGCAGGCTGCCCCAGGGCCCTCCCAGTTGACCTCTGTGAAGCAAATCAAATCTAATTGAGCACCCACTATTTTAGTCTCTCACTGGCTTCTGGCCACGGGGTGCAGGTAGGGTCCTGCTACTGCTACTGCACTGAATGAGGAAGTGGGTTAGGGGCAAAGCCTGGAAAATTGGGTCTTTTGCCCATTGACCAGGCAGCTCGTGTGTGAGGCACTGTGGCTGGGAGGTCACATTTACTGCAGGCTGATTTCCTTGTGGGCCTTTGGCAGATATTCCAGAAAGGAGCTCCTTTCTGGCTGGGGCAGGCTCTCAGTAGCTCTAAGAAGTGAGGGGGGGGGGGGGGCACGGGGCACTGCATCATTGCTTCAGAGCCCTGGTGTATGGGCAGGACTGAACTTCTAAAGGCTGCTTCTGAATAGTCCAGGGTCCAAGAACTTTCATCCTTCTTTTCCAATTTGGAGGTCTCCATCTCCTCTCCCTAAGATCAGCAGCTCTTCTAAATGTGACTCTGGCTGAGATGTTGTATAATCCTAGTTTAACCTGTCACCAGTTGCCTTTTACATTTGAAGAATCTGAGGCCCAGAGAAGTCAGGTAAAGTACCAGGGTTACAGTTCAGTACGCAGTGGAGCCAACATAGAAATCTAGGTGCATCGAATGCCAAAGCACAGTTTCCATCCACTGATCTGTGCCTGCCTTCCTATTCAAAGTCAGGGTCTGGATTTGGGGAGCGCTTAACCCAGTGGTAGCACTCCTGGTTAGACTTGGTTTCCACAGTGTGCTTGGAGCAAATTTACCCCCCCCCCCCCCGCCCCACCTCCTGCATCATGTGTGGGAGAGGGGGCACCAGCCAGAGGAATGGCTGCTGGCCTTGACTTCCCGATATGAGTTGGAATCTGGGCCCTAGCAATTTCAACGTTTATTTATTTTTGGGACAGAGACAGACAGAGCATGAACGGGGGAGGGGCAGAGAGAGAGGGAGACACAGAATCGGAAACAGGCTCCAGGCTCCGAGCTAGCAGCCCAGAGCCTGACGCGGGGCTCGAACTCACAGACCGCGAGATCGTGACCTGGCTGAAGTCGGACGCTTATCCGACTGCGCCACCCAGGCGCCCCCCTAGCAATTTCATCAGCTGAGCCCTCCCACATTGTGGCTTTCTTCCCAGAGTCCCACTTCTCTCATTTGTTACACGTTGAGAACAATACAAACCTCTTCAGGCTTGAGCTGTTAGTGTAAAATGCCCAGCAGAGTGCCTGGCACAAAATAAGGTGTCCATTTAGTAAAGTGGGTTAAGTGACTTGTTCAGGGTTTGGATTTGCACCCAGGTTGGTCTGAGTCCAAAGCCTAGTGCTCTTTCTACCTACATGTGGTTCCTTCCACTCTCTATTTTGGCATTCTGTTATTAAAAAGTGTAATTGATTTCTCATAAGGTAATTTGGGGTGGATTATTTGCTAGAGAGAAGACTGTTATCTTGGGGAGACAGTAATGCCTTGTTCCCCTGTTGGTGTGTCTTCCTATGACAAGGACAAGTAATCATGCTGCTTTCCCACATCCCACTCAGTCCTTTGGGCGTGTGACTTAAGAACAAACACCTGTGTCATTGTAAATCCAAGAGTTTGGAAATTCATCATGTTTGGTGATAGCTCTTTCCCAGGACCTGGGGAAGGTTTGGGCATTTTATAGCAGTGGACACTAGAGAAGATAAACGCTGGGCGGTGGGTAAGCATTTGCTATGGGGGTCAGATGCAAGCAGGAGAAGGGCAAGGAAAACTTTGCAGATGTTTTGTTACCAGCCCTGGGCAGCATTTGCTGAGGCCCAGGGATTAGGGGGTCAGATAGTGCCCAGAACTCACATCCCCTAATTGTTTAGAGGCAGCATACAGAACATATAGGCAGGACAGCCTTGGGTTAGATGCCAAGGCCCTGTGACCTCGGATAAGAAGTGTGATTTCCTGCAAAACAGGAACAAATAGGACTTTCTTTGCTATTAACTTCAAAAATTACAACAAATGGCTGTGCCTGGGTGGCTCAGTTGGTTAAGTGGGTTAAACGTCTGACTTCAGCTCAGGTCATGATCTCAGGGTTCACAAGTTCAAGCTCTGCGTCAGGCTCAGTGCTGACAGCTTGGAGCTTGCCTCAGATGTCTCTCTCTCTCTCTCTCTCTCTCTCTCTCTCTCTCTCTGTCTCTCTCTCTTTCTCTGCCCCTCCCCTGCTCACACTCTGTCTCTCTTTCAAAAATAAATAAGCATTTAAAAAAATTACAACAAATGCTTGTTATGAAAAATTAAAAGAGTAAAAAGATTAGATAAAGTTAAAAAGACCTCCTTCAGCCAGTTCTCCTCCCCAGAGAGACCCACTGTGAACTGATGGGTGTATCTCCTTTCACACATGTTTCTGTGTGTGCACCAGGCACATTTACACACAGTGTTTTCTTTTACAAAAATGGTACAGGCCTTCCACACTTTCGCTTTACCCACAGAGAAACTGATTCCCAGAGAAAGTGGTGTGCACAAGGTCACACAAAAGGTAGATTGTAGCAGGGCTGCATCTAAGTCCCTGCCTTTTGACTCCAGGTCCCAGGTTCAGGCCACGCCCAGCACTGCCTCACAGCCTCAGGGCCCAGCATAGTCCAGTAGAGCACTCTAGGGGACACCCATACAGTTACCCTTGTGGATAAGCAGAGGAAATAGTCCAAATATTTAACACCCTGCATGATGCACTCCCAGCCCATCAGAACCCATACTGGTTGCAAATGGCCTTCCTGAGGTTACTGGCTGGATATTGGCCCTGCATGTAGGGGTCTAATTTCACACTGTACCTGTGTCTCAATGCATAGTTGGGAAGGGGATACAGGAATGGAGGGAGGGAGAGAAGGAGAGAGGAAGGTGGGGAGAAAGGAAGAAAGATGCAAAATGGTCTTAAATAACACCACAGAGGAAGAAAGAAAATGCTAGGAATTTGTCCATTTCTTCCAGGTTGTCCAGTTTGTTGGCATATACTTTTTCATAGTATTCTCTGATAATTGTTTGTATTTCTGAGGGATCTGTTGTGATAAGTCCATTTTCATTTGTGATTTTATCTATTTGGGTTCTCTCTCTTTTCTTTTTGAGAAGTCTGGCTAGGGGGTTATCAATTTTGTTTATTTTTTTCAAAAAGCAGCTCTTAGTTTCATTGATCTATTTTACTGTTTTTTTTTTTTTATTCTATATTATTTATTTCTGCTCTGATCTTTATTATTTCTCTTCTGCTGGCCTTGGGGTTTCTTTGCTGTTCTGCTTCTAGTTTCTTCAGGTGTGCTGTTAGATTTTGTATTTATGATTTTTCTTGTTTCTTGAGCTAGGCCTGGATTGCAGTGTATTTTCCTCTTAGGACTGCCTTTGCTGCATCCCAAGGGGTTTGGACTGCCGTGTTTTCATTTTCATTTGTTTCCATGTATTTTTTAATTTCTTCTTTAATTTCCTGATTAACTCATTCATTCTTTATTAGGCTGTTTTTTAACCTCCATGCATTTGGAGGTTTTCCAGACTTTTTCCTGTGGTTGATTTCAAGTTTCATAGCGTTGTGATCTGAAAATGTGCATGGTATGATCTCAGTTCTTTTCTATTTATCGAGGGCTGTTTTGTGACCCAGTATGTGATCTATCTTGGAGAATGTTCCATGTGTGCTCGAGAAGAATGTGTATTCTGCTGCTTTAGGATGAAAAGTTCTGAATATATCGGTCAAGTCCATCTGGTCCAGTGTATCATTCAAGGCTATTGTTTCTTTATGATTTTCTGCCTAGATGACCTGTCCCTTGCTGTAAGTAAAGTATTAAAGTCCCCTGCAATTACCACATTCTTATCAATAAGATTGCTTATGTTTGTGATTAATTGTTTTATATATTTGGGTGTTCGAGTTGGGTGCATAAACATTTATAATTGTTAGCTCTTCCTGATGGATAGACCCTGTAATTATTATAGAATGCCCTTCTTTATATCTTGTTACAGCCTTTAGTTTAAAATCTAGTTTGTCTGCTATAAGTATGGCTACTCCAGCTTTCTTTTGACTTCCAGTAGCATGATAGATAGTTCTCCATCCCCTCACTCTCAATCTGAAGGTGTCCTCAGGTCTAAAATGAGTCTCTTGTAGACGGCAAATAGATGGGTCTTGTTTTTTTTTTTATCCATTCTGATACCCTATGTCTTTTGGTTGGAGCATTTATTCCATTTACATTCAGTGTTATTATTGAAAGATATGGATTTAGAGTCATTGTGTTATCTGTAGGTTTCATGCTTGTTGTGATGTCTCTGGTCCTTTGTAGCCTTTGCAACATTCCACTCACAGAGTCCCCCCTTAGGATCTCTTTTAGGGCTGGTTTAGTGGTGATGAACTCCTTCAGTTTTTGTTTGTCTAAGAAAACCTTTATCTCTCCTTCTATTCTGAATGACAGGCTTGCTGGATAAAGGATTCTTGGCTGCATATTTTTCCTATTCAGCACATTGAAGATTTCCTGCCACTCCCTTCTAGCCTGCCAAGTTTCAATAGATAGATCTGCTACTACCGTTATGTGTCTACCCTTGTAGGTTAAGACCTATTTGTCCCTAGCTGCTTTCAGAATTCCCTCTTTATCTTTGTATTTTGCCAGTTGTACTATGATATATCATGCAGAAGATCGATTCCTGTTACATCTGAACGGAGTTCTCTGTGCCTCCTGGATTTCAACGTCTGTTTCCTTCCCCAGATTGAGGAAGTTCTCAGCTATGATTTTTTTCAGGTACACCTTCTACCCCATTTCTCTCTCTTCTTCTTCTGGAACTCCTATGATACAGATATTACTACATTTCATTGAATCACTTAGTTCTTTAATTCTCCCTTCATGGTCTAGAATTTTTTTCTCTCTTTTTCTTAGCTTCATTTTTTCCCATAATTTTATCTTCTATTTCACTTATTCTCCCCTCTGCCTCTTCAGTCCTCACTGTCACTGCCTCTAGTTTATTTTGCATCTCATTTACAACGTTTTTTAATTCATAATGACTATTTTTTAGTTCCTTGATCTCTGCAGCAGTAGATTCTTTGCTGTCTTCTATGCTTTTTTTGAGCCCAGCGATTAATCTTATGACTATTATTCTAAATTCTTGATCAGTTTTATTGTTTATATCTGTATTTATCAATTCTTTAGCTGGCATTTCTTCCTGGAATTTCTTTTGAGGAGAATTCTTCTGTTTCATCATTTTGACTAGTTTTCTGTGCCTTATGTGTTTTAAAAGCTTGTTATGTGTCCTGCACTTGTGAGCACTACTATGTTAAAGAGGGGTCATACACTATCCACGGCCTGTCCCTTCAGGAGCTGTTTTTTGAAATGTGTTACTTGCTCTCTGTTGTTGTAACTCTGTGCTTTGTCAGATGTGCTTTGATTTGTTCGTTGAAGTAGCCCTGGAAAAGAAAACAAACAAAAACCCCACAAAAAACAAACAACCCCCCCCCGCCCCCAACACCAACAACAAAACACCAGCAACAAAAAAACAATGAGATGGGGATGGTGTTAATGGAAGAGGCCTTATCCCATACAAAGAGAGAAATGACAGGGGTGGGGAAAAAGAAAAGAAAAGAAAATTGACCAGGCAGAGAAACTATATGGCTTGGTCCAGAGAGAGAGAGAGAGAGAGAGAGAGAGAGAGAGGAAAATAACGAAGGAGATATAGAACAGGTATAGAGAGAATAGATTAAATATGTCTGCTTAAATAAACCAACAACCAGAATAACCAGACTAGAGGAGGGAAGAAATAAGGAGAAAAGGAAGAAAAAGAAATATATACATATAATAAGAATTATTCAAGAATTAAATCAGGAAATGCAAAACTGGTGGGAAGCCGTGGCAGCGCTGGGCTGGAGGAGGGGCTGTCTGGTTGGTCAGCGTCAGTCCCTCTCTGGCTCTGGCGGATCCGCAGTTACCAGGTGCGGAGGGGCGTGGCTTGGTGTGGGCGGGGCCCGCCTCCACTGTGGGCCCGCTGACCTTTCCCTGAGGCCCCACCTTGTTGGTGATGGGGAGAAGAATGGCGACACCCCAGTCTCTCCTCCACCGACCGGGTGTCCCAAAGCAGTCTGTACCGCCGGTGCGAAGGAAGTGGTCTGTCCCGCTCCGCCGAATCCCGTTCCTCCCTGGCGCTCGGCTGGGATTTAAACCCCAATGTCTTAAAGGGTCCCACTCCGTGCGCCCAGGTTTCGGGGAAGCGCTGCTGTGTGCAGCCGTTGTATGACCTCTGGCTGGTGGGTGCAGACGGTCTTTGTCCTTTGAATGGTTGTATACCTTCTTCCCACAGCACTTCAGGGAGTGGATCGCTTTCTCCCATTGCGGACTGTGCTTCTGAGCTAGTTACTGAGCCATGGGCTGGCTCCCCTCCTCCCCAGGTATGAGAACTGGGAAGTCAGCCCCAGTCCAGAGAAAGCTCTGCAGTTAGAGATTGGATCTTTCTCCATCCTGGTCCGTGGTTTTTCTCTTGTCCAGATTCAGTCCTGCATTTTTACAGCTTCTCTTTCTCTTCCCTTTGTCTCTCTGCAGAAGGGGAATCCCTCCCCTCTGTGCCTACTCGACTTGGTTTATCTCTCCCAGTTCGCCATCACGCACCTAAGACCCACCAGGTTGTCCCGGTGGGTCCCTGGAGACGTCTCTGTCACTCTGCAGCCCGGACTCTTGGAATTCAAAGTCCTTTGGCTTCAACACGGTTGTGTTTGAGGGGCAAGGGAACTTTGGGCCCCCCTACTTCTCTGCCATGTTGGATCTCCTCGCTGTCTGTTTTTAAAAATAAGAACAAGGGAGATCATGTTGCTTGAGAAAAGCATGCTTCTCGTGAGAGAGGAAGAGGCAATAATGAAAAAGGAAATAAATAGGAAGAGTTTGCCAGAACTGCATTTGGGATATAGGTTTGCACTCAGTGGCTCTGTGACCTTGGGCAAGTGACTTAATCTCCTTGAACTTCCTTTCTGTAAACATCTATGAATGTGACAGGGAGGAAAGGAACAAAGTAATTTAACCAAGATTACATCAGCTGAGTGTCAGATAGGCTGAGAGGTCTGGGGGACTTTCAGTCTGGGGGGCTCATATGTAGTTCAGTCAGGGGTGGTCCAGGGGGCCCGAATTCCAGATGGGGGTCTTAAGGCTCTTCTCACCCTGAATTAAAGCTGATGGTGATTCTGGGTTGAACCCCTAAATAAGTTTCATTCCTTATAACATTTCTTAAAAGCTTATTTATTTTGTTTTTTATTTAAAAAAATTTTTTTAACGTTTTATTTATTTTTGAGACAGAGACAGAGCATGAATGGGGGAGGGGCAGAGAGAGAGGGAGACACAGAATCAGAAGCGGGCTCCAGGCTCTGAGCCATCAGCCCAGAGCCCGACGCGGGGCTCGAACCCACAGACCGCGAGATCGTGACGCGAGCTGAAGTCGGACGCTTAACCGACTGAGCCACCCAGGCGCCCCAAAAGTTTATTTATTTTGAAAGAGAGAGAGAGAGAGAGCCAGCATGAGCAGGGAAAGGCTGGGGGGTGGGGGGAGAGAGAGAGAGAGAGAGAGAGAGAATATGAGAGAGGGAATCCCAAGCAGGCTCCTGTCAGTGCAGACCCAGATGCAGGGCTCAAACTCACAGACTGAGCCAAAATGCAAAGTTGGGCACCTAACCAACTGAGCCACCGAGGCGCCCCAGTAAGTTTCATTTTTAAAGTCCTATGGTTTGTGTGGTAGAGGCTGGGATGACTGTTGAGGGATATGGAGGTATAATCACAGGGGCAAGTATAAGAGGAAAAAGTGAAGAGTGGGGTGGCTTTCAACCTTTTCAGTTTATGGGGCAAGCTTTTGACTGAGTTTTTACACCATGAGCATACTTTTTGCCTGCTTTAAAAGCCACGAGTGACGATAAAATAAAAGACTTGTGGAGCGGTGAGGGTTCAATTTTGTTATAGAAGCCCGGGATTTTCCTCACTGCATCAGCTTCACTGACCAGCAGAGGGCAGTACAGACAGTGACATCACTGCAGGTGGTTTGGTGTGATGGAGCGACTTTTTAAAATTTGTTATCCGAATTGTGGTAAAAACGCATAACATAAAATTTACCGTTGTAACCACTTCTAATTGTATAGTTCCTTTGTTCCTTAGCGTTAAGTATCTTCACATTGTTGTGCAAACAGTCTCCAGAACTTTTCTATCTTACAAAACTGAAGGCCATAGATCGGGACCAGGACAACTCCCCATTTTCTCCTCTGTGTACCCCCTGGCAAGCCACCATTCTACTTTCTGTTTCTGGCAATTTGAATGCTCTAGAAAGCTCAGATAAGTGAAATCATCCAGAGCTTGTCTGTGTTTGGCTGGCTTCTCTTAACATAATGTCTTTCAAGGTGCATCCATGCTGTGGTATGCTTTGGACTTTAACTTCCCTCTTGAAATGATTAGTTTTGCCTTTTGCACAATATGCAGATGGTGCAAATCTCCTCTTCCTCGATTTGCACACTTCTTGGTACGTCATGTATTTGGAAGTGGGGGCATTAGTGTCTTCCTTCAACTTCTGCCTGTGTGAGCCACATCCATGCATTCACTGGACCTGTGGGGTTAACTGAAGGATGGGAAAGGAGCAGGAAATCAGCACACCCATTCAGCGGGCAGCCCCTGCGAAGGGCGTCTTGGCTGTATGCATAAGACAAGATGTTGTTCATATGCCCCTTGTAACTCGGTGTTTCCACATCTGGGGATCCAATTAAAAGAAATGACTCAAGGAAGAAAGAAGAATTCACATTCAAAACATTGAGAGTGGCATCAGTGGTGAGGTGCAGCTCACATCTCCCTGCAAGGGGGAATGTGCTGTGAGGCTGGTGGTGAGCTCACAGCCTCCAGCTGCTGCCCATTTGGGATCTGACCCACATTTGGGCCAAGTCTATATTCTTGTAGGCAACTGGAAGAGACGTCCCTTAGCAGGTGGGCGTTAAGCTAAACCCTGAAGGATGAACAGAATTTACTCAAACAGCACATAGAAGGGTGTTCTAGCAGAAAAGTTAATTCATTAGTCAGCCTAGTAGCAGAATTTCACCCCTCCACCTTGGTTGCCACGGTTTGTGCTCCCACTGGACCAATCTTGTTCTCACAATGGCCCTGAACATGCCCTCACCTTGAATCTGCAAATGCTGCTTCCAGTGAATGATTCCTGGCCAGCCAGGGATCTCTTGTAAAACCCCTGGATCTTTAAAATAGACTTGCTAAGTGTTGGTGTAGTGATCAAGGTCATATGTCATCTCCTAGGTGAGTTAGAAACAGAAAAGGAAGTAGAATGGACTTTGGAACACTGGGAGAATCTATGCAAACACAAAATGTGTTCATTTCAGCTCTGGTGTAAATATCATAGAGGAAAAAGCTCAGATTCCAATAAGAGAACAGCCACTCCTGCAATCCCTATCAAAATAACACCAGCATTCTTCACAGAGCTAGAACAAACAATCCTAAAATTTGTATGGAACCAGAAAAGATCCTGAATAGCCAAAGCAATCCTGAAAAAGAAAACCAAAGCTGGAGACATCACAATTCTGGACTTCAAGCTATATTACAAAGCTGTAATCATCAAGACAGTATGGTACTGGCACAAAAACAGACACTCAGATCAATGGAACAGGATAGAGAACCCAGAAATGGACCCACAAACATATGGCCAACTAATCTTTGACAAAGCAGGAAAGAATAACCAATGGAAAAAAGTCTGTTCAGAAAGTGGTGCTGGGAAAACTGGACTGTGACATGCAGAAAAATGAAGCTGGACCACTTTCTTACACCATACACAAAAATAAACTCAAAATGGATGAAAGACCTAAACGTAAGACAGGAAGCCATCAAAATCCTAGAGGAGAAAACAGGCAACAACCTCTTTGACCTTGGCTGCAGCAACTTCTTACTGACATGTCTCCAGAGGCAAGGGAAACAAAAGCAAAAATGAACTATTGGGATCTTATCAAAATAAAAATCTGCACAGCAAAGGAAATCAGCAAAACTAAAAGACAATAGACAGAATGGGAGAAGATATTTGCAAATGACATATCAGGTAAAGGGTAAGTATCCAAAATCTATAAAGAACTTATCAAACTCAACGCCCAAAAAACAAAGAATCCAGTGAAGAAATGGGCAAAAGACATGAATAGACACTTCTCCAAAGAAGACATCCAGATGACTAACAAACACATGAAAAAATGCTCAGCATCACTCATCATCAAGGAAATACATATCAAAACCACAATGAGATGCCACCTCACACCAGTCAGAATGGCTAAAATTAACATAACATTAACAAATCAGGCAACAACAGATGTTGGCAAGGATGAGGAGAAAGGGGAAGGCTTTTGCACTGCTGGTGGGAATGCAAACTGATGCAGCCACTCTGGAAAACAGTATGGAGGTGGCTCAGAAAATTAAAAAAAAAAAAAAAACCTACCCCACAACCAGCAATTACACTAGTAGGAATTTACCCAAAGGATATAGAAATGCTGATCCAAAAGGCACATGCACCCCAATGTTTATAGCAGCACTATAAACAATAGCCAAAGTATGGAAAGAGCCCAAATGTCCATCAGCTGATGAATGGATAAAGAAGAGTGGTATGTATACTCAATGGAATATTACTCAGGGATCAAAAAGAGTGAAATCTTACCATTTGCAACAAGGTGGATGGAACTATGCTAAACTAAGCAAAATAAGTCAGAGAAAGACAAATATCATATGATTTCATTCATATGTGGAATTTAAGATACAAAACAGATGAACGTAAGGGAAAGGAAGGAAAAAGAAGATAAAAACAGAGAGGGAGACAAACCATAAGAGACTCTTAAATACAGAGAAAAAACCGAGGGCTGCTGGAGGGGAGGTTGGTGGGGGGATGGCCTAAATGGGTGATGGACATTAAGGAAGACACTTGTGAGGATGAGCACTGGGTGTTATATGTAAGTGATGAACCACTAAATTCTATTCTTAAAAATATATATATATATTTTTATTAATAAATTAATAAAATGTCAGAAGTAAAAAAAACAAACAACAAAAAAAAACCCAGCCATTCCTGCCTGCTCTTGTGGGCAGAGGATGACTGTGTTAACTTAGGCCACCCATCTGCCAGCACCTGAAGCTCCAGTGACCCCCTCTGGTTTACATGGAAGATTGCAGCATAAACCTGTAGCAGCCCAAATAAGAGGGAGACTCCAGACATGGGAGCATGTGAATAAATCTTGAAATAAATTCATACCAGGGCTGCCAAGGTTGGGCTGTGTGGACAGCATCTTCACCACTGCAACCTTTTCCACTTGGCAAGGCTGGCACGCTGCCTCCGGAGTCCAGCTTCTGGTGTGTCCTGGAGGAGTACGATGGGAAGGCAGGAAGGCAAGTGTGGATATAAAGTTAACATAGGAGCTTGGCTTGTCCCCCATGTGATGTGTCTTTCTCTCTCAGGCCTAAATTGCCTGGTACAGGAGCTGAAGTCTTGGAAAACTGCAAACAAGGTGTTGCACCCAAACATTCCTGCATTTTCAAAGAAACTCCAGGAGTGAGGGTGGCTCAGCAGTGCCACACCTTCGAGCATCCACCTTTGCCTCTGTCAGTGTGGGGAAACTTGCCAGGACATGTTGGAAATGGAGTGGGATAAATAAAAGAAGAGCCACATGCCTGGCCCCAGTACATGCTCCGGGACAGACATGCTCCAGGCCTGTCTCTAGGAAGCCTGATTCCATGTGGTTCCCTATCACAGGCGGGCTGGGAGCTTGTAGCTCTGCTCCAAGGCACCCCTCCTGGTCAGTGACATTGTAGTTCATCCATTTTTGCCTGGAATCCAGTGACTGGACGAGCACTGGGCAGCATGAGTTGTTAGCAAAAGGGCTGTAAACATCTCCTTCCCAACTGACCAAATGTGCAATGGCCAGGGGACTTGGGGAGTGTGTGCTCATGCCCCTTCGTTTCCTGGAACAGGGGTTCTTTGATAACACATTTTGAAATAGGCTGGGAACTTTGGTGTAAGACATCTGTTTCAGAGACAGGAGGGGTTTAAGGAGGAGCCTCTTCCCTACTCTCTCTCTCTTCCTTTCTCTTTCTGTCTCATTTTAAACCACTTTTATAATGTGAATGCTCTACTGTTTATTTCTCCTTATACTCATATCCTGGCAACCGTTATAGAGGCCAAACACAAAAAGGGCTAAAAAAAACAAAAAAACAAAAAAGAACCCATCAACCAAGAGAACAGAAGAGAATAGTCATGCCAAGTTAGGGCAGGCTTAACGTTAGAAATTGGTATAAAATAGCAAAGAATAAATTAAAAAGATGGTATTAAAAGTCTAAGCATCCAAAAACAGGAAGAGAGAACATTTTTAGTGAGAGCAAAATTTAAATAAAATTCATCAATAATAAGATTGAATAAAGGAAAAGAATATTTATTCATAACAATAGCTATCAATAGCCAAAAACGTTTCTGTAGTTGTACATGAGGCACTGTCTAAGCACTTCATGGGTCTCACACGCTCCTCACAAGAACTATCCAAGAATAACAGTAGTTATTCCCACTGAAAAGATAATCACCCGGAGGCCTGACAGATAAAACAACTTTTTCAGGGTCAGTTAGGGAGCGGCAAAGATGGGATTCCAACCCAGGAAGTCTGATTGCAAAGCCTACACTCAAAATTGGATGAAAAGCTTCAGCTGTTTTCATTCACATTACTACTTTTGTTTTTCCTTTTGAGAGAGAGAGCATGAGTAGGGGAGGGAGGCAGAGGAAGAAAGAGAGAATTCCAGGCAGACTCCACACTCAGCATGGAACTGGATACGGGGCCTTGAACCCATGACCCTGGGATTGTGACCTGAGCAGAAATCAAAGAGTAGGAAGCTCAACCAACTGAACCACCTAGAAGCCCCCTATTCACATTACTTCTGACATCAAATGAGAGTGCTTTTCTTTTCCTCCTAACACCAACTACATAGTGTCTTTTCCAACACCACTTCTTGGATTCTCTGATGCCAACTGGATGTCCAGCAATTCTGTCACTACCCAGAGTTGGCACAGATGCACAGGTTAAGGACTCAGTTCCACAGGACATTCCCCACTTCAGATGTCCGTCTTAAGTCCTGGGCACCTGTACTCCTGGCAGATCGGCTCTACATCCGATATTCCCATGACCCCCTCCTCAGCCTTGATAATTTGCCAGTTGGCTCACAGAACTCAGGAAGGCACTCTGTTTATGTTTACTGATTTATTAGGAAGGATACAAATCAACAGCCAGATGAAGGCATATACAGAGAGTTCCAGAAACATCTGTGCAGAAGCTCTAGTCCCTGTGGTGTTGGGACGAGTCATGTGAATATGCTCACCAAACAGGAAATTCTCCAAGTCCTATCATTTACGGGTTTTTTTTTTTTTTAATGTTTATTTTTGAGAAGGTGAGTGGGGGAGGGGCAGAGAGAGGGAGGAGACAGAGGATACAAAGCAGGCTCTGCACTGATAGCAGAGAACCCCATGTAGGGCTCGAAGTCATGAACCATGAGATCATGACCTGAGCCAAAGTCAATGCTCAACTGACTGAGTCACCCAGGAGCCCCTCATTTAAGGATTTTTATGGAGGTTCCAATACATAGGCATGACTGATTAAATCATTGACCATTGGTAACTAAATAAAAGATTTCTCCTGTTATCCCATTGCTTAAGAAATTCCAAGGGCTTTAGCTCAGTGCCAGGAACTGGGGACAGACCAAATATATACATTTCTTCTTATGTCACAAAGCAAAGCAAAATTAAGAGAAGTATTGTGTCATCAGTTCCCAAAACCACTCTCAGGTTCAGTGATTTGTTGAACAGACTTCCAGAGCTCAGAAAAACTTTTCTTCATGGTTGATTTATTACAGTAAAAGGATACAGATTAAAATCAGCAAAGAGAAAAAGGCACATAGGGTAGAGTCCAGGTGAAAGCAGGCATGACCTTCTAGCTGTTCTCTCCCAATGGAGTTGTACAGTGATGTACTACCAGTGATGTGTGACGGCATGTACAACGGCCAACCTGGGAAACTCACCTGAGTCTTGGTGTCAGAGTTTTTTTTTTTTTGGATTCAGTCATATAGGCATGGAGGCCAGCCCCAGAGGTCAGACTGAGACAGTGTGGCTCAAGACTTCAGGTGAATGAAAAGAAGGATTAATCATAAATCACATCGTTAGCAGAAATTATCTAGCAGAGGCCACTGTCTCAGATATACAAAGACATCCTTATCAGGCTGGATAGTCCAAGGGCTCAGAGGTTATCTGCCAGGAGCTGCTGGTTTGGGAATGTGCAGGGTACTAGCAACCCAAGCCTGTTGAGTTAATCCTCACTGCTCAGTTATGTTTAAGATAAAAGTAAAAAATACACAATAAAAGGCAACGATGTAAAGCAACTGAGGGTTAACAGCATCCAAAAATGGTTTAGAAAAAGAAAGAAAAACGAAATTAGATATTAGACTTGAGGTCTATAAGAAGTTTTCTGAGAAATCCCTCAGAAAAAGATCTCTTGGGGTGCCTGCCTGGTTCAGTTGGAGGATCATGTGACTCTTGATCTCAGGGTTGGGAATTTGAACCCCACATTGGGTGTAGAGATTACTTAAAAATAAAATCTTTAAAAAAAAAAGAAAAGGAAGGGCACCTGGGTGGCTCAGTTGGTTGAGCATCTGACTTCAGCTCAGGTCATGATCTCATTGTTTGTGAGTTGGAGCTCCACATCAGGCTCTGTGCTGACAGCTGGGAGCCTGGAGACTGCTTCAGATTCTGTGTCTCCCTCTCTCTCTCTCTCTGCCCCTCCGCCTCCCCTCAAAAAAGAAAAAATAAACATTTAGGAAAAAAAAAAGATTTCTTGCTGAGCCCCAGGCTCTTTCTTCCTGAGCTATAGCTTGGTGGAGAGCCTTGACCTACCCTCTTGGCTGCCAGGCTCTGTATCTTGTGTTCTGATTACGTGTCCTTTACTGTGGATGGGGTGGAGATAGCGGGGCTAAGAGCCACTGGTCCCAGCAGCATCTCTGAGCTGGTCCCAGCAAATGTACAGTGAGGCTGCCTGGGTCCTTGCAGAGGAGAATCTCCATGTTTCTGAAGCAAGTCACTGCAGATGGGAATTGAACAAAACCAAACTGTTTTCTGACAGCTGAACCATGCAGAGAAAAATTACTGCAACTGACTTTAAAGCACAGCAGTTTATTATATGGCTTTAGCATGATATACCCCGAGGATAAAAATAAATAGAATTGCAATAACAGTTTATAAAATTTTCAGTGATAACGTTATTAGTAATGCTATCAACATTATTGTTCTGAAGTTGCTATATATATATACACACACTTATACATGATTAGGCAGTTAAGTAAACAATTATGTTAGCAATCTAAATAATTATACTAATGTCATTAGGATCCAAGATTGTCACTGTAAGAGGGAAGAATTACAGATAAAAACAAAGACAAATAAAAACCATGAAATCTGAAATTTGCATTGGAAAAGATCAGTGTGAACTCATGAAGAATTTTACCCTTAGGAAAAATAAAGTGCAAATGCATGTTTTCAGATCACACATATTTTTCATGTCCAGGCTGGAAAAAACCCAGAAACAATGACCAACCCATGTTATGATCTCTTAAGATAATTTCCCAGTGGAAGAAACCATTGCCCTTGAAGAAATGGTTGATTGCAGGTCTGAGAAAGGGAATTAACAAGATAAGCCTGGAAGACCTTTTTGAAGCTGAAGGAAAGGAAGTTGTCAAAGAATAGTGGAATTGTGTCAAAGGGCTCAGAAGCTAACATGAAGGGAGTCCCACTGACCAAGAACTCAATGGACAGAAACTTTTCGAAGATGACAAAACCCAAGGGTTCATAATGATACCACAAATATAAAGATCTTTGCTAACCAACTCATTGTTCTGAAAGCTGCTAAGTAAAGGAAAAGAGTTAAGAATTGATTCTGCTTTTCCTGTCCTAATTAATTAATGCTGTCTCACCAAATAAGTATTATGGGACATTTCTCTAGAGGAGAATTCTAGCTGGTGAATGCAGAAGGAATAACAGAATTAGAATATCACACACATTGGTTTGTGTTCTATGGCTGTTGGACGGCACCTCTCTGGAGCATGGTTTTGAAGGAAACCGCATGGATGGTCCAGCTCACCATGAGGCCAGAAGGTGCTGCTGAGAGTGGACACAGAGTTTGATTTGGAGCGGTGCTTTGCAAAGGTTGGTCCCTCAGACAGCATCATCGGCATTACCTGGGAATTCTTAGACTCCCAAGAATACTCTAAAAAATAAAGCCTATCAATCTAAACAAAACAAAACACCAATTGTTAATGCACTCCAGCAAATGTCATCAGTGGCTCCTAAAACTGATAGGCGAATAGCCAGCGGGGAACTTTGTAATGGTTGGAAAAGTCTGATGAAAAGTCAGGACCCACGGATCAGTACTGACCATCACAAAAATAGAGATGGTCACACTTTATGTGTACCCTAATGAGAGGCACTAGGAAGTTCACAACCACAGTCAGGCAGTGTTCTTGCTATAGAATTAAACCCGATCCTGATTAAGATTCTCCATCTAATTGCAAGTTTGCAGGAAGTACAAATTGCACAAAAACAGGTTAAACAACACATAGGCTTCAGAAAAACAGGTTACACAAATCCAGAATGTGGGAACGTCTATTGGACAATTTTTTTCAACAAATAATTTGAATGAAGATAAGAACACGAGTGAGAAATCTTGTTTGAATTTTGATTCAAACAAATCAACCGTAAAGAGGTGCTTACAGGCAGATTAAACCCTGACAGGATGTTCTGTAACAGCAAGAGATTATTAATTATTTTATCCATGTTAA
This sequence comes from Herpailurus yagouaroundi, assembly GCF_014898765.1. NCBI lineage: Eukaryota > Metazoa > Chordata > Mammalia > Carnivora > Felidae > Herpailurus > Herpailurus yagouaroundi. Next base: position 2,632,856 of record NW_024412418.1, on the reverse strand, counting down.
TTGCATTGGGTATATTTTCAAAAGTCATCTTTTATAGATACATAATGAAGTATCTGCAGGTACTATGATACGGTATCTGGAATTTGTTTCAAAATAATCCATACTTGATGGTATGTATTGCGGGAAGGTTTACTCTCTTTTGTGTTTGCCATTCTATCATGGATGCTCAAAATTTAAAAGCCTTTTAAAAATGGAGCATGTTCCCACCCTCCAAGGCAAAGCCAGTCTCCCAATATTGAAGGTGTTGAAAATGCTGACTACAGGGGCTCCCAGCCTCATTTATAGCTAGGACACAGGCACCAGACACAGACTCTACCAATTATATGTGCTGTTCCTTGACTTTGGATAAGCAGCCTGGTGGCCAGAGACTTGGGAGTATCAGCAAGCAGTTCTAGTGGCAACACTTAATATTCTTGATCAGAGGCGTCTGGGCACAGTAACAATGGGGCTTCCACAGGGCACCTGCAACACGATTAGGGAGATGATTGCAGACTAAATAGCATTTAGGCTATATCCTAGGAGACATTCCAGCCCAACTAGAGGGAGATTCAGGTTGTTCACCCATTTTCTTTTCTTTTTTTTTTTTTTTTTCAACGTTTATTTATTTTTGGGACAGAGAGAGACAGAGCATGAACAGGGGAGGGGCAGAGAGAGAGGGAGACACAGAATCGGAAACAGGCTCCAGGCTCTGAGCCATCAGCCCAGAGCCTGACGCGGGGCTCGAACTCCCGGACCGCGAGATCCTGACCTGGCTGAAGTCGGACGCTTAACCGACTGCGCCACCCAGGCGCCCCTGTTCACCCATTTTCTATTCGTTTCCTGCTTAAAGAGAACTTCCATGAATTACCACAAGATGGCGGTCTAACACCCCACCATCTGCTGCACATCCTCTTCCAAGCTACCCATGAATACAAGTGAACCTTACTTCCTTTCTGCTAAAGCCACCCCCACTTGCCTTCTCAAGAATATCACTTTAGCCATTTCCCCCTTTTCCCAGAATCATTGATTTTTCATGCTCTTATTGGGTCATTACCTCCAGCATACAAGACTGTGATTTTTCCTGTCGTAAAAGAAATAACTCCTCGAGTCATTTACACTTCATTCCTTTGCTCCTATTTGTCTGTATTTGGTGTCTCCGTTTCCTCTTCTACAGTTGTCTCTTTGAACAGCTCCAGTCAGGCTTCAGTCCCCCTCAGTTTATGGCGGGGCATCATCAGAATTTACCGGTAACTTCCACCTTCATACACCCAATGGTCAACAATCAGTTCTCATTTTATTGGACACATCAGTAGGATTTGTATATTTCTCTTTCCTTGATGAACACACTTGTCTTCAAGGGTTCCCTGAATTCTTCCATTCTAGTGAAAGAAGAAGTGCGAGGAGGAAAAAGGAAAGGGGAAGGGAAAGCAGATGTTGAGTATTTACTAAAATTCAGACACTGCTCAGTATTTTATATATAAATTACCTCATTTAGTATTTATAGCAATTGAGTGAGATATGTGCTATTTCTTCAGATTCTGCAGATGACAATGTGCTCCACAGAGATTAATCTCTATGTGGCTCCATAGAGATTATGGTCTCTAAAACCATTTTCACACTGAAAAACTTGTTGGAAAAATAGCTGATTTCACATTTGGATAAGGCAGATTTTTATAAGACCAACTTTTTTTTTTTTGTAAGTTCTAGGAAGTTTTTCATTCTACAATGCAAGAAAATGTCTTAAAATTAATGAGGTCATGTCAAATGAACACAGCAGCTGACCTAAAAGGGAAACCACGGACCAAAGTTGTCACAATTTGAGCTCAGAAAGGAGAGTAATGATTGTAGAATGTAGGAGGGTGTTCAATCTGAGTCCACAACGATCCACAGAAAGTTACAGAAAAAAAACATGAATGGGTCTAAAAAAAGTTGATGAGTATTGTTGGTTCATTTATTTCATTTTTAAAAATCAGAAAATTTCTAATGCTAAATATCTTTTTTGTTGTTGTTACGATTGTATGTTTGAAGAATTTCAGACCTAATGAAGTCCATGAGCTGTAAATTGAACAGCCTGGTACTCTTCATTTGGAGTCAAAATCATCAACATTTGGCACATTTTTAGGCGTCATGATCCTTTAGCCCCTAACTAGTGTATAAATACAGTGATATTTTTTTATATAACCACAAAACAGTTGGCTTTAATCAGAAAACTTGGCTTTAATACAATATAATTAACAATATTATTAATACATAGTCCATATTAAAATTTTTCTAATTTATCTCAATAATGCCCTTTATAGCAATTTATTTTTCTGGCAGCTTCTTATCTGTTGACACACTTTGCACTTAACTGCAATCACTTTAGCCCTCTCTAACCTGAGACTGTTTTTCACATTTTCATTTTCATTCATGATGGTGATGTTTTTGAAAAGTGTAGGCCAGTGTTTTTCAGAATACCCCCAATTTGGGTTTGAATGTTCACTCATTAATCGATTCAAGTTATGCGGGACATACTTGATGTACAAACTCAAGATTGTGTTTTTCTCAATGCATTGCATCAAAGCACAGGATGTTGGTGACTTTGATGGCTTGGCTATCATGAGATAGCCTCATGAGATTGTGTTTTCTGACGCAAGGAGAGGTGGCGGTAGAATGACACTGATAAAGCCATGTGAAATGTCCAAAATTCTGTTCATTTTATTTATTTGTTTTTTTTAAATGTTTTAACGTTTATTTATTTTTGAGACAGAGAGAGACAGAGCATGAACGGGGGAGAGTCAGAGAGAGAGGGAGACACAGAATCGGAAACAGGCTCCAGGCTCCGAGCCAGAGCCTGACGCGGGGCTCGAACTCCCGGACCGCGAGAGTCCCCTGTTCATTTTAAATATCCTCAGTAGTTGTATGCTCCTGAGACTAGGAGAGAATGAAACATTAGCTACAGAGAGAGGTCTTCTATATTTGCATTTCTTAAGAATCCATCCACTTTGTGCACACTCCCGGCAGCTGGCTCTAGAGCCCAGGGCTTCCCATTACGTGCTTTCTTTCCTTCTTTTCCCCTCCTGGGGTCCCGGGGTCATGCACACCACGCTGAGTGGCCAGTTGTGGGAAGGGGTGAGTGGGCTGCGTGAATGTGGAGGACAAGGCACGTGGACTGGAGAGAGGCACCCAGCATGGCAGGAAACTGAGAGCCCCGTGGGACCCTTGAGACAGAACTGGACCTGGTGGAGCACACTCTTCGGAAGCAGTTCCCCCACTGACTGCCCCGGAGGCAGTGACATTTATGTCAACGTGAAGACTGACTTAAGGCCCAGCTGGCCCGCTGCCAGAAGCTACTGGAAGGACTTGGAGACAGAACTGGTCCAGCGAGGTCCGCATTCACCCTTGAGCCTGGCCATCAACCCTGCCATCAACTTTGCCCTACCACTGCAGGTGGACAGCCTCCAGTCCTTGCAGGTGGCTGCCAGTATGCCCCCTGGGGAGCTTGTAGAGGAGCTGGAACCAGTGTTTCACAAGAACCCCTGACCCAGATCCACAACTCGGCCATCCATCTCCTGGCTTCAGGGTCACACCAAGTAACTGAAAGTAGGCTGGCCATCTTTATACAGCCAGCCCCACACAGCCAGGCCCAGATGTGGCCCCACTTGTACGGAGTTCTGTCACGGACCTCCTACCAGAGCCGTGTAAGAAAAAAAAACCAGTCCCCTTCACAGCTCAGGGGACTCTGAATTGAGAGGGGGAGCAGTGGGTCTTCCTGTGTCTTCCTCTCCCTACTCCGTTACCCAATAAACTCTTTTCAAATGCTTATTTTTTAATGTTTGTTTATTTTTGAGAGAGTGTGCAAGAACACATGTGGGGAAGGGGCAGAGAGAGAGGGAGACACAGAATCTGAAGTAGGTTCCAGGTTCTGAGCTGTCAGCACAGAGCCCTACACAGGGCTCGAACTCATGAACCGTGAGATCATGAGCTGAGCTGAAGTTGGTCGCTTCACTGACTGAGCCATCCAGGCGCCCCTAAACAATCATGTGGGGACTGATCATATGGTTGCTGAGGAAAGGCAGGCTATCCCTACTGAAAATAGTACAGAATTAACTGGACTTGTCTTTTCCAATATTTATCTAGTTTAGAATGCAAAATATTGCAATCCAGTTTGATGGAGCTATCCGTTGTGACACGAGCCTGTGGGTGAACAGATCATACCCATAGATGATGGGATATAATGGGACATTATCAGCAATACACCAAGTGAAATACTGAGATGTGCAATAGCACTGATGTGTCTCACAAGCATTTTGGTGAATGGAAATCTCAGGCATAAAATGGTACCCAGTATGTGGTGCTAATTTTATGAAGTTCAAGAACTTGAAAAACGAATCACTAAGGAAATCTTAACCATGGTTGTGTCTAGTAAGGCTGTGAATTGACTGGCAAGGGGGCATAAAAGAACTTTCAGAGGTGATAGAATTGTTCTATTTTTTGGAAGGGATGCGGGTTTCAAGAGTGTAAGCTTGTTTCAACTCTCTGAACTATAACCTAAGATCTGTGTGTTTGTAAATTATACCTCATTTTATTTATTTATTTATTTTTTATTTAAAAAAAAATTTTTTTTTTCAACGTTTATTTATTTTTGGGACAGAGAGAGACAGAGCATGAACGGGGGAGGGGCAGAGAGAGAGGGAGACACAGAATCGGAAACAGGCTCCAGGCTCTGAGCCATCAGCCCAGAGCCTGACGTGGGGCTCTAACTCATGGACCGCGAGATCGTGACCCGGCTGAAGTCGGACTCTTAACCGACTGTGCCACCCAGGCGCCCCAATTATACCTCATTTTAAAAGACTCTCTGTGTTAAGCTTTCCAAGTTACTGTATGTGCAAAAAATTTTTTAATCTGTCCTTCTAATTAAGTGTTTTGCCTGTCTTTATGACTGTAGTTGGCCTTAAATTAAACCTTATAATTAGAGCTGAACGTTTCCTGAGAACTTAAATGTTATCACTTCTCTGGTAAGTATCTGGGGCTGCTCATGAGGACCCTGAAGTCAGTGTGATTGTTATTCTTCTGAACATAACCAGCCTGTTCCCTCTTTCTGGAGGCTTATCATATCTTGTCAGCATCATTGATGCTGGAAATTCCATAGTAATATATCTAATGAGTTCTTTTCACACTCAGCTTTTAAGTGAGTTCTTTCAATCTGAAGGCATTCTTCATTTTTTGAAAATCTGCTGCTTCTGCTACCTCTTTCCTCTTTTTCCTTTTAAATTGTTTATATCACCCCATTTGCTCTGTTCTCATTTTTTGGAATTCCATTTGGATGGATGTTAAGACTTGTCAGCGTTGTTCGCTTCTCTTTTCTTTCGTGTTTTCCATCTCATCTTCATTTTCAGGTTGTGTTCTGAGAGAATCTTCTAGATCTTCCAGCTTTGTGATTGTCAACTCTATCCACTTTGCCACTTTGCTGTTCACTCCCTCTATTGAGATTTTTTATTCAGAGTTCCAGCATTTCATTTCCAAAATCTATACATGATTCTTTTTTATGCATGTAACAAATAGCACAGTTACACTTATTTGAGGTCTTCTAATTGCTCTGTTTCTCTCTTAGCAGATGTGACTTCATCTACAGGTGAGTTTCATTCCTCTCTCTGGTTGTCATGTCTTTAGTTATTCCTGGTTTTCTTTTCATCTTTGAGAGTTCCTCTTCACACTTTTAAAAAGGACATTACTGTTGCCTGTCCTGGCATGGGGTGGGGGGGTGGGATGGGACATGTTACAAAATGTGACTACAGTTTGCCATCTTTGTGTGAGGCCCTCTGCTCTTCCAAGAGTCAGCTACGGTTGCTCTCAGTCCCCAGTACCCTTCCTAACTGCCTCGTGTTGCAGTAGTCCTCACACCGGCAATACACTTGGCAAAAAATCAGTATAGAATCAAGGGTCAACCAGCAAAGCATTGCATCATCTAGCTCTGATAAATAATAGCCCTGAGCTGTGTTTGCTAAAACCTGTATGCCTATTGACTCTGGACTGAATGTGCCTCTTATGCTTTCCTTCCTTCCTTCCTTCCTTCCTTCCTTCCTTCCTTCCTTTCTCCCTCCCTCCCTCCCTCCCTCCCTCCCTCCCTCTTTCTTTCTTTCTTTCTTTCTTTCTTTCTTTCTTTCTTTCTTGTTTATTTATTTTTGAGAGAGAGAGGGATGGAGGGGCAGAGAAAGGGAGACAGATGATCTGAAGCAGGCTCTGCACTGACAGCAGGGAGCCTGATATGGGGCTTGAACCCATGGGCCATGAGATCATGACCTGAGCCGAAGTTGGATGCTCAACTGACTGAGCCATCCAGGTGCTCAGAACCAAGACCTCTTGACTGAGTGATTGATTCTATGTTTACCTGTATAGAAATGCGAAGTACATTGAGCCATTTTATGTGTCAGAAAGCAAGAAAGCTTTCAAACATTAATGAGGCCATGTCCAAAGAATTAGGAATTAAAGACCAGACGAACAGGATGTTCTACAGGCTGAAGCTATAATAATGGAGAGTTATGACTGAGGTTCAAATACACTGAATCTGAAAATTATGAGTCTTGTGACACACAAAAAGATACTCAGGGAAAACTGACAAAGTCTCAAAAAGTGTGATATTATTTACCTATTGAATCATTGAAAAATGTGAAAATTAATCTTAACTACAACAGACAGTATTTTCTTTTCTTTTTTTTTCGAGTTTTTATTTAAGTTCTAGTTAGTTCAGATATGATGTAATATTGGTTTCAGGTGTAGAATTTAGTGACTCATCACATACATATAACACCCAGTGCTCATCACAAGTGCCCTCTTTAATCCTCATCACCTATTCAACCCATCCCCCATGCACCTCCCTCCATCAACCCTAATTTGTTCCCTATTATTAAAAGTCAGTTTGGTTTGCTTACCTTTTTTCCCTTCCCCTATATTTATCTGTTTTGTTTCTTAAATTCCACATATGAGTGAAATCATATAATATTTGTCTTTCTCTGACTTATTTCACTTAGCATGATACACTCTAGTTCCATCCATATGGTTGCAAATGTTAAGATTTCATTCTTTTTTGTCATTGAGTAGTATTCCATTGTGTGTGTGTGTGTGTGTGTATACCACCTTCTTTTTTAAAAATTTTTTAACATTTTATTTTTGAGAGACAGAGAGAGAAAGAGCGCGAGCGCATGATCGGGGGAGGGGCAGAGAGAGAAGGAAACATAGATTCCGAAGCAGGTTCCAGGCTCTGAGTTGTCAGCACAGAGCCCAAAGCAGGGCTTGAACCCACAAACTGTGAGATCATGACCTGAGCCCAAGTCGGACACTTAACCGACTGAGCCACCCAGGCGCCCCTTTAACACCACTTCTTTATCCATTCATCGCTCGATGGACATTTGGGCTCTTTCTGTAGTTTAGTTATTGTTGATAATGTCCTATAAACTTTGGGGTGCACGCGGCCCTTTGAATTTCTAGTTTTGTGTCTTTTGGGTAAATATCTAGTAGTGCAATCGCTGGATCTCAAGGTAGTTCTAATTTTAAGGAAATATTTTAAGTTCTATTTTGAGTTTTTGAGGAAGCTCTATACTGTTCTCTAGAGTAGCTGCACCAGTTTGCATTCCCACCAACAGTGCACTAGGGTTTCCCTTTCTCCACATCCTCCCTAACATCTATTGTTTCCTGAGTTGTTAATTTTAGTCATTCTGGCAGGTGTGAGGTGATATGTCATGGTGGTTTTGATTTGTATTTCCCTGACGATGAGTGATGTTGAACATCTTTTCATGTGTCTATTAGCCACCTGTATGTCTTCTTTGGAAAAATGTCTGTTCATGTCTTCTGCTCGTTTCTTAACTGGATTATTTATTTTTGGGTGTTAAGTTTGATAAGTTCTTTATAGACTTTGGATACTAATCCTTGATCAGATATGTCATTTGAAAATATCTTCTCCAATTCCATAAGCTGTCTTTCAGTTTTGTTGATTGTTTCCTTTGATGTGTAGAAGCTCTTTATCTTGATGAAGTCCCAATGGTTCATTTTTGCTTTTGTTTCCCTTTCCTCAGGAGACATATCTAGAGAGAAGTTGCTATGGCTGATGTCAAAGAGGTTGCTGCCTGTGTTCTCCTGTGGGATTTTGATGGTTTCCTGTCTCACATTTAGGTCTTACATCCATTTTGAATTTATTTTTGTGTAGGTAATAAAGTTGTCCAGTTTCATTCTTCTGCATGTTGTCCAGTTTTCTCAGCACCATTTGTTGAAGGGATTGTCTTTTTTCTATTGGATATTATTTCCTGCTTTGTTGAAAATTAGTTGACCATAGAGTTGTGGGTCCATTTCTGGGTTTTCTACTCTGTTCCTTTGATCTATATGTCTGTTTTTATGCCAGTAGCATACTGTATTGATGACTATAGTTTTGTAATATCGCTTGAAATCTGGAATTGTGATACCTCCAGTTTTGTTTTTCTTTTTCAGTATTGCTTTGGCTGTTTAGGGTCTTTTGTGGTTCCATACAAATTTGAGGGTTATTTGTTCTAGCTCTGTGAAAAATGCTGTTGGTATTTTGGTAAGGATGGCATTAAATGTGTAGATTGCTTTAAACTGTATAGACATTTTAACAATTGTTCTTCCAGTCCATTAGCATGGAATATATTTCTATTTCTTTGAGTCTTATTCAGTTTCCTTTATCAGTGTTTTATAGTTTTCAGAGTACAGATCTTTCGCATCTTTGGTTAGGTTTATTCCTAAGTATCTTACGGTTTTGGTACAATTATAAATGGGATTGATTCCTCGATTTCTCTTTCTGATGCTTCATCATTCGTATATAGAAATACAACAGATATATGTACATTGATTTTATATCCTGGGACTTTGCTGAATTCATTTATCAGTTATAGTAATTTTTTGTTTTGGGTTTTTAAAAAAAGTTTTTTTATTTATTTTGAGAGAGAGAGAGAGCATGCGCAGGGGAGGGGCAGAGAGAGAGAGAGAGAGAGAGAGAGAGAGAGAGAGAGAGAGGAAGAGAGAATTATAGGCAGGCTCCATATTGTCAGCATAGGTCTTGATCCCACAAACTGTGAAATCATGACCTGAGCTGAAACCAGGAGTCGGATGCCTAACTGACTGAGCCACTCACACACCCCATTTCTAGCAATTGTTTGGTGGAGTATTTTGGGTGTTCTATGTAAAGTATGTCATCTGAAAATAGTGAAAGTTTGACTTCTTTGCCAATTTGGATGCCTTTTATTTCTTTTTGTTGTCTGTTTGCTGAGGCCAGGACTTCCAGTACTATGTTAAATAACAATGGTGAGGGTGAACATCCCTGTCTTTTTCCTGACTGTAGAGGTGAAGCTACCAGTTTGCTCCATTGAGGATGATATTAGCTGTAGGTCTTTCATATATATGGCCTTTATGATGTTGAGGCATGTTCCGTCTGTCCCTACTCTGTTGAGGGTTTTTATCAAGAATGGATGCTGCATTTTGTTAAATGCTTTTTCTGCATCTATTGACAGAATTATATGGTTCTTATCTTTAATTAATGTGGTGTATCACCTTGATTGATTTGTGGATATTGAGCCACCCCTGCAGGCCAGGAATAAATCCCACTTGACCATGGTGAATCATTCTTTTCATGTACTGTTGGATTCAATTTGCTAGTATCTTGTTGAGAATTTTTGCATCCATGTTCATCAGGGATATTGGCCTATAATTCTTCTTTTTAAAAAGTGAGGTCTTTGGTTTTGGAATGAAAGTAATTCTGGCCTCATAGAATGAATTTGGAAGTTTTCCTTACATTTCTATTTTTTTGAACAGTTTGAGAGGAATAGGTATCAACTCTTCTTTAAATGTCTGGTAGAATTCTGCTGGGAAGCCATCTGGCCCTGGACTTTTGTTTCTTGGGAGATATTTGATTACTTATTCAATTACTTTGCTGGTTAAGGGTCAGTTCAAATTTTCTAATTCTTCAGGGGAGAGGGGAAAATGGGTGATGGACATTGAGGAGGGTACTTATTGGGATGAACACTGGGTGTTGTATGTAAGCGATGAATCATGGTAATCTACCCCCAAAACCAAGAGCACACTATATACACTGTATGTTAGACAACTTGACAATAAATTATATTAAAAAGAAAATTGTTGTAAAAATTAAACAAAAATTTTTTTCTATTTCTTCCTGTTTCAGTTTGGCGGTTTATATGTTTTTAGGAATTTGTCCATTTTTTCCAGATTGCCCAGTTTTTTGGCATATAATTTTTTATAATATTCTCATGATTATTTGTATTTTTGTGGTATTGGTTGTCATCTTTCCTCTTTTATTTGTGATTTTATTTATTTGCGTCCTTTCTCTTTTCTTTTTGATAGGTTTGGCTAGGGGTTTATCAATTTTATTAATTCTTTCAAAGAACCATCTCTTAGTTTCATTGATCTGTTATAGTGTGGTTTTGTTTGTTTCTATATTATTTATTACTGTTTTAATATTTATTATTTACCTTCTTCTGCTGGCTTTAGGCTTTATTTGAGGTTCCTTTTCTAGCTCCTTTTGGTGGAAGATTAGGTTGTGTATTTGAGACTTTTCTTGCTTCTTGATGTAGATCTATATTGCTACATACTTCCCTCTTAGGACTGCATTTGCTGCATCCCAAAGTGTTTGGACTGTCATGTTTTCATTTTCATTTGCTTCCTTGTATTTTAGATCTCTTCTTTAATTTCCTGGTTAACCCATTAATTCTTTAGTAGTATGTTCTTTAACCTACATGTATTTGTGGTTCTTTCTGATATTTTTCCTGTGGTTGACTTCAAGTTTCTTGGAGTTGTGGTCTGAAAATAAGCACAGTATGATCTCAATCTTTTTGTACTTGTTGAGGCCTGATTTGTGACCAGTATGTGATCTGTTCTGGAGAATGTTCCATGTGCACTAGAAAATAATGTGTACTTTGCTGCTTTAGGGTGAAATGTTCTGTATATATCTGTTAAGTCTGTCTTGTCCAGTGTGACCTCAGCCGAAGTTAGATGCTTAACTGATTGAGCCACCCAGGTGCCCCATCCCATTCAGTACTTTGAATATATCATGCCAATCCTTTCTTGCCTGCCAGGTTTCTGTGGAGAGCTCTGCTGTGAACCTGGTTTGTCTTCCTTTATAGGTTAAGGACTTTTTTCCCCTACTGCTTTCAGGCTTCTTTCCTTGTCTGTGTATTTTGTAAAATTTAGCACAATATGTCTTGGTGTTGGCCAGCTTTTGTCGATTTTTATGAGACTTTTCTGTGCCTCCAGGATTTTGATGTCTGTTTCCTTCCCCAGATTAAGGAAATTTTCAGCTATAATTTGCTAAAATAAACTTTTTGCTCCCCTTTTCCTCTCTTTTTTTGGGGACTCCTATGATACTCATGTTATTATGCTTCATGTAGTCACAGAGTTCTCTAAGTCTACATTTGTGATCTGATACTTTCCTTTCCCTCTTCTTTCAGCTTCAGTATTTCCCCTAATTTTATCTTCTTTATCACTTATTCATTCCTCTGCTTCTTCCAACCTTGTTGTCATTACATCCTATCAGTTTTGCATCTCAGTTATGGTATTTTAAAATTTTTGCCTGACTAGTTTTTAGTTCTTTTATCTCTGCAGTAAGGGACTCTGTAGTGTCTTATATGCCTTTCTCAAGCCCAGCTAGTATCTTTAAGATTGTTGTTTTAAATTCTGGTTCAGGCATATTACATACATGTTTTGATTAAATCACTGGCTGTGACCTCTTCTTGTTCTTCTTTTGGAGTGAATTCCTCCATCTTATTTTTTCTAGGTGTGTGTGTGTGTGTGTGTGTGTGTGTGTGTGTGTGTGTGTGTTAGGAAAGCCTGTTTTATTTCCTTCTCCTGAGAGTAACGGCTATGTTAAGAAGAGGTCCTATACTGTCCAGGGCCTGATGCTTCAGGAAGTGTTTCACAGTGTGTACTCTGCTTTTGTGTTTTGGCTGCTCTTACCCTCAGTTGATCCTCTGCAGAGTTTCTCCTTGCCTGCAGTGGGGTGTTTGGACTTTGTCCAGTGTGTGGCATTTTAACTAGTTATGCTTTGGTCTCATTGTTAAAATAAGTCTGATCCTATATGCACTAGAGCTGAAGCTTTTCAGCACTCTATGAACAGTAGACTTGGTGTGTGCAAGGGTTTGTGCTGGTCGTCTAGGGTAGGAGCCTGCTGCACTGGTTCTCAGGCACACTTGCCCTAGTCCAGAAGCATCTGCAGAGCACAGGGTGCAGGGCATGGTATAAATGGCTCCAGCCTCCACTGGGGTGCTGTGTTGCTCATGGAAGTCTGTCAGCAGTGCTGATGGGAGAGGGGGAAAATATTATTTCCCTGGCTTTCTCATCCCTGGAGAGGAGCATTCATGCCTGCTGCTGTTCAGGAAGCCCTCACAGAAGAGTGAAGAATCTCCCCTTTGTGTCCCTGGCTTCTATTAGATCCCTGCCTTCATCCTGTGTCCAAGCCAGTCCTGTGTTATACCTCAGGTGCATGCTAGGTTTCAAAACTCCAAATTTTGGGGACTGGCACATTGTGGACTCACACTGATCATCTGGGGGAGGGTCTTACCATGCTGTGGCTGGTGCTAGTTTGTCCCAGAAAAGCAGTTGCACAATCACACAAGGGCTCAGACTACATGGTAAAGCACTGAAAGAAGACAGCACCAAGGTTTGCTACTCTCATCTGATGTCTCTGCTCCTATGTTAATGAACAGGGCAGCACATTGGTGCCTGCCAGCATTTTTGCCTCCTGAGAGGCTGTGCCACATCTCCCAAATGCATTCCAAGAGGGGAACTGTCTTTTCCAGTGCAATCCAAAGGATCTCAAACCACACTGTCCACTCCGGGGCCTCTGGCTCCTTCCCCACAGGAGTACCACTATTGCTGCCAGGCTTTACCTGGGGGTGGTGCAGACTCCTAAAACTTCAGACTTTGAGCTTCCCTGCTTGTAAAAACTTGTGATAATCAGCCTCTCTACTTTTCCTAGTCAATGGTTTTGGGGGAATGTTTCTCTTGTGCAATTTCCTGTGTGTCACCTTTTCTCTGTTTCTCTCTCTCTTTCTCCTCTCTCCAAGATCAAGGCTCCCTCCCCTCTGCAGCACCCACAGTTCTTTTCTCCCCAGTCATATCTCCACAACTTTTATCTTCCACAGTGTGGCTTCTTTTCTCCCTCTGGTTCTGCAGTTTGTTCTCTCAGCATTCAGATAAATTTCTTGGGTGTTTGGAGTGATTTGGCATTTATATAGCTGTGTTTGAGGGACAAGGAAAGCATAGGACCCCCTACTGCTCCACCATCTTAACTCCTTTTCTGTATGTCCCAGCATTTTCTTTTCTATTTGAACTTTTATTTTGTTAAAAAAAAACTCAGAAAAATTGCAAAAGCATTACATTAAACACACACATACTCTTCACCTCTATTCACCAATTAGAGTTTGCCATATTTTCTGTATAAGTCTTTTAAATTCTTATGTAGGCTACAGACATTATGACAATTTATTCCAAATATTTTAGCATGTATCATGGAAGTATAGGGATATTCTCTTATATAACCATAGTATAATGATCAAATTCATAAAACTTAATATTTCTCTACTACTCGTAACTAATACACTGACCATGTACAATTTTTGCCAATTATGGCAATAGTATCCTTTATGGAATTTTTTTTTCTGATCCAGTATCCAATCCTGAACCTCAGATTGCTTTTAGATGTTGTGTTTTTTAGATTCATTTTCTCTGGAACACTTCTTCCACCTTCCTTCTTTCATGATATTTAGCATTTTTACATGTACATGTCAGTTGTATTATAGAATGTCCTTTAATTTTGGCTCTTGTATTCTTTTCTGAGGTATTTAATTTTTTCCTATTGACCATATTCAGGTTATAAATTTTATTTTTTTCAGGTTATGCATTTTAGATGGTAATATATTAACATTATTATTTCTTCACTGGTGAATCACATCCAGAGACCCATGATAGGTCCTACGGTTGATGATATTAAATTTTGTTCACCTGGCTAAGGAGGCACTTTAAAAAACTCATATGTTGTATTTGAAATCTCCAAAGCCATATGAAATATCCAAATTTTAGAGATTTTTTAAAAGATATCCTTAGGAGTTGTGATGTCCTAAGTACAAAAGAATACAAGCATCCCTCAGTGGTTCCCTTCAGATCCAAAAAGTTCTCCAAGTTTATAGTTTTGCATCTGAAAACACTAAACCCAATTAGTTCTCAAGGAACTTTGAGGAATGCCAGATTGTAGATATGACTGATCATGGAGTGGTGTGAAGGACCTTCAAGACATGGGACTGGGAAGCTGAGCTGGTGCTGAGCAGTGTAGATGGAGAATGTGGCCTTGAATTGAAGCCATGGAAGACAGTAAAGATGTTACTCTGAATACAAAAGATCCTTCAGGTCACATTTCCAACTCATAGCACTGAAAGATCTTGTTTTTCCATGGCACAATTCTCAACAGCTGAAGATATTATTTTGCTTTATTAAAAATTAATCTATGCTATTTTCTAGTGACCACGTTTTATGAAGAAGTAGTGAAAGTGTAGTTTGATGTCTGCCTAATGCACTCTTTAATGACAATGTTTATAGAAGCTTTAAGAATTTGTAATGAAGTAATATTATCAATCAATTAAAGCACAATGTAAATTATAATTACAAAAGTAAAATGATATACCTAAGTAGTGTGCAATATGAATTTTCATCTATTGTTCTAGGACATAAAATATGTTCAATTATTTCTCTAAACCAATGGTTTTCAAAGCCCGATTCGTGGACCAATGCCAGTATCAGGATCACTTGGAAAGGTGTTAGAAATTTAAATTCTGGGGCTCTACCCAAAATCTACTGAATCAGAAACTTAGGAGATAGGCCTCACAGTCTGTGTTTTAACAGGTCTGACAGTTAAATCACAGTCTGTGATTCTGATGCAGGCTCAAATTTGAGAATCCTTCCTCTAGACCACTGGCTCTCAGTCACAGGTGACTTTGCCTTCAAGGCACATTTATCAATATCTGCAGACATTTTTAGTTGTCATAACTGGGACAGAAGTTGCTACTGGAATCTAGTGGATGGATGCCAGGGGTGCTACTAAGTATTCTAAAAATGCACAAGACAGCCCTCACCCCACAACAAAGAATTGTCCAGCCTAAAATGTCCATTGTGCCAAGGTTGAGAAACGCTAACTCTCCAAGAAATTAAACCTCAGTCAGTTTCTGAGGGTTGGAGGGACTTCATTCTCAATCTGTAGCCTAATGCCAGGCTTAGGTGGACCAGAAGGAAACAGGTTCTTAATCCAGGTGATTACCTTCATTCCAGTGTTCTCTTTGCTATTTCTTTTGAACTGTTGGGGCAAGGACCCCTCCCAGCTCACCTGTCACCACTAGGAAGAATATCCCTCCACACTCCCAACTAGACTCTCCCATGAGACAATTATCAGAACTTCACAGAATCCAGGCATCCTGAAATAACGTGCCCAGGGCAAGTGGGGGCAATGGGTAACCATGCCCTCCCCATCACCTTCTGTCTCTCTCAGTTAATATCCACTCCCTAGGTCTTGGCACTCCTACTTCTCTCTCTCCATAAACTCACCCATGCGCTCTCCATTATGAATCACTTTGTTTCAACCTATACAGTGAAACACAAAATTTTTTTATTGTCTGGGGTTTCAGGTGGGTTTAGGAAGGTCTGCTTTTAGAAACAATATTGAGCCAGGGCACCTGTGTGGCTCAGTTGTTTAAGCATCCAACTTTGGCTCAGGTCATGATCTCACAGTTTGTGGGTTCGAGCCCCGGCGTTGGGCTTGGTGCTGACATCTCAGAGCTTGGATCCTGCTTCGGATTCTAGGTCTCTCTCTCTGCCCCTCCCCACTTGTGCTCTGTCTGTCTGTCTCTCTCAAGAACAAACAAACATGAAAAAAATTTTAGAAACAATATTGAACCATTTTCCCTGGTGTGAGTGTGAGGAGGGGACAGACAGGCTAACATTAAGTCTTTGTCTTATTAACCCTCTCTGCTATATCATGTGTATCACATTTAACCTAATTTCTCCTATGTACTTGTATATATTTAGTCTACCTCTAAAGCAGTAATCAGAGGAAAAGATAATCTCTACAGACCTAATGAGCAGAATATGCTTGCTGAGTACTAAGGAAAAGGCCATAGAAAGAAAGAGGAATAAGTTATAATGCCCAGGAAATATTACCCTTTCCTGGAAGATTTGGCAGGGCTCTACCAATCCATATACTAGGAGTTCTAGGAGAAGCTATTTGGGGCACCAGGTAGCTGATGAAGGAGCATCACAGAGATCCCAGAAGTATGGGAGGCTAAATTCTGTGGGGCCCAGTGAAGGAGTACCTGGGCTGCTTCATAGTGATAAATCTAAAGGAATCCCATCTGCAGTTCGAGTGCAGGGACTGGGGTGGTCTTGCTGACCAATCACACTGCTTCCCTGGAGCCCAAACAGTGCCATTCCTTTACTGATGATTACAATTATAACTTATTCTTTGTGTCTTCCCAGGCCTATCTGACATGGTCTTCTGTGCAGGGCTGCTTCACAGGGGCACACAGTGCCACTGGTTCCAGCCACAGGGTATGGTGATATGGTCAAGTTTCTTACAAACTTTCTGCATAGTTTTGTTACTCTTGTCAACGTGAGAATATATGGGGAAGCCAAGTTTGTTTAGATAGTGACTATGGGAATAGATGACTTGGGTGATAAGGCCATGGGCCCGGTACTCAGGCAGGGTACCCGCCATCCGTAACTCTCCTGTCTGGTCCATCAGGTTCCAGGATACAGGCGTCCTCTCAGGCCCCAGCAGGCAGAAGGTGGGGAAGTTCTGGATACAGCGCTCGATGAATCTCTGGCTCCTCTCATTGCCGCCAAAATGCCAGAATTTATTCACCAAGGCAGCGTGGGTAACATCCAGGGAGGAGGGTTTAAACATCTCTTGGCAGCTGTGGAGGAAAAGCAAAGTCTGTGAGTATGGAGGTTTTTATTTGTTCTTCCCTCTACTGTTTTGAGAGGCAGAGTAGGTAGAGGAAATAAGAAACACAAAGCCCTGGAGTGTAGGTGAGTTTGTGATGACAAAGGGATGGAAAAGTCCACTGTTGTTGGAATGAGTGAGCAGGAAGAACAGGATAGGTCGAAGAAGCTGGCGGAAATCAGATATATTCCAGATGAGAAAAGAAATGGTGGAGTACTTTAAGCAAAGGAGGAATATGGTATGAATTACATCTTAAGAAAAGATTACTCTGACTGTTTTGAAGAATATTGACTGCAGATGGGCCAGAGTGAAAGCAGGGTGGGAAAATGGGAGGCTGTCTCAGTACTGAGAGCAGTAAGTGATGCAGAGTGATTTGTATCCAACTCACATGGCCTTGGGTTTGCCACTGTTGGGTGATAAGTTCTTTCCCTCCAGCAGGGAAGGAACTAGTTTCTTTATCGTCTCAGCCATCATATAGAGAATGCAATGTGTTTGCTTGACTTGGAAGGATTTAGTAGCTGCAAGATTTTGTATCACCTCATTCAGGCTGGGCTGTGAACCTAGATGGGATTATGAGGAGAGACAATGATTTAATAAGTATATGCTGTGGAGAAGCTCCCCATTGGAGTAGGAAGTGTCTGGGATTTACAGTCAGAGAACCTAGGTTCTGGGCTCAGTGCTGCTGCTGTGTAACCAGAGTCAAGTAGTCAGGATTTGTGCAATTTTCCCTGGTTTATGTAAGGGAAAACATGCCCAGAAATTCATTAAGCCATTGGTGGCAAAGCGAGACTGGAACCAGGTTTTCTGGGCTACATAATCATGTAGTTTTGATAATTAAAGGAGAGAAGTTTTTTTTAAAAAGTAGTAGCCAATATCCATTGTGTATTTACTATGTTCCCAGTGTAGTAGATTGTTGCAGTAATGGCCTATATTTGCCCACATCTCCTTGTATCCATTCCTTGGGGTAGTCCTCGCCTGCACTGCATCTGACCTTGGCCATATGATTTGCTTTGGCAATGGGGAAGAATGAACTTGATGCAGAGAGAAGCTTAAAAGTGCTTGCACATCGGGGTTTGCCCTCTCCTTGTGATCTCAATTACTTTGAAACCAATACCATACAAATAGGCCTAGGCTAGCCTGCTGAGGTCAGGTGCTCCTATCATTCCATCACCATGGCAGCCAACGCTGACAGCCAGAACCATCATTCAGACATGTGACTGAGGCCATGTTAGAGCAATCAGGCCATAGTCCACCCATCAACTGATGGCAATTGCATGAGTAAGCCCAAGAGACACCAGCAGAACTGCCTTGCAAAGCCTAATACAAACTGTAGATTCACAGAATTATGCAGCAAAAGTCAACTACACATCCAGGTATTATAGTAAGAAATCCCTATTCAAGATTTCATTTAATCTTTTCAATGCCCCTGTGTTCTAGGAACTATTGTTATCCTCATTTATGTATATGAAAGTCATGGTCTCCAAGAGGATAAGTCATGTGGCTAGGATCACATAGCAAGTAACAGGCAGATGCCATCCTAGGGAGTCTGACTCGGGGCAGGGGGCATATCCACACCATGACAGTTGTCCTTTATGATCTGGGAGGTGCTTTATGGCACAAGTCATCATTCTCATTCCAGGAATGGAAGACCTTGGGTGAAGCCCTCCTTTGGTACCCAGTTACCCTAAGGGATCCTGCATATGTCTACAAAATATGCCATAAATCGTTGGCTATCCAGGAATTATATTATGTTCCCCTATATGAAGCCCATTTTTTGCAAGCTTTGAAGGTGTTTTTTTTCTCCCTTTATGAGGGAGTTAAAAAATTGGCAGCAGGCTGAGGGTCTGGAGCTTGGGGGCAGGAGATATGAGTCATAGGGAAAATTGTTCAGGACAGAGAAGTGAGTCCGCACCCATCCCATTTCTCTTACTTTGGATCTGCAAATGCTGTTTCCAGTTGATGACTTCTGGTGAGACAAGACATTTCTGACAGTTCTTGAGGTCCTTGGAGTAGATTTGGTAAGTATTGGTGTAGTGATCAAGATCATCTGTCATCTCCTATGATCATTGGGAAAAGGGAAATAAAACAAATTACTTATATTTCACTATTGCAATACTTTTTCTAAATTCCACTATACTGTGAGTTTTTAACATTGAAATATTGTTGACACACAATGTTACAATAGTTTCAGGTGTACAATATAGGGATTCAACAAGTCTATACTTTATGCTGTGCTCACAATTATAGCTACCATCTGTCACCATATAACACTATTACACCACCACTGACTATATTCCCTATGCTCTACCTTTTATAGCATGAGTTATTCATGCTGTAACAGGAAGCCTGTATCTCCCACTACCCTTCACCCATTTTGCCCATCCCTCTGCCCTCTTCCTTCTGGCAACCACCAGTTTGTTCTGTGTATTTATGGGTCTGTTTCTGATTTTTGTTTGTTCATTTGTTTCTTAGATTCCACATATGAGGGAAATCATACAGTATTTGTCTTTCTCTGTCTGACTTATTTTACTTTGCATAACACCCTCTAGGTCCATCCATGTTGTTATAGATGGCAAGATCTCATTCTTTTTACGCCTGAGTAATACTCCATTGTGTGTGTGTGTGTGTGTGTGTGTGTGTGTGTGTGTGTGTACACACTACATCTTCTTTATCCATTTTTCTATCGGTGGACATTTGGGTTGCTTCCACATCTTGGCTATTGTAAATAATGCTATAAACATAGGGGTGCATATATTTTTTCAAATTTGTGTTTTTGTTTTCTTTGGGTAAATACCCGGTAGTAGAACTATTGGGTCGTATGGTATTTCTAGTTTTAATTTTTTTTCTATTTTTTTTTTCTTTTAGAGAGAGAGCACAAGCAGGGGAAAGGGGCAGAGGGAGAGAGAGAATCCTGAGCAGGCTCCATGCTGAGCATGGAGCCCCATGTGGGACTCGATCCCACGACCCTGGGATCTTGACCTCAACTGAAATCAAGAGTCAAACCCTCATCTGACTGAACCACCCACATGCCCCTCTATTTTTAATTTTTTTTGAAAAACATCCTTACTGTTTTCCACAGTGACTATACCAATTTACATTTCCACCAACAGTGCACAAGGGTTCCTTTTTCTCCACATCCTCACCGACACTTGTTTTTTGTCTTTTTGACTATAGCCATTCTGACAGCTGTAAGGTGATACCTCATTATGGTTTTGATTTGTATTTCCCTGGTGATTAGTAATGTTGAGGATCCTTCATGTTTCTGGGCTATGTGTATGTCTTTTTTGGGAAAATATCTAATTCATGTTGTCCTATTTTTTTCTTTTCTTTTTTAAATTGTATTTAATTTATTTTTTAAATTTACATCCAAGTTAGTTAGTTTATAGTGCAACAATGATTTCAGGAGTAGATTCCTTAATGCCCTTTACCCATTTAGCCTATCACTACTCCTACATCCCCTCCAGTAACCCTCTGTTTGTTCTCCATATTTAAGAGTCTCATATTTTTGTCTCCCTCGCTGTTTTTATATTATTTTTGCTTCCCTTCCCTTATGTGCATCTGTTCTGTGTCTTAAAGTCCTCATATGAGTGAAGTCATATGATATTTGTCTTTCTCTGACTAATTTCACATAGTATAATACCCTCTAGTTCCATGCATGTAGTTGCAAATGGCAAGATTTCATTCTTTTTGATTGCTGAGTAATACTCCAGTGTGTGTGTGTGTGTGTGTGTGTGTGTATAAACATAAATAAATATAAATATATATATATATATACATCATATATATGTGTGTGTATATATATATGAGTATATATATACCCCACATCTTCTTAATCCATTCATCCATTGATGGACATTTGGGGTCTTTCTATACTTCGGCTATTGTTGATGGTGCTGCTATAAACATTGG
The DNA here is from genome assembly GCF_014898765.1 of Herpailurus yagouaroundi. Lineage (NCBI taxonomy): Eukaryota > Metazoa > Chordata > Mammalia > Carnivora > Felidae > Herpailurus > Herpailurus yagouaroundi. The sequence continues at coordinate 2,611,984 of NW_024412418.1, read as the reverse complement.
GGTGCATGTGCCCCTTTGATATAGCACACCTGTATCCTTTGGGTAAATATCTAGTAGTGCAATTGCTGGGTCATAGGGTAGTTAGAATTTTAATTTTTTGAGGCACCTCCATACTGTTTTCCAGAGTGGCTGCATCAGCTTGCATTACCACCAATAATGCAAAAGAGATCCTCTTTCTCTGTATCCTCACCAACATCTGTTGTTGCCTGACTTGTTAATGTTAGCCATTCTGAAGGTGTGAGGTGGTATCTCATTGTGGTTTTGATTTGTATTTCCCTGATGATGAGTGATGTGGAACATTTTTTATGTGTCAGTTGGCCATCTGGATGTCTTCTTTGAAGAAGTGTCTATTCATGTCTTTTGCCCATTTCTTCACTGGATTATTTGTTTTTGGGATGTTGAGTTTGATTAAGTTCTTTATAGATTTTGGATACTAACCCTTTATCTGATATGTCATTTGCAAATATCTCCTCCCATTCCATTGGTTGCCTTTTAGTTTTGCTGAAGTTCCCTTCACTGTGCAGACTTTTTATTTTTATGTGGTCTCAATAGTTCATTTTTGCTTTTGTTTCCCTTGCCTCTGGAGATGTATTGAGTAAGAAGTTGCTGTGGCCAAGGTCAAAGAGGTTTTTGCCTGCTTTCTCCTCTAGGATTTTGATGGCTTCCTGTCTTACATTTTGGTCTTTCATCCATTTTGAGTTTATTTTTGTGTATGGTGTAAGAAAGTGGTCCAGGTTCATTCTTCTGCATGTCACTGTCCAGTTTTCCCAGCACCACTTGCTGAAGAGACTGTCCTTATTCCATTGGATATTCTTTCCTGCTTTGTCAAAGATTAGTTGGCCATACATTTGTGGGTCCATTTCTGGGTTTTTTATTCTGTTCCATTGATCTGAGTGTCTGTTTTTGTGCCATTGCCATACTATCTTGAAAATTACAGCTTGGTATTACAGCTTGAAATCCGGGATTGTGATGCCTCCTGCTATGGTTTTCTTTTTCAAGATTGCTTTTGTGGTTCCATACAAATTTTAGGATTGTTTGTTCTAGCTCTGTGAAGAATGCTGGTGTTATTTGATAGTTATAGAATTGAATATGTAGATTGCTTTGGGTAGTATCAACATTTTAACAATATTTGTTCTTCCTATCCAGGAGCATGGAATGTTTTTCCATTTTTTGTGTGTCTTCTTCAATTTCTTTCATAAACTTTCTATAGTTTTTGGTGTATAGATTTTTCACCTCTTTAGTTAGAGTTTCCTAGGTATTTTATGGTTTTTGGTGCAATTGTAAATGGGATTGATTCCTTGATTTCTCTTTCTGTTGCTTCATTGTTGGTGTATAGGAATGCAACCGGTTTCTGTGCATTGATTTTATATCCTGCCACTTTGCTGATGAATTCATGGGTCAGTTATAGCAGTTTATTGGTAGAATCTTTTGGGTTTTCCATATAGAATATTATGTTATTTGCGAAGAGTGAAAGTTTGACCTCCTCCTGGCCGATTTGGATGCCATTTATTTCTTTGTGTTGTCTGATTGCTGAGGCTAAGACTTCCAATAGTATGTTGAATAACAGTGGCAAGAGTGGACATCCCTGTCTTATTCCTGACCTTAGGGGGAAAGCTTTCAGTTTTTCCCCATTGAGGATGGTATTAGCATTGGGTCTTTCATGTATTTATGCCTATTTTTAAATTGGATTCTTTAGGTTTTGGTGTTTAGTTAAAAGTTCTTTATGTATTTTGGATATTAACTCCTTATGGTAAAAAACTGAGAACTTTTCCTGTAAGGTCAGGAAGAAGACAAGGATTTACACTCTTGCCACTTTTATTCAACAAAATACTGGAAGTTTTAACCATAGCAATCCAGCAAGAAAAAAAAGAAAAGGCATCCAAATTGGTAAAGAAGAAGTTAAACTGTCACTATTTACAGGTGATATAATCCTATACAAAGAAAACCCTAAGACTTCACCCACAAACTATTAAAAGTAATAAATGAATTCATTAAAGTTCCAGGATACAGAATTCACAGAAATTGGTTGTGTTTCTATACACTAACAATTAGGTAATAGAGAAATTAAGAAAACAATTCCATTTACAATTGCATCAGAAAGAAAGAAAATACCTAGGAATAAACTTAGGAAGTGAAAGACCTGTACTGTGAAAATTATGAAATATTGATGAAAGAAATTGAAGATGACACAAAGGAAAAGATATTCCACATTCATGGGGCAGAGAAATTAATATTGTCAGAATGTCCATACTACCCAAAGCAGTGTATAGACTCAGTGCAATCCAAATCAAAATACCAATAGCATTTTTCACAGAACTGGAACAAATAACACTAAAATTTGTATAGAACCACAAAGACCCTGAAAAGCAAAAGCAGTCTTGAGAAAGAAAAGAAGTAAACTTATGCTTATGCAGTCCATTGTTCTATGACAAAGCAGGAAAGTGTATCCAATGGGAAAAGGATGGTCTCTTTAATAAGTGGTGTTGGGAAAACTGGACAGCTACATGGAAAAGAATGAAACTGGACCACTTTCTTATACCATACACAAAAATCCATTCAAAATGTATTTAGGACCAAAATGTGAGATATACTGTGATTTTTTTAAGTGCTAAAATGTTGGTATTTTCATTGGTGCATTACAATTATTCCTGAATCATTTAAATCATGAGGTCAGGAGGAGAGATTCAAGTATTCAATTTATGATGGAAAATTACATAACAATACTGCTATCTACCCACATATTGCATTAAAATTTCAAATCAAACAAAGACACAATTATTAGGAAGCATTCTTCTATACTTCTATTATTCTCAGTAGGAAGAAGAGAAAAACATTTGACAAGGAAAAGCAAAACTTCTGTTGCAAGAATGCATGTAGTAAACAGTTCAGATAGTTGCAGAACATGCCAACCATGAACATCACAGTATTAAATTTAGTTATAGATATTTCTGGATTAAAATCTCCATCTATACTTAATGAAGCCAAAGAAGATGAAAACCAATTAGAAATGCTTCCTTAAAACAATGCTATAGTTAAACAAACGGTAGTTCCAGAAAAATAAAGAGAGTACTTATTTAAGAAGACCCTCTCAACTTACTAAACAGATGAGATTATTGGGAAGTGGGAGGCACAAGAAAATATTACCACAACTCAGTGCAGAATTCAAAAGCTTTTTAAAAAATGGTTGGAAAATGTTGCCCAAAAATACACTGACAAGTCAGCAAGGATATCCACTAATACATTTTATTACTTAAGATCACATTTAAGATAAAAGATCAAATAATTTTATTTCAGGTCAGTTGTTACTACTAATACAGATTTCTTTATATATTGTTTAACTTAGTGGTTTTCAAATCAATTTTTATTTCTATGAAAGGTATAATATGTGTATTTTTATAAATTTATAATTTTACTGAATGTTTAAAAATAAGCTTGTGAATTTTTGTCTTTGAAATGTGTTTACTATTTAGTTTTGCTAGTTTTTAAATGTTTCCTCAAAATGCATATGGCGATTATAGTATTATAAGTTTGCTTTTTATAATTGCCCTAACTCACTGTACTGTCTCACACCTTCCTATCTTTACCCCTTGTGTTTTCTCTGTTGGAATGTCCTCTTTTTTTTTTTTTGTCAGCCTAACAGTATCTACAAAATATGTACAAGATCCAGTGCAGGTGAAACCTCCCATCGGGAAGTGTCTCAGACCTTAACCTTCATCTCCAGCCTCCGTTGTTGAATCAGCTTTCGCTATTTCTGTGTTGTACATCTTCTCTTCCCACACACTTCACTCTATATTGGAATTTATTTGCTTATTGATCTTTTCTTCCAAGGCTCTGAGCTCTTTGAAGAGAGGGACTTACTTTCCGTCACACAATTCATTTCTGTATCCCTGGGCTGCCATATTGTCAGGCACATGGCAGGTACACTGCAAAATGAACAGAGGCATATTCATTCCACGTCTGGCACCTTACCTGCTCCTGAGGGCGGATAACCACTGTGTTAAAATCAGGCCACTTGTCCACTAGAGCCTTCAGCTTGAATGGGTTTCCCTGGTTCATGTGGAAGACAGTCCCATAAACCTGCAGCATCCCAAGAAAGGGAGAGGGTCAGCTTGTTAGGAAGGACTGGTAAAGTACCTTGTTTGGTCAGGACAAGGATCATTTCTATCATGAAATTTTATGTTGGAAAAGGGCCAAGTAGGGCATCTAGGTCAAACAGTCTCCATGTACTACATTTTTTTTAAACCTCAAACGAGAAGAGCTTTTTCTCCCCACCCGTTATGAATCATACATGCATATAGTAAAATGTTTGGCCAGATAAAATTTGATTTTAAGAATACCATTCTTCATTTTAGGATTTAAAATTTTCTCCTTCAAGATTTTCTTCTACTCATACACATAGACACAATTTTACAAAAATTAAATGATCTGATACATGTTCCCTCCCCCAGAATGCATTGTGAGCATATTTTTATGTTCATAAACACAAATATTTTCAATTGTTTTATGATGGCTGCATAGGATTCCATCGTATGGATATATCACAGTTCATTTATTTGCTTATTGATAGTCATTTCAGCTGTTTCCAGCTTTTCACTTTGACAAATAATTCTTCATAGAGCATGCTTGACAGAAAATTTGCATGGGCTCCTGATATTTTCTTAGAATATTCAGAAGAGTAGTTGCTGGCTCAAATGTTATGCACATGTTTAAAACTTCTTAACATAAATGACCACGTTATTCTCTGGAAGGATTAAATGAACTTCCACCAACAAACAGGCTACAGCGTAGTGCTCAACAGAATGTGCTGTGTGGTCCCATGGCCTGGGGTCCAAGTCCAGTCTTGGATCCCCCTACCCCCATTTGTGTTGTGCAGGCTGTTGAGAGACAGGAAGATGGGGAGAGAATGAATGAGAACAAGTCTTGTGGACATTGTGTTTTTGTGGTTTGGGGGATTGGAATGCAGCAGCAGATACTAGCATGGGCAACTGTGAACATGAAGCCTCTGCAGATACCAGCATGGAAGCATGCCAATGACCTGAGGTCAAAAAGATGGTATATGCTTTAATATTTCCACCTTGGATACATGATGACTAAGAACTATGCCTGTATCTTTCCCCCTGCCACTCTCCACCCCACATAAACTATTGATGTTAGACAGAAGGGGGAAAAAAGCTCAGTTGACTGAATTTATCTGAATTTATTTTGTTTTCAGCCATGAGTGGAGGCTTGATATAGAATTCAGCATAATTTGGGAAAATACAGACATTATCTTTTTACATATTTGCATTTGGGCCCTGTAAAACTGATTTACACTATACTATTATCCATTATAGGATCTGAAAATACGTAGAACTGTTACTCTTTGTTATTCCCATCGCCTAATTAATTAAAAAATTTCTTTTTTCCTGCTCAGTTCAGAACATACCAGCCAGCTACTCTAAGTTGACTCAACTGGAGTTGATACACGCACTAAAATGTATTTAATATCTAGCACTAAGAGGAATGGCTGGGCTTTTTCTCAACTGAGACTCAAATAAGTATTGAATTTTAGGTTATACATCCATTACAAGTACTACACATATTCTGGATTTTAATTAGGGGGCAATGTATGTCTTTAATATGCAACCAAAAATTGAAGGTGCTATTAGGGCCACCTTATCTTACCATGGAGATCTTCCAAGAAAGGACACTTGGAATGCACCATTTTCTCAAAATATTTGGGCTCAACTTAACATAAGCAGTAAAGAGAAATTTAAGTGACAAAATTCTACACTAAATTCATGGGAAAAAAAAAACTTTGGCCTGAAGAATTGTTAAAAATAACTATTCACCATAAAAATATCTTAGGCAACTGTTTATAGAGTTTCTAACTGATGTAACCTCCCTCCCAACCCCGCAGAATTGATTGTAAGGTTGCCTGGATCTTAAGGATTATTAAGTGAAAGGAGTTAAATAGTGGGTGGTAGAGATTAATGGTAGTAGGAATCTACTAATGTGGTTAACTTTAGTTTTAGATCACAGTTGACCCTTGAACAACATGGGGGTTGGGGGGCACTGATCCCCCACTTGCAGTGGAAAATCTGTCTAGAATTTTTGATTACCCCCAAACTTAACTACGAATCACCTACAATTGACCAGAAGCCTTACCAATGATTTAAACAGCTGATTAAGATGTACAGTATGTTATATACTCTATTCTTACAATAAAGTAAGCTAGAGATAAGAAGATGTTATTAATCATATTACAAAGAAGAGAAAATCCATTTACAGTTCTCTGCTATATTTGTTGAAAAAAATCCAAGTGAATATAAGTGAACTCGCATATTTAAGGGTTAGCTGTGGTAGAAGTCATTTTTTTTAGTAGGAACTAAAGAACAGTTATTTCATTAGTCTGTTTCTAATAATTGAAAATTAAGCCTTAAAAAATAAATAAATAAAAGAAAATTAAGCCTTGTGATCTACAAATAAAATAATGGTAATATTTTTCTCCTTATACTGAAAGAAGGGAGTAGCAGAGCTATAAGGGAGTAAAGGAGGCAAATGCATTTATCTTATCTAAATTGTATGCATCTTATAGGAATGTCTTATAAAATAGTAAAAATCTAATTTCTATGTCTACAGAGGTTTTTTTAGGGAAAAGTAACTGTCCTCTAACACACACACACACACACACTCACACTCACACACACACACGGACCCTATGCCTTTGGTTGCTAAAAAAAAAAAACCACAAGCAAGTACCATAGCCTATCACTAGAGTTGCTCTTGCACAGTTCTGGATGTAAGTATTTACGTGTACATCTTAGTTAATTCTGAGATTTCTAATCAGTTGTACTAGGTTAAAGGAGACACCTAGTTGTACTAGGTTAAAGGAGACACCATAAAATAGACTGATATGCAGTCAGCTCAGGGAAATTGGGAAATTTAAGTCAAAATTGGAATTGACTCCTTATTAATTTTAGAGAAGACTCCTGATGGTTAACCTCTCACCTAGCAAGTGTTCTTTTAAGAAGAACAATTTTAACACTAATATGTCGTCTCAGCCAACTTTTGAGGAAAACCCTCAGCCAACTTTTGAGGAAAACACCAATGTTATTATGGGATGTTTTTTGGAAAGGAGAAAGGGAACACTTTATGAATGACAGAGCAAAAGCTGGTGAAGTCCCAGGCATACCTGTGTTCATGCCATGGCATTGCAACTCACTATTTGTGTGATATTGGCTAAATCACCCTAACTGAGATCCATCTTCTCATCAGTAACACAGACATAGTAGCAAATATCTTCTAGAGAGGTAATGCAAACTAAGCTAGAGAAAACATGGACTAATGCTGGACACAGGACAGAGGCTCAATGTTAGTCTCTTTTCTTCTTGACTCATGGGGTTTCTATTCCTTACTCTCCACCCAGAATTTTCCATTGTCACCTTTAAGGATTCAGGAAGGCTCTTCCTCAAGGACCTCTCCAGTGACTGCAGCATTTGGGCACCTTGCAGTGGGAACATCATGGAAGGTACCTTAGCCTAAAGAGAGAAACAGGAAACAGCTAGGAATGAGAAGAAGCTGGAAGAGATTCAGAAATATGAGTAGGAAGTTCTCTTCTAATGGCGAGGTCCCCCTTCAGTGTCTCTTCATCTGTGTCACCTTCAGTAAAGTCTTCACTAGCTCTCACCAACTCTAAGGAAGGACAAGACTGGTAGAACGCATGGGGGGGTGGGAGGATTTATACATTTTTAAATTCACTTCCTTACATTTCAATGCATTCCAGCCATCTGTTTCATTTTAGGTTAACAAGCGCATTTTTAAGTACATATAACATCTTTTGAAATTTAGTTGCCATTAGTGATTCTCGTGACACCACCAGTAATAAGCCGTATAACATTGTGGAAGTTATTTACTCTTTCTGTGCCTTGCTTGCCTCTGTTAACCTCAAAAATAAAACTATCTTACCATCAAAAATGGTTTATTTGGAAATAGCAGGGAACTGCAATACCAGATAATGAAGCTATAGAAAATTATAAGCAAGTCTGGAGAACAAAAAAGAGGAACATTCTTTTATAAAAAGGAGAGGAAGAGGACTGTTATAAACAAAAAGTCCATTGGTAGAAAGGTGGAGTTCCCAGTATCAGGGCTTTTTCTTGGCTGAGTGGTGACTCTCTCATTGGCTGGGCTGTTGCTGAAGGGAGGAGGAAACCTGTCTGCTCAGTAGGAAAGTAGTAGCTAGAGTAAAATGGAATTTGGAAGCAATGAATCATAGGAATCTACCCCCCCCCCAACCAAGAGCACACTGTGTACACTGTATGTTAGCTAACTTGACAATAAATTATATTAAAAAAATAATTATAAATAAAATGGAATTTGGAAGGTGCTCTATTCCTGTTGGGTCTGTGGTGAATGCAAGCAGGAGTTGTATGGCAAGAGCTCCCCGCTGCTGGCTTCCTGACTCCATTCCAGAGGATTCCTTTTATTGATTTTCACACTTCGAAGGTGGATGGGATAACAGCACCATCTAACTTACAGACTTTTTTTTAGGGTTAACTGAGTTATTACATTAAAGGAGTCAATAAGTGCTTGGAATAGTATCTGTCAGGGGCTCCTGGCTGGCTGTCAGTACAGCATGTGACTCTTGATCTTGGGATCATGAGTTCAAGCTCCATGTTGGGCATGGAGCCCACTAAAAAGAAAAAGAGTATCTCTTGTATAAAAGCACTGAACATGTTATTTTATTACTCCTCCTCCCTCTCCTCTTCCTTCCTGTCCTTTTTCATCCCCTCCTTTTCTTCCTCCTCCTCCTTGCCACCTGAGTTAAAGTGCTGTTTACTGCAGTACATTTTGCCGCAATCTTTTTAATGTGGGCATTTGGACATGGTCAAAATATAAACAACCTTTTAAAAAATTTCCAAGCTATATTCCAAGCTGGTATTTTCACCCTATTTTTTTTTTAGTCTTACTGTATCTCACTCTTGCATGTGTCTTGCATATTGTACGGATTACGAGGTGGAATAAAAATAGCATTTTTACATATTTGATTCACTGCGTGAAATTGGGATTTACCAAAACATTCTATAAAACCCCAACTACATGAAAAAGCAGAAAGGGCTGTGTCACAGGGTTCTATTTTGGAACCAGGATCCCTGGAGGAATACATCACTTCTAAGTGAAGGAACCAAAGAAGTGTTCAGAGAGGATGTTGCATTAAAACTGGCTGTGTGTGAGATTCCATGCTCCAGGTCGGAACTGGGTAGCTGATTTTACAACAGCACGGAGGAGGCTTCTACTTCTGGCCAAGAGAGCATAACAGGATCTGGATTTACCTCCTCACCTGAAAAAAAAAAAAAAGACAAAACTAAACAGTAAATGAAACAGCATTGCACAGAGCAGAGCCACTATCCCCAAGAAAAGGAAAAAAGAAAAGGTGAGTTTAATGATTGCATAGCTTATTGTTGGAAGACTGCAGCTCAGGGAAATGGAGCCTGACCAGATCACTGGGGTCTCAATGACTTGAGCATATAGAAGTAGAGGCCAGTGTGGAACTTGAGAAAGAGACAAAGCAGAGAGGGAGAAAGAGAGAGAGGGAGAACGAGAAGGAGAGAGAATGCATGAGAGAGGGAAAATGAGGGAGAGAGAGGGAGAATGAGAGAGAGTTCTAGAGATCTTTGGGAAAGAGCAGTCTCCTAGAGTCTTTGGCTCATCACTGAACTGTATAAGGGGAAACTACCTTGGGCTTTGGCCTAGGGAGAAAACCACTGGAAAAGATCAGGTGGAAAAATTCTTATAGCTGACACAAGTCTGGGAATAGTTTATGTTCTGACACACTGAAGTGAAAAGACCTTGTAGCATAAGGGCATTGAGTAAGAAGCTCAACAAGGGGGTTAAATTCAGACTTGTCTGTTCTAAATTCACCCTGCACTGATTACAAGAAAGTCTTGAAATGATCCATCTGATTCCAATAACTTAATTGTGCACCAGAACAAAACGTACTTAAAAATGCAAGTACAACAAAATCTATCAACTAACAGTATATAATTCATATTGTCTCACCTCCAATAAAAACTGATACGATGGAAAGAAGCAGTAAAATATGATTCAGAAGCAGAAGACAAACACAAATCAGTAAAGACAGGCCCAGAGGAGACACTGTCAGACCTACAATCAAAATGTTTTTTTTCTGTTGCAACAGTGCTTCTCCATGATGCAATAGTCCTTCTCTCACCTTCTTGCAACATTTTCAAATAAGGTTTCTCTTTACCTGAATAAATAAAAATGAGTAGATGCAGATATATTGCAACAAGCAGGCAAAGCCATTAAAAAGCTATAATAATGCTGCTCTTCATGTTTAAGAAGATAGAGGGACACATCATGATAAGAGAAATGGAAGCTACAAAAGATGCATATTGAACTTATAGAAATGAATATATACAGCATTTAAAATAAAAAATACAGTGGATGTGATTAGCACTAGATTAGACATTCCAAAAGAAAATATCAGTGAGGTTGAAGATGCAGCAATTGAAACTATCAACAATGATGCATGGAGCAAAAAACAAGAAGGATCAGAAGACTTATTATTGCTAGTATGTCACCATTTATCCCCCAAATTGATCTACAATTTCAAATTAGCCATAAAACATTTCAAGTTTTATTTGTAGAAATCACAGATTCTAAAATTTACATGATATCAAGGCTTACTAAAGAGCTACGGTAATCATCATGGAGTGGTCTTGGAATAAAGATAGACAAACCAATGAAACAGAATAGAGAAATTGATAGACATTTGTGGTCAATTGATTTGCTACAAAAATATCCAGACAAATGGGAGATAGGATATTCTTTTCAATAAATGGGGCTGATTATTTTTAAACAGTCAAGATTACTTCTTGATAGACTCAGTAGTTGTAAATTTCTAAATGTAGACGTTAGAAGAAAGTCACTCTTGTCTATACTTACTTGTCCCTCTGCTACTTTCTGCTCCCCAGGTCATTTATCTAAAAATAGATCCCCATTCCATTTAGGGTGTTTTATGAATTTGAGAAAGAAAAAAAGCAGCACCCAAAACATTACATTTTCACAGAACAGCAGAACCTGGCAAGGTCATTCAATGGCCTTGATGGAAGGGGACAAAAACGAGATCATTCCACAATCATGTTTGAGCATGGACAAAACAAGAAGGCAGTCTTATCTGCAAAAACAGCCAAATACTCTCCCCAGGTAACAAGTGGCTGCCACTTCTTTACCCCTAATCTTTCTTCCTGCTTCATGGACAAAAGTCTTCCATACAATTGCAGTGTTTTCTGACAATATTCAAGGCAGAGCAAATCCATGCTTCCTTGAATCCTTCCCCAAATCGTGTGTCAAGTCCCTCCTGACACTGTTACTGAGGTGTACCACATTTCCTTCCTTATGGTGTGCTCTCCCTTTTGTTGTAACAGATAATAAATCCCAACTTTGCTGGGTTACAGGTGTGTTCTACATGGCCTTTGACTAGAAGTTATTGATAATGTTTATAGCAGCATTATCAACAATAGCCAAACTATGGAGAGGGCGCATATGTGTATTGACTGCTGAACGAATAAAGATGTGGTACACACACACACACACACACACACACACACACACACAGATACACAGAAACACACACACTGGAATATTACACAGCCATCAAGAAGAATGAAATCTTGTTATTTGTAATGATGTAGATGGAGCTACAGTGTATTATGCTAAGCAAAATAGGTCAGAGAAAGACAATACCATATGATTTCACTCATATGTAGAATTTAAGAAACAAAACAGATGAACATATGGGAAGGGAGGGGAAGAAGAGAGGGAAAGAAACCACAAGAGACTTTTAACAATAGAGAACAAACTGAGGGTTGATGGAGGGAGGTTGGTGGGATGGGTTAGATGAGTGAGGGGTATTAAGGAGGGCACTTGTCATGATGAACACTGGGTGTTGAGTATGTAAGTGATGAATCATTGAATTCTACCCCTGAAACCAATATTGCACTGTATGTTAACTAAAATTTAAATTAAAAAAAAAGTTATTGACACTTATTTAAATATTTAGCTCTGAGGCATTTGTTCCTACTGGATTGTTCACTGTTTGCTTTGACTTCCTAGGACTCAGAGACTTCTCCTTTTCAGCTTAGCTCCTCAGGACTACTAGTTTTTCAGGGTGGTCATGAAAGATTTGGTTTTGCAAAAGTGGAACCAATATTAGTTTGTTTCTATGGAAAAACATATCTAGGTTACAAAGATTTCACTATGTTTTGGTTGCTTTAACATGTTGGGTAATGTGTAGATCATCAAATGTTCCTGATTTTTCTATGTGTGTGTCCTCTGTCTCCTTCCAAGTCCCTGTCAATCATTTGAAGAAAAAAAAATGATGAAATGGCATTATGTGATAAATGTGAAATAGCATTATGCTGCAAAAAAAAAACCTATGTACATAACCTTAATTTTAAAATGCTAACCGTTATCTCAGCTTTCAGTGAGTCATAATCTTTTTTTTGCCTTGACATTGATGGCTGTTGACTGATCAGAGTGGCGGTTGCTGAAGGTTGAGTGACTGTGGCAATTTCTTAAAAAAAGACAACCGTGAATTTTACCACATCGATTGACCTCTTGTTTTGTGAATGATTTCTGTAGCATGTGATGCTGTTTGATGGCATTTACCCACAGTAGAGCTTCTTTATTTATTTTTTTAAGTTTGTTTATTTATTTTGAGGGAGAGAGACCGAGAAAGAGAGTGTGCATGCATGCATGTGAGCAGATGAGGGACAGAGAGAGAGAGGGAGAAAGAGAATCCTGAGCAGGCTCTGCACTGTCAGCGAGGAGCTTGATGTGGGGCTCAATCTCCTGAACCATGAGATCATGACCTGAGCTGAAATCAAGAATCGGATGCTTAACCCACTGAGCCACTCACATGTCCCTGAACTTCTTTCAGAATTGGAGTCAATCCCTCAAACCCTGCCTCTGTTTCAGCAATTAAGTTTATGTAATAGTGTAGACTCTTTGTTGTCATTTCAACAGTCTTCACAACATCTTCATCAATAGTAGATTCCAGCTCAAGAAACCACTGTCTTTGTTCATCCATAGAAGCAGTTCTTTATCCATTGAAGTTTTATTATGAGACTGCAGCAGTTCAGTCCCATCTTCAGGCTCTAGTTCTGATTCTAGTTCTCTTGCTCTTTCCACTACATCTGCAGCTACTTCCTCCACTGAAGTCTTGAACCTCTCTCAAAGTCATCCATGAGGATTGGAAGCAACTTCTTCTGAATTCCTATTAATGTTGGTATTTTGACTGCTTCCCATGAATCACGAATATTCTTAGTGGCGTCCAGAATGGTGAATTTTTTCCAGAAGGTTTTCAATTTACTTTGCTAGGATCCATCAGAGGAATCATTTAGCCTTATGTGGAAGCTATAGCCTTATGAAATTTATATCTTAAATAACAAGAATGAGACTTGAAAGTCAAAATTAGTCCCTGACTTATGGGCTTCAGAATGGATGTTGTGTTAGCAGGCATGAAAATAACTTTAATCTCATTGCACATGTCCATCAGAGCTCTTGGGGGAGTGGGTGCATTGTCTGTGAGAAGTCATATTTTGAAAAGAATCTTCCTTTCTGAGCAGTAGGTCTGAACAGTGACTTAAAATATTCAGCAAACTGTGCACAGATGTGCTGTAATCCAGGCTGTTTTGTGCCATTTCTAGAGCACAGGCAGAATAAGTTTACCATAATTCTTAAGGGCCCTAGGATTTTCAGAATGTAAATGAGCATGGGTTTTAATTTAAAGTCACAAGTTGTGCGGCAACTGGGTGGCTCAGTCAGTTAAGCATCTGACTTTGGCTCAGGTCATGATCTTGTGGTCTGTGAGTTTGAGCCCTGCGTTGGGCTCTGTGCTGACAGCTTGGAGCCTGGAGCCTGTTTCAGATTCTGTGTCTCCCCCTCTCTGACCCTCCCGCGTTCATGCTCTGTCTCTCTCTGTCTCAAAAATAAATAAACGTTAAAAAAAATTAAAGTCACCAGTTGTATTAGCCCCTAACAAGACAGACGACCCATCCTTTGAAACTTTGAAGCCAGGCATTGACTTCTTCTCTGTAGCTAGGAAAGTCCCAGGAGGGCATCTTATGCCAACAGAAGGCTATTTCATCTACATTGAAAATCTGATGTTTAGGGTAGCTGCCTTCATTAATATCTTGGCTAGATCTTGTGGATAACTTGCTGCAGCTTCTGTATCACCACTTGCTGCTTCCCATTACACTTTGATGTTGTGAAGACATCTTTCCTTAAACCTCATGAACCAACCTCTGCTAGCTTCAGACTTTTCTTCTGCAGCTTTAACTCTCTCAGCCTTCATAGAATTGAAGAGACCCAGGGCCTTGCTCTGCATTAGGCTTTGACATAAGGAAATATTTTGGCTGATTTGATTGTCTACCCAGATAACTAAAACTTTCTTCATATCAGCAATAAGGGTGTTTTGCTTTCTTATTATTCATGTGTTCACTGAGTAGCATTTTTTATTTCCTTCAAGAACTTTTCCTTTGCATTTACGACTTGGCTAACTCTTTGGTGGAAGAGGCTTCGCTTTTGGCCTGTCTTGGCTTTCGGTAAGCCTTCTTCACTAAGCTTAATCTTTTCTAGCTTTTGATTCACAGTGAAAGACATGTGACTCTTCCTTTATCTTTGACCCTTAGAGGCCATTGTTGGGTGATTTCTTGTCCTAATTTCAATATTGTTTGTCTCAGGAAATAGGGAGGCCCAAGGAGGAGGAGAGAGACAATTTAAGGGCCATCAGAACACACACAGCATTTATTGATGAAGTTTGTCATCTTATAGGCACACAGTTGGTGGCACCTCCCAAACAATTAGAAATGTAACACCAAAGATCACTGATCACAGAGCAATGCAACAAATATAATAATAATGGAAAAGTTTGAAATATTGGTGAGAATTAGCAAACTGTGACCTAGAGACACAAAAGAAGCAAATGCTATTGGAAAATGGTGCCAATAGACTTGCTTGATGCAGGGTCACCACAAATCTCCAGTTTGAAAAAACACACTATCTGCAAAGCACAACAAGGTGAAGCTTGATCAGACAAGGTTCACTTGTATTCATCTACTTATTTCTTTTCTAACTTTAAGTACGGCAACCCTCTTAGGAATCACAGGCAGGGAACAAAACTGCCTACCTGGTAATACAACCAGAAGGATTAAATATGGTAATATGTGCAGTGTCTCCACACATTAAAGACTCCATTCACCCCCACCCCGCCGCTTCCAGAAAGCATCCAAATCTCTCCTCATTCATTTATTAGTTCAAATCAGAGACCTGTAAGAACTTTTCATAGTACCTAGCAAGTTAGCCTTCACAGAGTAAGTGCTAGATATAGGTTTCTTAAGTTAAAGTTATTTCTTTCCCTTAAGTATGTTTGCCATCATATTCTGATGTAACACAGTATGGGCATTTTGATTTGTCTCATGTAAGTGGAGATGATGTCACAAAGCAATGACTATCTTTTTTTTTTTTTTTTTTGGTATGAGCCCCCACCTGGAAAGCTGTCTCCACACCAGTCTTTGCAGGTGTCCCCAGGAACAAATGAAGAGCAGACTTCCAGGCTATGAAATTTCCCTCTGATGGTGTCAGTTCGGCAAGATCTCTCAGACTGAGTTTAGGTCTGTCTCCTCCAGAGATTGCTGAGCTGAGGCTCAAAATGTGGACCTTGTACATAAGCAAACAATTCTAGGTGTCAGCTCTTGTGAAATCCAATCTTCCTCTCTGGGACTCATGTTGTGGGAGCTCTTTATGCAAATTCAGGGGCTGGGAGTGTGTCACCTGAGCTTCTCTTTGCAAAACACCAGGTTGCTCTTTGCTCCCACCAGCCTGGCCATGACTCTGGAATCCAAAGCTGTGTGAACCCAACAGGCCAGGTGTCAGAAGGGGGGTCATGTTGCATAAACCATACTGTCTACCTCCCCTTCCCATTCTTAACAAAATGCAATCAGAGCAAGGCAATAGGAAAGATAGGGATAAGGTCTGATTTACAGAATCTGGTCTCTTTCCTTACACGTATGCAGAACAGAAAATATTTGCGTGGAGTGACTAAAACCTTTAGGATCCTCCTTTTTTTTTTTAACGATAAGCTGTGCCCTCTTCCCTGCCTATTGTGAGTCTGCAGTTAAACATCCCAATGATTCAGCGTACACACTTCTTAGTCTCACTGTTATGGAGGAGGACACGGAGGCTCAGTGTGCCTGAATTAGATGGAATTTAAACCCAGAGCCTTCTCACTCTGAAGTATCCACTACTCCACATTAGCATTTGCTCTACCATTCTCAGGAAAGGAAGGAGGATTCATAGAAAAGATATTTTGAGCCACAGCTCCTCTGTGTGAAACTACCAAGGAGGGAAGTTTGACACTGTCTGGTCCTTGCCTTCATCACCCTCGTCCTTCTTCACCATAAGTAGTTGATTTCATTATGAAAGAAAGAAGGGTCATTCCCATCAGAGGAGCAGAGACAGGGGTGGCTAGTGTCTAGAGAAAAAGTAGAAAAATCCTGTGTGCTTCTTCAGTCCATGGGCCAGCAGAGCACATATTTCTCCCTGTCCTTTCTAGGAGCCTTGATTCCTAGAATACTAATTCTCAATTTTATCTCCTGGTGTTGAAGTCATTATAATCATTCCTTATTCTTTCTCCAAAGCCAAAGGCCACTGAAGCTGCTCTGTCCCTGGACAGTCAGCAGAGTGGACCCCTGGGTCCCTGTAGAGTCTCATAAAGGCTGGCTATTACAAAAGAGTAGTGTCCCCTGTGCCCCAGTCCCAGAAAACCTCTATCTCCTCTATAGACCTCGATCTCCTTCAGCACTAACAGTCAGTCAAGATTTGGGTCTCTACCACCCTTGTATCTTAAACTAGTCTCTTAATCTCGCTAGGTTGGTTCCCCAGCTGCCAAAAGTGTTGTATTAGGTAACCAAGAATTTTTCATGCTATTCCTTGATTCTGTGGTGGTTATCCTTGCTCTGTTATATGAAATAATACATATAAATCTTCTCACGTACTTTGGGACCGGATACAAGGAGAAAGATTCAGGAGCACTGGCCCTCAGTGTATTTATGTGTTTTCCTCTGGGTGCTGGGTGCAAGCCCAGATGATGATGATAGAAGCAGCATTGCATAGTAGCTCAGAGGGAGGACGATGGGGCCAAACTAACATGGTTGAGATCTTGACTGACCCCACATACCTACTGTGTGACCTTGGACAAATTATTTCCTCTTTCCATGCCTCTGTTCTTCTGTCTAGAAAGAGGAGTAAATAATGGCACTTACTCTGTAGGGTTTAGAGGAATATTAAGTTCTCCCTCCGCCCTGCTCTGCCACAAGTGACCCAATCCATGTGTCCCTTTTTGCTGAAGAAGTTCCCATCCAGGCTCATGGGTTGCCCTGTGCCTGCAGGTCCTTAATGAGTTCCAGGAAAATGTGTGAGTTGTAGTTTATCCAGCCTTTTCTGATCATTAGTGTGGGATCAGTGCTTTTTTACAGCTTTCTAAACCTAACTTAGAAGCAGAAATGAGACCATATATTTTCTTAATTTAGATATACATAATAATTATAATGGCTTAGACAGTAATTGTTTAGACAAGCTCCTCGTACATGGTAAGCATTTATAAATGTTTAATTAAATAAAGAATTATCGAATACAATGCATTACGCATGTACAGGTATTTAGTAGAAATATTGTTTCCCTTACTATAAACCATTTCTGCTTTCTATAGTCAGCATGTTTAATGGGGAATGTGAAAAGGGTAATTTGTATCTGCCTACCAGGTAATCCAATGGAAGGGTTTCAACTGACGTCCATATTGGGACTCTCACCAATAGAAATGTATATTTCCTTTTCCTGCCACTGAAATTTTTGATACAAGAACCACTGCACATATATAAGGGGTAGATGCTAGATTGTACCCAATTATTATGAGTCCAATTTGTAAATTATACTCTGGAAAACTTATAGCTCAGTCCCACCCAATTTGCTAACCATTCCCTGCCCCCTCCCATGTAATAATAATCTTTAGTCCAGATTGTACCTGTTCCTGGTACTTAATACCAAAAATTACAACTAATATTTTTGGAATGCTTAATATGTGCCAGATATTTTTCCAAGTTGTTCATTTAGATTTTCTCATTCATTTGATTCTTGAAATAAATCTGTAGTTTGGGAACTGTCATTTTCCCTCATTTTAGAGATAAGGATTCTGTGGCACAGAGAGGTCAAATCATTTTCTCCACTTTACAGAGCTGACAAAAAGCATATCTGGGATTTTCATTCAGAGAGTACAGCTCCACCATATATATGAGAATGCACTACACTGCCCTACCCCATAGTGTTTCTAGCATTATGGATGTGCTTTATTTTATATTAATAAGTAATCATTGAAATGTAGGCTCACCAAGGGATCTGTGTTTTATTCAATATTTGACCAAATTCCTAGAACAGTCCCTGACACATAGTAGGTGATCAGTTAATATATATTGCTGTTGTTAAAATGAGAAAATTGTGGAGGGTTTAACACATGTTTTGTGCTACCAGCATGGAGAAGGAGCATGAGAAGTTCATATGAAAAGGCAGGAGAATCTTTGCTCGTTTGGACATCACTACATCCCATTCTGGAATTTTCCCCAAGGAAAATAATTTTTTAAGAGGTAAGAAAAGAATAAAGGAAAGAAGGAAGAGTAGGAAATAGAGTGGGTGCCCCCACTATCTCCTCTCAATGTCTTCCAACTGATGGACCCTCTAGTTTAACTTCTACAATCAAACACAAAATTTGTTTATGGCAGGGTGATTATAGGGGTAGAAACTGACCCATTTCAAGAAAGATAACACTGTTCTCACTTTCTTGGGGTTTCTATGAGGAAAAATGCTGCCACTAGTCAGTCTTTCTCCTAAGAACTCCCCCAGATCATATGCACTTAGTGTCAAGTATTCATGTGCCTAATGCGTTAACATGATTTTTTAAATCTTAGTTAATATTCAGTACAAAATTGGTTTCAGGAGTAGAACTCAATGATTCATCACTTACATACAACACCCAGTGGTCATTCTAACAAGTTCCCTCATTAGTACCAATCACCCATCTAGCCCATCTCCCACCTATCTCCCTCCATCAACCCGCAGTTTGTTCTGTATCATTAAGAGTCTCTTGTGGTTTGCTTCCCTCTCTTCTCTAGCCTCCTTCCCCTATGTTCATCTGTTTCATTTCTTCAATTCCACATATGAGTGAAATCATATAGTATTTGTCTTTCTCTGATTGACTTACTTTGCTTATCATAATACATTCTAGCTCCATCCACATTGTTGCAAGTGGCAAGATTTCATTCTTTTTGATGGCTGAGTAATATTCCAACATGTGTGTGTGTGTGTGTGTGTGTGTGTGTGTGTGTGTGTGTGTGTATTTTATTCATTCATCAGTTGATGGACATTTGGACTCTCTCCATAGTTTATCTATTGTTGATAGTGCTGCTATAAACATCAGGGTGCATGTACCCCTTAAAATTCATATTTTTGTATCCTTTGGGTAAATACCTAATAGTGCAATTGCTGGATACTAGGGTAGTTCTATTTTTAGTTTTTTGAGGAACCTCTATACTGTTCTCCAAAGTGACTGCACCAGTTTGCATTCCCACCAATAGTGTTAGAGGGCTCCCCTTTCTTTGCATCCTCACCAACATCTGCTGTTACTGTGTTATTAACTTTAGCCATTCTGACAGGTGTGAGGTGGTATCTCATCATGGTTTTGCTTTGTATTTCCCTGATGATGAGTGATGTTGAGCATCTTTTAATGTGTCTGTTAGCCATCTGGATATCTTCTTTGGAAACCATCTCTTCATGTCTCCTGCCCATTTCTTAACTGGCTTGTTTGTTGTTTTGGGTGTTGAGTTTTATAAGTTCTTCATAGATTTTAGATACTAACCCTTTATCAGATATGTCGTTTGCAAATACCTTTCCCATTCTGTAGGCTGCCTCTTAGTCTTGTTGATTGTTTCCTTCACTGTGTAGAAACTTTTTATCTTGGTGAAGTCCCAGTAGTTCATGTTTGCTTTTGTTTCCCTTGCCTTCTGCCATGTGTCTAGTAAGAAGTTTCTCTGGCTGAGGTCAAAGAGGTTGCTGCCTGTGTTCTCCTCTAGGATTTTGGTGGTTTTCTGTCTCATATTTAGGGTTTTCACCCATTTTGAATTTGTTTTTGTGTTTCACCCATTTGTGAATTTGTTTTGTCTCATTCTTCTGCATGTCGCCATCCAGTTTTCCCAACATCATTTGCTGAAGAGATGGTCTTTTTTCCATTGGATATTCTTTCCTGCTTTGTTGAAGATTAGTTGACCATATAGTTGTGGGTTCATCTCTGGGTTTTCTGTTTTGTTCCATTGATCTGAGTGTCTGTTTTTGTGCCAATACCATGCTGTCTTGATGACTACAGCTTTGTAATACAGCTTGAAATGGAGACTCATGGTGCCTCTAGCTTTGTTGTCTTTTTCAGGATTGCTTTGGCTATTCGGGGCCTTTTGTGGTTCCATAAATGTTTTAGGATTGTTTGTTCTGCCTCTGTGAAAAATGCTGATGGTATTTTGACAGGGTTTGCATTAAATGCGTAGATTGCTTTGGCTATTATAGACATTTTGACAATGTTTGTTCTTCCAATCCAGGAATGCTTTTGCATTTCTTTGTGTCCTCTTCAGTTTCTTTCAAAGTGTTCTATAGTTTTCAGAGTACAGCTCTTTTACCTCTTTAGTTAGGTTTATTCCTAGGTGTCTTACTGTTTTTGGTGCCGTTGCAAATGGGATTAATTCCTTGATTTCTTTTCCTGCTACTTCATTACTAGTGCATAGAAATGCAACAGATTTCTGCATATTGACTTTAGTATCCTGCAACTTTGCTGAATTCATGTATCAATTCTAGCAGCTTTTTGGTGGAGTCTTTTGGGTTTTCTACATAGAGTATTATGTTGTCTGCAAATAGGAAAGTTTGACTTCTTCCTTGCTGATTTGTATGCCCTTTATTTCTTTTTGTTGTCTGATTGCTGAGGTTAAGACTTCCAAAACTATGTTAAATAGTAATGGTGAAAGTGGAAATCCTTGTCTTGTTCCTGGCAGTAGGGGAAAGGCTCTCAGTTTTTCCCTACTGAGGGTGATATTAGCTGTGGGTCTTTTGTATATGGCATTTATGATGTTGAGGTGTGCTCCCTCTATCCCTACTTTGTTGAGGCTTTTTATCAAGAATGCATGCTGCATTTTGTCAGATGCTGTTTTTGCATCTATTGACAGGATCATATGGTTCTTATCCTTCCTTTTATTAATGTAGTTATCACAGTGATTGATTTGCAAATATTGAACCAGACCTGCAAGCCAGGAATAAATCCCACTTGATCATGGTGAATAATTCTTTTCATGTACTATTGGATTTTATTTGCTAATATCTTGTTGAGAATTTTTGCATCCATCTTCATCAGGGTATTGGCCTGTAATTCTCCTCTTTAGTGAGGTCTTTTTATGGTTTTGGAATCAAGGTAATGCTGGCCTCATAGAGTGACTTTGGAAGTTTTCCTCCTCTCTCTCTCTCTCTCTCTCTCTCTCTCTCTCTCTCTCTCTCTTTCTTTCTTTCTTAACAATTTGAGAAGAATAGGTATTAACTTTTCTTAAATGTCTGGGTAGAATTCTGCTAGGTAGAATTCTGCTAGGAAGGCATCTGGCCCAGGACTCTTGTTTGTTAGGAGATTTTTGAATACTGATTCAATTTCTTGCTGGTTATGGATCTATTCAAATTTTCTATTTATTCCTATTTCAGTCTTGTTAGTTTTTGGGTTTCTAGGAATTTGTCCATATCTTCCAGATTGCCCAGTTTGTTGGCATGAAATTTTTCATAGTATTCTTACAATTGTTTGTATTTCTGTGGTGTTGGTTGTGATCTCTCCTCTTTCATTTGTGATTTTATTTATTTGGGTCCTTTTTTACTTTTGATAAGTCTTGTTAAGTGCTTACCAATTTTGTTTATTCTTTCAAAGAATGGGCTCTTTGTTTTGTTGATCTGTTGTTGTTGTCATTGTTGTTGTTTCTATTTCATTTATTTCTGCTCTAATCTTTGAAAAAAAATTTTTAATGTTTATTTTTGAGAGAGACAGAGACAGAGTGTGAGCAGGGGAGGGGCAGAGAGAAAGGGAGACAGAATCCAGAACAG
Organism: Herpailurus yagouaroundi; assembly: GCF_014898765.1. Taxonomy (NCBI): domain Eukaryota; kingdom Metazoa; phylum Chordata; class Mammalia; order Carnivora; family Felidae; genus Herpailurus; species Herpailurus yagouaroundi. Next base: position 2,589,760 of record NW_024412418.1, on the reverse strand, counting down.
GCTCCAGGCTCTGAGCTGTCAGCACAGAGCCTGACGCGGGGCTCGAACCCACAAACCGTGAGATCATGACCTGAGCCATAGTTGGACGCTTAACCAACTGAGCCACCCAGGCACCTCTTTATTACTAATCTTTAATTCTTCTGCTGGCTTTAGTTTTTATTTGCTGTTCCTTTTCTAGCTCTTTTAATTGTAAGGTCAGGTTGTATATTTGGGACCTTTCTTGCCTCTTGAGATAGGTCTGAATTGCAATATACTTCTCTCTTAGGACTGCGCTTGCTGCATCCCAAGGGGTTTGGACTGTTATGTTTTCATTTTCATTTACTTCCATGTATTTTTTAATTTCTTCTTTAACTTCCTGGTCAACTCATTCATTCTTTATTATGATGTTCTCTAACCTCCATATATTTGAGGGCTTTCCAAATTTTTTCTTGTGGTTGACTTCAAGTTTCATAGCATTGTGATCTGAAAATATGCAGGTATGATCTTGATCTTTTTGTACTTGTTGAGGGCTGATTTGTGACCCAGTATATGATCTGTTCTGGAGAATGTTCCATGCACACTCGAGAAGAATGTGTACTCTGCTGCTTTAGGATGAAATGTTCTGAATATATCTGTTCAGTCCATCTGGTCAAGTGTGTCATTCAAAGTCATGGTTTCCTTCCTGATCTTCTGCTTCGATGATCTGTCCATTGTTGGAAGTGAGATGTTGAAGTCCCCTACTATTATTGTATTATTACCAACAAGTTTCTTTATGTTTGTTATCAATTGAGTTATATATTTGGGTTTTTCCAAGTTGGGAGCATAAATATTTACATCTTCTTGATGGATGGACCCCTTAATTATGATATAATGCCCTTCTTCATCTTTTGTTACAGTCTTTGGTTTAAAATCTAGTTTTCTGATATAAGAATGGCTATTCTGGCTTTCTTTTGATATCCATTAGCATGATAGGTGCTTTTTTTACCCTTAACTTTCAATCTGCAGGTATCTCTAGGTCTAAAATGAGTCTCTTGTAGGCAGCATATAGATGGATCTTGTTTTTTTATCCATTCTGACACCCTATGTCTTTTGATTGGAGCATTTAGTCCATTTGCATTCAGAGTGATTATTGAAAGATTTGAATTAAGTACCATTGTGTTGCCTGTAAAGTTGGTTTTTTTTAGTCATGTTCTCTGGTCCTTTCTAGTCTTTGTTGCTCTTGCTTTTTTTTTCTTCTTCAAGGAGTCCTCCTTAAATTTCTTGCAGAGCTTGTTTAGTATTCACAAACTCCTTTAGTTTTTGTTTGGGAAACTCTTTATCTCTCCTTCTATTCTGAATGACAGCCTTGCTGGATCAAGTATTCTTGGCTTCATATTTTTCCCATTCAGCACATTGACTGTTTCTTCTCACTCCTTTCTGGCCTGACAAATTTCAGTGGACAGGTCTGCTGCTAACCTTATGTGTCTACATTTGTAGGTTAAGGACCTTTTATCCCTAACTGCTTTCACAATTCTCTCTTTATCTTTGTATTTTGCAAGTTTCACTGTGATATGTTGTGGCATTGATCTGTTTTTGTTGATTTTGAGGGGAGTTTTCTGTGCCTTTTGGGCTTGAATGCCTGTTTCCTTCCCCAGATTAGGCAAGTTCTCAGCTAATATTTATTCAAATGATCCTTCTGCCCCCTTTTCCTGTGCTTCTGGGATTCCTAGGATATGGATATTGTTTCACTTTATGGAGTTGCTGAGTTCTGTAATGATCTAATAGTATTCATGATCTAATAGTATTCTTTCCCTCTTCTTTTCAGCTTCAGCACCATTATTTTCCATAATTTTATCTTTTATGTCACCTATTCTCCCCTCTGCTTCTCCATCCTCATTGTGATTATATCCAGTCAGTTTTGCATCTCATTTATAGCATTTTTTATTTCAGCCTGACTAATTTTTGGTCCTTGATCTCTGTAGTGAGGGTTTCTCTGGGGCCTCCGTTTGTTGTTGTTGTTGTTGATTTGTTTTGTTTTGTTTTGTTTTGTTTTGTTTTTGAAGCCCAGCCAGTAGTCTTATGACTGTTGCTCTAAATTCTTATTCAGGGGCACCTGGGTAGCTTTGTTGGTTAAGCACCTGACTCTTGATTTTGGCTCAGGTCATTATCTCACATGTCATGTGTTTGAGCTCCACATTGGGCCCCATGCTGATGGTGCAGAGCCTGCTTGGGATTCTGTCTCTCTCTCTTTCTGTGCCTCCCCTGCTCGCTCTATCTCTCTCTCTCAAAATAAATAAACATTTTTAAAAAATTAATTATTCTTCAGATATGTTGCTTATATCTGTTTTGAGCAAGTCCCTGGCTGTGATTTTTTTTAAGTTTATTTATTTGTTTTGAGAGACAGAGAGAGAGAGCATGCATGCAAGCAGGGGAGGGGCAGAGCAAGAGGGAGAGAGAGAATCTTAAGTAAGCTCTGCACCATCAGCACAGAACCCAACATGAGGCTCAACCCCAGGTGTATGCTGTGTGTACTCTGCTGTTGTGTTTTGGCTGCTTTTTCCCACTAGTCAGTCTTCTGCAGGGCTCCTCCTTGTTGCAGTGGGGAGTGTTTGGATCTTTAACTAGGTGTGCTTTGATTTGTTTGTTAAAATAAGCCTGGAAAAAAAAAAGGAAAAAAAGAGCCTGATTCCCCCCCCCCCACCACCAAAACAAAAAAGAGAAAAAGAAGAGGAACAAAGAAAACCAAGCAGACATCAAAAAACCATAAGCCTAAAAAAAAAACAAAAAAACAAAAAACCATAAGCCTGATTCCAAGGAAAAAAGGAAAAATGATAGAAAAAGAAAAAAAGAAGCCTGATTCTGAAAGAGAGAGAGAGAGAGAGGGAGAAGGAGGGAGAAGGAAATAAAAACACAAACAACAGACTATTAGCCTGATTTAAAAGGGAGAAAAAGAAGGGGGGAAAAAAAAGTAAACCTGGTCCTATTTTTACCAGAATTGTAGGTGACACTTTGAAGCACTCTATGATAATCAACTTGGTGTTTGCAGGGTGATGCCTATTTTGGTCTTCTAGAGGAGACGCCCACTGTGTTGACTCAGAGTCAGTCCTGCCCCCATAAATAGGCAGTTGCCAGGCACAGAGAGGTGGGGTTTGGTGCACACAGGTCCTGCCTCCACTGGGGGATACTGTGTTGCTTTCTGAAGTCCCATCGTGTTGGCATGGATGGGGGAAATGGTGCCCCTCCACTTTCTCAACCTCAGACAGAGGATCTCACACCCCCCACTGTTCTGGAAGCCCTCACAAAATAGTGAGGGCAGTCAGTGTGCCCTGCTCCACAGCTCTCTTGCCTTTTTGTCTTTGGCACCCAGGTGGGATTCCAAACTTGAAATCTTAAAGGACCCAGCATAGCATGGACCCTCCCACCTCCTCTGGAGGAGAGCCTTTCCGCTGTGTCTGATGTTCTTTGTCCTAGAAAAGCAGCCCCACTCTTGGGCACTCTACACAATCTGTGGCCTAACACCATGATAAGCAGTAACCAGGTAACATGCCCTCTGTGTGTGCTTCTGTCCCCTGCCTATGAAAGGCCTTTGGTGGAGCTTGCAGGGTGTTTTGTCCTTGGGGAAGCAATACACCTTCTTCAAATGTACTCCAGGAAGGGGAATGTTCTTTTCCACTGTGACCCAAGAGATCCCTACGCCATGCTATGCACTCTGGGGCCAGTGCCCTTCTTCTCCCCAGAAGTGCATGCCACAGCTTCACTCCAAAGTTGCACACTTCCAAAACCTCAGATTTTGAACTCCACAAGTTTGCAAAATACCTGCGACACTCAGTACCTCTGGCTCCCCAGTCCTTGGTCTGGAGAGGCTTTCCTCTTGTGCAAACCTCCCACCATACTCGCAACCCCTCTCTCTTCCTCTCCCTTTTGTGTCTCCAGGGAAAGCGTTCCCTCCCTTCTGCAGCACTGCTGTTTTTCCCTCCCCCAGATTCACTTCCATGCTCCTTTCACCTGCCATGTTGTCTCCTCCCAAATGTGGAGATCCTTCTGTCAGCCCTCAGATTGATTTCCTGGGTATTCCAAGTGAACTGGCCTCAATATAGCTGTGTTTGAGGGATGAGGAAAGACCAGGGTTCCCCTACTTCTCTGCCATCTTAACTCCTCTCTTAACATGATCGTGAAACAAAGACCAAAGGGCTACTTGTCAAAGAATCAATTCACTTTGGTCCCTAAATTACATGGGGTCACAAGTGATGTTACCAAGGTGGTGGGATGGGAAGCTCTTGACTTTCTCTGTTCCTAAGGACACATTCAGAGGGGGCAATTACCTCTGAGAAATCCAGAAACTGGCCAAGCAATCTCTACACATTACGTGAACTAAAAAAGAGCCACACTGAAATGGGTAGGAAGGGCTGAGATACACTTGCAATAAACCCTACCCTCAGCACAGCCCCTTACAATCAGGAGGGAATCCCTAACTCTCAGTTTCTTCCTGAGAAGCGAAAGATTTGGACCACACATCTAGTGCCCCATTTTTAAAGCTGCCACCCAAGGGATAGACCTGTGAATCACCTCGCTCTGAGAGCCATTGTGGCTTGGCATCCATGAATCTTACAGGGCCACATCAAACAAAGAAGCAGTTTTTAAAATGGGTGCATGGGCATTTCTTGTCGCTATCTCTTCCAGGCTCAGCACAGAAGGAGCAGGCAAAATGCCCATCACCCAGTCTCCCTGGAAGTCTTTGACTGCATACTTTCCCAGCTGCTACCTGAGGTTCTGGCTTCTAATCAACCCATATATGGGAGCTCACTGGGATCTTCCCAGAAGCCTAAAAGAGCTAGTGGAGACATCCTTTGCCTTCTCTCCTCAGGTAACCCCCCTAATAAAGCCAAGTGTCCAGCTTCTCCCTAAAAAGAGTTTGTCTACAAATCTAACACCTCGTCTTCTAAGGCTGCCAGGGAGGGACTGGCTTCTAAATCACCTAGCTCTGGGAGCTGGCAAGGCTCAGTATTAATGAATCCTTCCAGGAACACACAAAATAAAGAGGTGGCTCTACATTTGCAATAATATGGATGAAGGTAGAGTGTATTGTGATAAGTGAAATAAGTCAGAGAAAGACAAATACCATATGACTTCACTCATAGGTGGAATTTAAGAAACAAAACAGATGAACACAGGGGAAGGGGAAAAAAGAGAGAGGGAAGCTAACCATAAGAGACTTAACTATAGAGAACAAACTGAGGGTTGATGGAGGGAAGTGGGTGAGGGAGGGGCCAAATGGGTGATGTGTATTAAGGAGGACACTTGTGATGAGCACTGGGTGTTACATGTAAGTGATGAATCACTAAATTCTACACCTGAAACCAATGTTACCATTTATGTTAATTAACTAGAATTTAAGTAAAAACTTGAAATAAAAAAAAAAGAGGTGGCTTGGGGCACCTGGGTGGCTCAGTTAGTCAAGTGTCTGACTTCAACTCATGATCTTGTGGTTTGCAAGTCTGAGCCTGTGTCAGACTCTGTGCTGACCACTCAGAGCTGGAGCCTGCTTCAGATTCTGTCTCTCTCTGTTTCTCTCTCTCTCTGCCCGCCCCCCAATGCTCTTTCTCTCTCTAAAATAAACCATTAAAAAAAGAGAGGTGACTCTAAATGGGTACAAATGCATTCCCAGAGGCTATCCTCTCTGGCTAAGCACAGAATACATAGGCAAAAACAACCGGCTCCCAGTTTATTCCTGATTGCATCATATCTAATATTTTGACTTGCCCAAGTGCTGTCTGGAGATTGGGTTTCAAATTAGCTTGCATTGGAAACTGAAGGAGCTGGCTAATAGTTCTCTGGGAGCCTAAACAGGCATGTGTGCAATTCCCATGCTGTTGGGATACCAACAGGTCTTGGACACCCTAGTCTCCTGGGAATCACTAAGAGCAAAGGCAGTGGTTTACAAAAACACAGAGGCTTGAGGAAAATAAATACTCAGGTCAAGCTTATTGACAAAGTTTATTTCCTATACGAGACCAGTCTGTTAAGACTTGGATAGGTGGCTGTTTTATCTAATCTATAAAAACCAATACAGAGAGTCAAGGAAAATAAACAGAAAAATATGTTCCAAACAAATAAGCAAACTCTCACACACACACACACAAACAAGATAAATCTCCAGAAACCAATCTTAATGAAACAGGGGTAAGTAACTCTCTGAAAGAGAGTTCCAAATAACAGTCATAAAGATGCTTACCAAGGTCAGGAGAGCAATGCATGAACAAAGTGAACATTTCAACAAAGAGAAGATATTTTTATTTTTTTAATGTTTATTTATTTTGAGACAGAGAGTGAGAGCGGGGTAGGGGCAGAAAGAGAGAGAGAATCCCAGGCAGGCTCCATGCTGTCAGCACAGAGCCTGACATGGGGCTCAATCCCACAACTCTGGGATCATGACCTGAGCCAAAACCAAGAGCTGAATGCTTAACTTACTGAGCCACCCAGGCACCTTGAGACAGAAGATTTTTTTTTTTAATTTTTTAAAACTTTTTTTTAAATTTATTTTTGAGACAGAGACAGAGCATGAATGGGGGAGGGGCAGAGAGAGAGAGACACAGACTCGGAAGCAGGCTCCAGGCTCTGAGCTGTCAGCACAGAACCCGACGCGGGGCTCGAACTCACGGACTGCGAGATCGTGACCTGAGCTGAAGTCGGAGGCTTAACAGACTGAGTCACCCAGGTGCCCCGAGACAGAAAATATTTTTAAAGTAGCAAATAAATCATTGAGCTGAAGAACATAATAAACTGGAAAATTCAATAGAGGGGTTCAGCAGCAGACTAGATCAGATGAGGAAAAGGATCAGCAAACTCAAAGACAGGTCAATGAAAATCATCTAATCAGAGGAGCAAAAATAAAAAAAATAAAAGAGTGAAAATAGCTTCAGAAACATATGGAACACAATACAGTGGACCAATATACCCATTATAGATGTCCCAGAAGGAAAAAGAGAGAGAACGGTGCAGAAATGTGTTCAAAAAAATAATGGCTAAAATCTTCCCAAAGCTGGGGAAAGAAACAGACACCGAAATCCAAGAAACCCAAAAGGGACCAAAAATATTAATCCAAAGAGGCCCACACCAAGACACATTATAATTTAATTGATAAAAACTAAAGACAAAGAATCTTAAAAGCAACAAAAGAAAAGTGATTTTGGGGGCACCCCTGTGGCTCAATTGGTTAAGTGTCCAACTTCAGCTCAGGTCACGATCTCACAGTTCATGAATTCAAGCTGACAGCACAGAGCCTGCTTTGGATTCTCTGTCTCCCTCCGTCTCTCTCTCTGCCCCTCTCTTGATCTCTCTCCCTCTCCCCCACCTCAAAAAATCAATAAACACTTTTAAAAAGGTTTAAAAAAAGGATTTTTTTTTACATACAAAGAAACCCTCATAAGACTATAAGCAGATTTTTTTCAGCAGAAAGCTTGCATACTTGAAGGGAGTGGAATGATACATTCAAAGTGCCAAAAGAAAAAACAGCTGACAGCCAAGAATTCTTTACCCATGAAAGTTTCCTTCAGAATTGAAGGGAGATAGGTCTTACCAGACAGACGAAAGCTGAAGAGTTCGTCGTCACTAGAGCAGCCTTACAAGAAATGTTAAAAGGAATTTCTTCAAGTTGAAAGATATTCCATACAAATGTAAACCAAAAGAAAGTAGGAGTAGCTACACTTAATCAGGCAAAATAGACTTTACGTAAAAAAAACTGTAGTAAGAAAGAAAAAAGGTCATTCATAATGATAAAAGGGTCAGTGTATTCAAATAATGTAACAATTGTAAATGTCTATGTACCAAATGATGGAGCACTTAAATATATAAAGCAGATATTGACAGATCTGAAGGGAGAGATAGAAAACAATACAGTAATAGTAGGGAACTTCAGTACTCCACTTTCAACAATGGATAGATCATCCAGGCAGACAATCAGTAAGGAAACACTGGATTGGGGCTACATAGTAGACCAAAAGGACCTAACAGATACATACACACATTCCATCATACAGCAGATGAGTACACATTTTTCTTAAGTGCACATGGAACATTCTTCAGGACAGATTATATGTTAGGCCACAAGACAAGTCTTAACAAATTTAAAACAATTGGAATCATACCAAGCACCTTTTCTCACCACAATGTCATACAACTAGAAATCAATAACAAAGATGAAAACTGGAAAATACACAAGTATGTGAAAATTAAACAATATGTTCCTGAAGAAAAATGACTCGAAAAATTGTTTAAAGAAATTAAAAAATTTTTTCAGACAAATGTAAAAGGAAATACCATATACCGAAACTTACGTGATACAGCAAAAGTATTTCAAAGAGAAAAGTTTATGATGACAAATGGTTAAGTTAAGAAAAAAGATCTCAAATATACAATCTAATCTCACACCTCAAAAAAATGGAAAAAGAAGAAATAAGTACAAGGTTAGTAGAAAGAAGAAAATGATCAGAGCATAAATAAGTAAAATCGAGACTAGAAAACTAATAGAAAGATAAGTGAAACTAAGAAGTTTTTTTTGGAAGATAAACAAAATTCATTAACTTTTAGCTAGACCAACTAAGGCAAAAGAGAGAACACTTAAATAAATAAGGCCAGACAAGAAAGAGGAGACATTACAAATGATGACACAAAATGAAAAAGATAATAAGAAACCACTATGAACAATCATCCACCAACAAATTGGATAACCTAAAAGAGACTGATAAATTCCTAGAAACATACAACCTATCAAAACTAAATTATAAAGAAGTATAAGATCTGATCAAACCAATTACTAGTAAAGAAGTTGAATAATCAAGAACTCCCAATAAATAAAAGCTCAGGACCAGAAGACTTCACTGGTGAATTCTACCAAACATTTAAAGAATTAATGCAAATCTTTCTCAAACCCTTCCAAAAAATTGAAGAGGAGGGAATACTTCTAAACCCATTTTATGTGGCCAGAATTACCCTGATACCAAAGCTAGACAAGAATCCAAGAAAAGAAAGCTAAAGACCAATAGCTCTGAAAACAAAGATGGAAAACTCCTCAACAAAATAGCAAGCCACATTCAACAACACATTAGAAGGATGATAAAACATGAGCAATGGGGTTTTATCCCTGGATATTAGCCCACAGCTAACATCATACTCAATGGTGAAGAACTCAAAACTTTTCCTTTAAGATTAGAAAAAAAGACAGGGATGCGTACTCTTGCCACTTATCTTCAACATAGCAGGTAAAGGAGACAAAAGGCACAGGTTAGAAAGGAATAAGTAAAATTGTCTGTACTGGTGACATTATTTTATGTATAGAAAACATTAAAGATTCTACCCAAAAAAACCTGTTAGAACCAAGAAATCAGTAGAGTGGCAGGATACCAAGTCAGTATACAAAACTGAGTTGCATTTCCATACATTAACAATGAATTATAAGAAAGAGAAATTAAGAAAATTACATTTACAGGGGCTCCTAGGTGGCTCAGTCAGTTAAGTGTCCGACTTTCGCTCAGGTCATGATCTCACAGTTCCTGAGTTCGAGCCCCATGTCGGGCTCTGTGCTGACAGCTCACAGCCTGGAGCCTGCTTCGGATTCTGTGTTTCCCTCTCTCTCTGCCCTCCCTGGCTTGCATTCTCCCTCTCTCTATCAAAAATAAATAAACTTTAAAAAATAAATCCCATTTACAATAGCAAAAAAAAAAAAAAAAGAAAAGAAATGCTTAGAAGAGTTTTAATTAAAAAGGTCAAAGATCTGTACACTGAAAACTATTAAAAGATTAATGAAAGAAATTTAAGAAGATGCAAATAAATGGAAAGTGATTCTGTGTTCATGGACTGGAAAAATTGTTATTATACAGATGTCCTCCATTCTACCAAAAGCAATCTTTATCAATACAATCTTTATCAAAATTCCAATAGAAATAGAAAAAAAACAATCCTAAAATGTGTATGGAACCACAAAAGCCAAATAGCCAAAAAAGATGCTGAGAAAGAAGAACAAAGCAGAAGATATTGCACTTTCTGACTTCTAACTATGTTATAAAACTATAATAACAAAGCAGTATAGTATTGGCATAAAAACAGACACATAGATTAGGGAAACAGAATAGAGAGCCCAGAAATAAACTCATGTAGGTATGGTCAGGTAATTGTTAACAAAATTGTCAAGAATATATAATAGAGAAAGGACAGTCTCTTCAATATACAATGTTGAGAAAACTGGATATCCACATGCAAAAAAAAAGAAGAAAGAAAGAAAAAGGAAGGAAGGAAGGAAGGAAGGAAGGAAGGAAGGAAGGAAGGAAGGAAGAAAGAAATTGGACCACTATTTTACACTATATACAAAAAATCAACTCAAAATGAATTAAAGACCTACACATAAGATCTGAAACCATAAAACTAGAAGACATAGGGGAAAAAAACTCCTTCACATTGGTATTGGCAGCAGTTTTTTGGATTTGACACCAAAAACACAATAAAAACAAATATGAATAAGTGGGATTATATCAAGCTAAAAAGTTTCTGCACAGCAAAGGAAACCATCAACAAAATAAAAGGCATGGTATGAAATGGGAGAAAATATTTGCAAACTATATATCTAGTAAGAGGTTAATATCCAAAATAAATAATGAACTTATACAACTCAAGGGCAAAACAAAACAAAACCCCATATAAGCCAACGAAAAAATGAGCAGAGGACTGGAAAAGACATTTTTCCAAAGAAGATACACAGATGGCCAACATGTACGTGAAAGGATGCTCCTCACGAATCATCAGGATAGGCAAATCAAAACCACAGCGAGATATTACCTCACACCTGTCAGGTTTCTGTTATCCAGAAATAACAGAGACTGGCAAGGATTTGCAGAAAATGGAACCCTTGTGTACTGTTGGTGGGAATGTGAAGTGTTACAGCCTCTATGGAAAACAGAGGGGAGGTTCTTCAAAAAATTAAAAATAGACCTTCATATTATTCAGAAATCCTACTTCTGGGTATTATATAGAAAGGAAATGAAATCACTATCTAGGAGAGATTTCTACATTCCCATGTTCACTGCAGCATTGTTCACAATAGTAAAGTCATGCAAACAAGCTAAGTGTCCATTTAGTTGAATGAATAAAGAAGATGTGATACACACGCACACACACACGCACACACACACACACAGAGAGAGAGAGAGAGAGAGAGAGAGAGAGAGAGAGAGAGAGGAATATTGTTAAAGTATAAAATAAGAAGGATGTCCTGCCATTTGTGATAACATGGATGATTCTGAAGGACATTATGCTAGTGAAATGAGACAGATAAAGACAAATACTGCATGGTATTACTTATGTGTGGAATCTAAAAACACAAACAAAAACAGGATTTTTGAAACTTTTAGAAATCATATAAACAGTAGAATGATGGTTGCCAGGGGCTGGGATGTGGAGGAACTGTGGAGAGGCTCATAAAAGGGTTCAAATTTTCAATTTTAAGATGAATTGTTCTAAGGATGTAATGTATAGGATGGTGACTATTGTTGAAAATTCTTTAATGTGTCATTGAAATTTGCTAAAAGATTAGATATTATGTGTTCTCTCTCTCTCTCTCTCTCTCTCTCTCACACACACACACACACACACACGGTAAATATATAAAGTAATGGAAGTATTAATCAACTTGGTTGTGTGTTGTAGACTCTGGGTCTGGAGTTCTCTCTTGTCCAGCAAGAGAGCAGGATGCAGGAAATGAAAACGCAAGAGAGGCTAATGTCCAGGAGGAGACAAGAGCCCTGAATAAGGGTCCTTGCTACATTTTAATTAAGATCAGAAGGCTTACAAGCGTGATGGATGTGCACAAAGAGACAATGAAACTGTGAATTAACTTATGGGCGTGGGGGAGAGGGGGTTTTGAAGATATGCAGTGTTAGGAGTTTGGGTCAATATAAAACAAAATCCTGGTGCTGGGCGGATGGTTGTTTACAGCAGACATGAAGCCCCACCTGTGTTTACCTAAACTGGCCTAGGGGACAAGAAAGACAGAGCATGCCACCTCAGGGTCAACAAGGCATCTTTCTTTTGCTACTTAGCTCCACTATAGGCAACTTTGCCCGCTGTGGTCTATAGCCCTATTTACCTGTTTACTTAATTTGGTCCTTCCTTCCCTTGGAAGCAACTTTCTGCTATTGTCCCAAACCTTTGTCCTATACTGGGGCCTTTGCCCTGTTTACCTAATCTTATTTACCTAATCTTTGATGTTTTCATCCAGAGGTTTCCTGTTCCTATATCTTTGTCCTATACTGGGGGTCTTTACCCCATTTACCTAATCTTGTTTACCCAAACTTGGGTGTGTTCATCCTATGGCTTTCTAATTCTTTATGCCTTATTAACCCATCGGTGCAAGCTCAGGGAGTTCCTAAGCTTATTTCCCATAGTTGTGGGAATCCTTCCACAACGTGTGTGTGTGTGTGTGTGTGTGTGTGTGTGTGTGTGTGTGTGTATGTGTGTGTGTGTGTATCACCATGTTTCATACTTTAAAGAGATTACAATTTTATTTGTCAATTATACCTCAGTGAAGCTGGCTGGGGGTGGGGGACAGAGAGAGGGAGGGTAAAGCAAAAAAGAGGAAAATTAGACTACACTTAAGGTAATACCACATCTTGGCAAAAGGGGCAAGATATGCTCATTAGCAATTATCCACTTGTAAGACAGGAGAAGCATTAGGGCAGCATGCAAATGAATAAAGAGTGTCACTGGTACCCAGAGGTGCAGGAAACTAGACAAAAGCAGGGTCCACTATAGGAGAGTCTGGCCATGGCAGGTCTGCTGGACCCAAAGGGGAGTCCATGAGTGGTTTGAGAGCAAGGACTGTGGTGGTTCTGTTGACCATTCACACTGTTTTCCAGAGCCTAGACAACACACACTACTTTAAAGCTAGTTACAATTTATTATTTCTCTCCATCCACCCATACACTCCTCCTGCCACATCAGCCCATCCAACACTGTCTTGTGTTCAGGACTGCGTCACAGAGGCTCACAGTGCCACTGGTTCCAGTCACAGGGCATGATGATATGGCGCAGACGGTGACTTATTTTCTGTGTGATTTTGTTGGTTATAAGTGTATGGTAATATGTAGGGTAGTCAAGTTTGTCCATAGTGCGGATGTGAGCATCTATGACATAGGTGGAGAGACCCTGGGCCCGGTACTCAGGCACAGTACCCCCCATCCGTATCTCTCCTGTCTGATCCATCAGGCTCCAGGATACAGGGGTCCCCTCAGGCCCCAGAAGGCAGAAGGTGGGGAAGGTCTGGATACAGCGCTCGATGAATCTCTGGCTCCTCTCATTCCCACCAAAACGCCAGAATTTATCCACCAAGGCAGTGTGGGTAACATCCAGGGAGGAGAGTTTAAACATCTCTTGGTTACTATTGAGAACAAGGGAAAAGAACACAGATAAAGGTATAGATTCTGCAACCAGATTGCCTGAAATAATAATCTTTTTTATAAAATGAGACATTAACATAAGTGGGGGATTAATAGCACCTCTGTCAAATAATATAAGAGCTATTGCATGATAAGTACCTAGGACCTGTGCCACGCAAAAAATAAGAATTACACAAAAATTAAGCATTAATTAATGCTGTGTCACTAAGCATTAGTCACTGTTGTGATTCTCCACTTAAGATGAGAGAATTGATAACATCCCTGTTCTACACATAAGAATAGGTAAGCAGAAAATAAACAAGTGCCCCCAAAGCATATGCTAGCAAGCTGCAAAGCCAGAGCTTAGAATCTTGGGATCTTGGAATGTTGGTGTCACAGAATCCTTTTTTTTTTTTTTTTAATTTTTGTTTTTTTAATTTTTTTTTTCAACGTTTATTTATTTTTGGGACAGAGAGAGACAGAGCATGAACGGGGGAGGGGCAGAGAGAGAGGGAGACACAGAATCAGAAACAGGCTCCAGGCTCTGAGCCATCAGCCCAGAGCCCGACGCGGGGCTCGAACTCCCGGACCGCGAGATCGTGACCTGGCTGAAGTCGGACGCTTAACCGACTGCGCCACCCAGGCGCCCCTGTGTCACAGAATCCTTAGCCACTGTGGGAAAGCTGAAGTCCAGAGAGAGGCAATGGTGTGAAGTGAAGGCAAGCCGCATGTTACAGAACACTGAAGTCTGAAGGCTGCTGCAGGGGGGTGAAAGGGCTTTGGGAGGTGTCCTGGAAAGATCCCACAAGGTGGAATGAGATCTACCAGTGAGCTCCAGTTATGCCCTTAACCATCCACAGTACCTGAACAAGCTATTTCATTAACTGAACCTATCTTCTGTCAGGAAAATGGGGATAATGTCTTCTACCTTGTTTATCTCATGGGATAGACAAGAGAATCAAATGAGATTGTAGATTTAGAGGTGTCTTTCAGGTGTTAGGTGCAATACAGTATGAATACAGCTTTTCCAGACATATTAACACACACAGGGCCACAGGATTGGACATCTGCAGATCAAATCCCTATATCAGTTTTAATTCTATTCAGGCATCAGTGGAAGGAAATATATAATATGTTTAAGTTCTCCATATTGGAAAACTTTTGCTCTGAGAAGCAAATTCATTGAATGCATATTTACAAAGCAGTGTTTTCTGTTCTGTTCTGGCTACTGAAAACTTATTGGTGAACAACATAAATAGTGTCCCTCCATAAATAGTGGAGTTTGAAATGTTGCAGGGGAGGATCAAATAGCAAACAGGTCAATAAAACACAAAGAAGCTGATTTTGGATAATGGTAAGTGCACCGAGGAAAATAAAACTTGGGTTTTGTGATGAAGAATTACAGGAAAGGGTAGTTTTAGGTTGTTCTGCAGAGAACTCTCTAAGGAAATGAGTTTTGAGAGAGTGAATGGCAAGAAAGAAGCAGATATGTAAAGATGAGAGGAAAGGACATTTTAAGCAAATGCAATCGTCCAAAGGCATGGGTGAGTGTATGAGAACAAGTCTCAGAAAGAAGGCCAGAGCTACTGGTGGGAGTGAGCAAGAGAAACAAGGTGAAATCCAAGAGGTGGTGGATTACAGGTTTTACAGGACCCTGAAGGTCCATAATGGGTATGTGAACGAAAAACAGTGATGGCTTTTAAGCGGATGAATTGACATAGTCCTTGTCACATACCAAAAGGATCACCCTGGAAATGGATTGTAGGGAGGCAAGAGTGAACATAGGGAGAGAAGTTGGGAGGCCACTTCCATACAGAAAGATGAGAGTAATGCAGAGCATCTTTTTTCAAACTCACATGGCCTTGGGTCTGCCAGATTTAGGAGGTAAGTTCTTTGCCTCCAGCAGGGAAGGGATCAGTTTACTTGCTGTCTCAGACAGCATATACATAATGGCTTGATCTTGCTTGACCTTGACCAATTTAGCAGCTGCAATGTTTTGTATCACCTCATTCAGGCTGGACTGTGAACCTAGAAAGGGGTAAGGTAAGGTGAGAAGTAATTCCCCCTGTAGACACTGAAGAAGCTTCCTGGTGGAAGTATGCAGAGTTTAAAGTCGGACAGTGTTGCTTCTGGTGTTGCCATTAACCATGTGACCATAGCCAAGTCACTCCTTGAGCAACTTCCTCTTATGTAAGACAGATAGTAGTAGAGATCCTGACTTTATCATTGTGAAATCAATGGGACAATGGTATTTAAAAGCAGTAGCCAACCTTGAGTGTGCACATACTTCATGCCAACGTATTGGTCTAATACCACATTTAATTCTTCCATTGACCCTATGTTTTGGGTATTTCTGTTATACTATCCTCACTTTCTACATGTAAGGAAACTGAGTAACAGATAAGTTACATCACTTGCTCAAATTACAAAGCAAATAACAGGCAGAGCAAGAATGCCATTCTAGAGAATCTGACTCTGTAAGGCACACTCATAACCATGGTAGTTATCTGTGTGATCTGAAGGTCCTCTGTGGCACAAGGAACTGTCATTCTTCTTCTAGTAATGGATGGCCAGATGGGGAGTTCTACTCTCACACCTAATCATGGTAAGGGATCCTGAATATGTCAGCAAAATATATTATGAATGCTCAGCTAACAATAAGTTCCATTGCTCACAGTTCCTTGTATCAACTCCGTAGTTTGCAGTGTTTGAATTCTGCTCCACTAAAGAGGTGGTAGCAGCTGATGCAAGGAATAAACATCAAGCTGAGTGTCTGGGGTTTGGAAGAGAAAGTAAAGGCTGTAAGGGAATGTGCTCAGGATGAAAAGTGACCCTGCAGATGTAAACATGAACAGTCACAGAAGTCAGCATACCTCCTAGATCCCTTACTTACTTTGGATCTGCAAATGTTGTTTCCAATTGATGACATCTGATGCACCAAGGAATTCTTGGCAGTTTGTGGGATTCTTATAATAGATTTGGTAGGTGTTGGTGTAGTGATCGAAATCATCTGTCATTTCCTGTTTGGTTAGATAATGTGGAATAAATCAAATTGATCTATACCCAGTGATTGGAACACTTGGCTTTAGTTCATTATACTGTGCTATTTTATAAACTTATGGGGGTGCCTGAGTGGCTCAGTCAGTTAAGCATCTACTTTGGCTCAGGTCATGATCTCATGGTTCGTGAGTTCAAGCCCCACCTCAGGCTCTGTGCCGACAACTCAGAGCCTGGAGCCTGCTTCGGACTCTGTGTCTCCTTTTCTCTCTGCCCTTCCTGCACTTGTGCTCTGTCTCTCTGTCTCTCAAAAATAAATAAGTGCAAAAAAAATTATAAACTTATAAATAGTGATGTTTTTCTTGATATAATCATTATTCCTGAATCATTTATATCATGTAAACAAGTCAAGGATTTAATCAATTACTCAACCTATGATTAAGAAAAATATACTGAACTAGATATTTATATGTTGCTTTGCAATTTCAAATCAATCAAATGTGCACTGTTTAGAAAGCATTCTTCTATAATTCTGTAATCCTCAGGAGAAAGAAAGTATTATTGTCAAAGCCAAGGTTCTGTTGCAAGAGTAAATCTTACTCTCTTTAAAGGAGTCTCAAAAAAATAAATAAATAAAAGAATCTCAGAAAAATTGGATTATAAATGTAACAATGTTGAAATTGACACAAGTAACCTTGTATTACAATTTTCACTTATATATGATATAGCTACACAAAATAAAGACACATGGTGTCTTTATTTTTTCATTAAAATGTTTTAAATTCAAAGTATAATTAATATACAACATTACATTAGTTTCAGGTATGCAATATATTGATTCAACAATTCTATACATTTCCCAGTGCTCATCATGATAAGTGTACTCTTAATCCCCTTCACCTCTTTCACCTATCCTCTCCCCCACCTCCCTCTGGATACCATTTGCTGTCCTCTGTATTTTTTTTCAACATTTATTTATTTTTGGGACAGAGCGAGACAGAGCATGAACAGGGGAGGGGCAGAGAGAGAGGGAGACACAGAATCGGAAACAGGCTCCAAGCTCCGAGCCATCAGCCCAGAGCCTGACGCGGGGCTCGAACTCACAGACCGCAAGATCATGACCTGGCCAAAGTCGGAGGCTTAACCGACTGCGCCACCAGGCGCCCCTGTTGTCCTCTGTATTTAAGAGTCTGCTTTTTGTTTGTCCCTTTTTTCTTTGTTTGTTCATTTGTTTTGTTTCTTAACACATATGAGTGAAATCATATGGTATTTGTCTTTCTCTGACTCATTTCATTTATCATTATACCCTCTAAGCCCATCCATGTTGTTGTAAATGACAAGATTTCATTCTTTTTGATGGCTGAATAGTATTCCATTACATATATATACCGCATCTTTATCCATTCATCTATTGATGGACACTTGAGTTGCTTCCATATCTTGGTTATTGTAAATAATCCCACAATAAACATAGGGATGCATATATCTTTTCAAATTTATGTTTTCATTTTCTTTGGGTAAATACCCAATAGTAGAATTATTGGATCATATGCTAATTTTATTTTTAATTTTTTGAAGAACCTCCATACTGTTTTCCTTAGAGACTGCACTAATATACATTCCCACCAACAGTGTATGAAGGTTCCTTTTGCTCCACATCCTCTCCAACACTTGCTTCTTGTGCCTTTTATTTTAACCATTCTGACAAGTATAAAGTGACATCTCATTTTGGTTCTAATTTGCATTTCCCTGATGATTAGTAATATTGAGCATCTTTCCATGTGTCGATTGGCCATCTATATGTCTTCTTTGAATAAATGTCTATTCAGATCCTCTGCTAATTTTTTAATTGAGTTATTTGTTTTTTTAGTGTTGAGTTGTAGAAGTTCTTCATATATTTTGGATGTTAACCTCTTATTGGACACATGATGTCTTTAAAATGTAAACCACATGCACTATTATTTAAAAAAATAATTTACATTCCTCAAAAAAATGAAATTTGAACACAAAATTTGTTCAAAGAGATCCTCTGAAATTTAACAAATGAAAGATTAGGTTATTTGAAGATGAAGGAAGGGATCAGAAAACAACCACCCAACAAGGGGGTAGAATAAGGTAGAAGGTGTTGCACAGAAATGCACTAATAATTTCATTTATTATTTCAATAATTAATGTAAATGTCTTCATTTTTGTATTCTGTTTAGTTCAGTATTTTTATTTTTAAAATTTTTTTTTTCAACGTTTATTTATTTTTGGGACAGAGAGAGACAGAGCATGAACGGGCGAGGGGCAGAGAGAGAGGGAGACACAGAATCGAAAACAGGCTCCAGGCTCTGAGCCATCAGCCCAGAGCCCGACGCGGGGCTCGAACTCACGGAGCGTGAGATCGTGACCTGGTTGAAGTCGGACGCTTAACCGACTGCGCCACCCAGGCGCCCCAAGTTCAGTATTTTTAAACAGCCCTATACATTTAAATTTTATTTGAAAAAATTTATGTTAAAATGACATTATATGGTTGCATATTTTGCATGCATAAATTTTTACTTTATATTTTCCAATATGCTTATAACAGATTTGTATTTGAAATGTATTAACCATTTAGTGTGAGTGATCAGTTGGCACTGAAAAT
Source organism: Herpailurus yagouaroundi (assembly GCF_014898765.1). Lineage (NCBI taxonomy): Eukaryota > Metazoa > Chordata > Mammalia > Carnivora > Felidae > Herpailurus > Herpailurus yagouaroundi. Next base: position 2,570,755 of record NW_024412418.1, on the reverse strand, counting down.
GTATTCCCAAATATAGGCATTGCAATTTGTTGTTTACATTTCCTTAAAACTCTTCATATTTACCTTTACATATTTTTGGGTGTCATTTTTCTGCTTAGAATGCCCCTCTAGTCTTGTCAGCCTGTCAAACACCTATTGATCTTCAAAATCCAGTTTTGGTGAAATGTCTACTAGGAAGTTGCTCTGATCCTCTCCTTGTACACCCTGACTTCGGTGATTTAATCATCTCTTGGATAGTGCTGCTGTGTGTATCTTGTATGTTGTATGTTTTTGTACAATTTTCACCCCATGTTGTAATTTATTTGCTTATCTGTCTTTTCCTCCAAGCCGTGAGTTTCTTGAGAACAAGGACTTTTTCACCATTATGCAATTCATTTCTATATCCCCTGTGTCTGCCACATTGCCAGGTGCATGGTAGGCAAGTAGCAAATATGAACACAAAAGCTTATTCATTCCACATCTGGCACCTTACCTGCTCCTGAGGGCGGATAACCACTGTTGTAAAATCAGGCCATTTGTCCACCATGGCCTTTAACTTGAACGGGTTTCCCTGGTTCATGTGGAAGACAGTTGTATAAACCTGTAGCAACCCAAAAAACTCAGAGGGTCAGCTTATTAAGAAGGGCTGGTGAAGTGCCTTTTTTGATCAGGACAAGGATTATTTCTGCAAAATCAGGGTGATAACTTATAAGGCATATGGTTGAAACCACCTTCAGATTCCACTTCATTACTCCAAATAGAAATAGGGTTGGGAGTCAAACCATGAGAATATTATGAATATAGTTAAATATCCAGGTAAATAAATTGATTAATTAAAAATCAGGGGTGTCTGGTTGGCTCAAGTCAGTTGAACATCTGACTCTTGATTTGGGCTTAATCATGATCCCAGGGTTGTGAGATCAATACCAGCAGCAGGCTCCATGCTCAGCTTAATTTTCTCTCTCTCTCTCTCTCTCTCTCTCTCTCTCTCTCTCTCTCTCTCTCCCTCTCTCCCTCTCCCTCTCCCTCTCCCTCTCCCTCTCCCTCTCCCTCTCTCTGCCCCTCTCCCCGACTCACACTCTCCTAAAATTTAAAAAAAAAAAATCATCGACTATCACATTGTAGAACTTAGTGTTATAGCTTTCCATTTTATTTCATTTATTTACAAATACACATAAAATTTTTAATGTTAATTTTTGAGAGCAAGAGAGACAGAGTGCAAACAGGAGAGGAGTAGAGAGAGACAGAGACACAGAATTTGAAGCAGGCTCTAGGCTCCGAGCTGTCAGCACAGAGCCTGCTGTGGGGCTCAAACCCACAGACGGCAAGATCATGACTGGAGCCAAGTTGGATGCTCAACTGACTGAGCCACCCAGGAGTCCCATACACATACAATTTTTAAGCAATGAAATTACCTAATATATATTAGTTTAACATGTACCCCCCCCCACACACACTATACTATGGGTATATTTCCATATCAATAAACACAAATCTACATAACCATTTTTAATGACTGCATAATATCCATCATATGAAAGAACTCCAATTCAATTTTCCTATCTCCTATTGCTGGTCATTTCAGCTTTTTTGAATTTTTTAGTTTAACAGTTTATTCTTCAAGGAATTTTTTGTATAAATCTTTGCAAATATGTCTATTATTAGAAATATTAGAAGGGCAATTTCTGGGTCAAAGGTCAATTGCTGTTTAAAGACTTTTTTGTTCTTACACATATCTCCAAATTGCTTTCCAGAAAGGGTGAGTTCTGACCTATTTAATAAGTAAAGACAGAACAGTGCTAAGAACCTGAGTTTTGCTGACCAAAGTCTGTGAATATCACATATTCAGCAATCTGTTTTTTAATCTTTTCCACAAGCATTTATTCGAACACCAGTGCTATCAAGAAGGACATTGTAGAGTCTGAGAAAGAGAAATCCTCCAAACTGGAAGGGTCCCTGTGGTTGTGAGGGAAGGAAATACAGCAATGCATACCAGTGTGGACCTTGGGAGCTAAGTGCAGTTGGAAACATAATGCTTCAGCAGATTGTATGGAAAGATGCTAAAGACCAAGGACCAATGAAATGATAAGTTCCATGACAAAGGACCACACCTCACCCTGTACTTCCCTACTCCTGGCATATTTAATACCATATTAAACTTAAGATAAGAGGACATACATGGTATTATTTCAATTCTTTCAAAGGTCTTAAAAATATGATCTATCTTTGTACATGTTCCATGTGCACTTGAAAAGAATGTGTATTCTTCTATTGTTGAGGGATGTACTCTGTAAATATCAATTAAATTGGTTCATAGTACTTTCCAGATCTTGTATATAGGTTATAGACTTTCTGCCTATTCTATAAATTACTCATAGAATCTTTAATGTCAAAATCTTTTTTTTTGTTTTGTTTTGTTTTTTGGTTTTTTTTTTTATTTTTTTTAACGTTTATTCATTTTTGAAACAGAGAGAGACAGAGCATGAATGGGGGAAGGTCAGAGAGAGGGAGACACAGAATCTGAAACAGGCTCCAGGCTCTGATCTGTCAGCACAGAACCCCATGCGGGGCTCGAACTCACAGACCGCGAGATCATGACCTGAACCGAAGTCGGACGCCCAACCGACTGAGCCACCCAGACGCCCCTAATGTCAAAATCTTTAATTACACCTATGGGTTTACCTATTTATTCTTTCAGTTCTATCAGTTTTTGTCCCGTGTTCTTTGAACCTCTGTTGTTAGGTATATACATTTCAGCATTTTTCATGTCTTCTTGGTGAATTGATACCTTTATCATAGTGCAATGGCACCTTTATCCCCAGTAATATTCTAGTCCCTTTGCAACATGTTATTGCCCCCCCTAAAAAAAGACCCTACCTCTTTATGTACACGATCACTGATCTATTTCTAAAATGAAATTTCTGTCTCATTCCCAAATTAAACATAATCATTTGGGGTTTGACAAAATAGAATTTGGCCTCTTAATTTCAAAGGAGAATCATACTGGTTAACTTTTTCAGGCACTTGATTATTTAGAAAGAATAAATCAAACATTAATGTGTTCAGCCAATTGTGCAATTCTGGGAAATCTTCCAATGTTATATAATGGCACATGGAATGGGACAAAGGGATGTTTTTGGTTTATCACACAGCAAAGATCATAGTGGATTTAAATCACAGGATTGCCACTCACTAGTGGCGTGACCTTGGTCAAGTCCTACAGCTGAGCTTGCATTTCCTCTTTGGTTACATGGATATGAAAGACTTGCCTTGCAGTGAAGTGATGTAAACTAAATGAGATGCAAGATGAGTGAGTGCCTGGCACAGAGTAGGTGTTCAAAGAATACTGATTCTCCCTCCTACCTCTTTCATAGGTCATTGCTAGTCCTTTTTTTTTCTCCCCATGTGTTTTACTCTCACCTTTAAGGACTCAGGGAGGCTCTTCCTCAAGGATTTCTTTAGCATCTGCAGCACTTGGGGGCCTTGTAAGTGGTACATCTTGGCCTTACCCTAAAGAGAGGATGAGGAAATATCAAGGAATGAGAAGTGATAGCAGACATACAAAGACACAAAACAGAAACAAAAGGCTGTTCTAGCTAATGGCCAGGCCTTCATTCCTGCTGTTTTATTAGTGTCCCATTCACTGAATTCTTCATTGACTCCTAGGAAGAATAAGACTGACAGAAAGCACAGATCCCTCTTTCTGAAATTATTTTTCAATATTTTCTAAACTTTAAAAAATCTTTATGGTATAGTTTTTTAATTTTTTTACATTTATTTATTTTTGGTAGACAGAGACAGTGCAAGTGGGGGAAGGGCAGAGACAGAAGGAGACACAGAATCTGAAGCAGGCTCCAGGCTCCGAGCTGTCAGCACAGAGCCCGACGCAGGGCTCAAACTCACAAACCACGAGATCATGACCTGAGCCAAAGTCAGACGTTTAACCGACTGAGCCACCCAGGCATCCCTCTTTATGATATCATTATTTTAATTTTCATATCACCCAGAATACCAATAGTTAAGGATGCACTAAGATTACCATATATATTATCTAAACATGCATGAGCATCTTTGAGATTAAGTTTCCATCCATGACACACCTGAGGTTGCCACTTAGAAGCTGTATGATGTTAGGCAAGTTACTTGTCCGTGTCTTCATTTTCTCATCTATAAAACGGCAGTGACCATAGTGCCTGTCCCATAAAGTGGTTGTGACAATTATATAAATCAGTACAGGTAAGCTACTTAGACCAGTGTGTTTGAACAAATGCTTTTATTTCTCTTGAGTAAACATGTGGAAGTGCACTTGCATGGTCATATAGTAAGCGTGTGTTTAACTTTATCAAATGCTTCCGACATCTTTCCAAAGTGGCTGAACTATTTTATATTCCCTTAACAGTGTATGAGTTCCAATTTCTCTTCATTCCCTCCAACACTTCTCCAGATGATTTTCTTATGCAGCCACATTTAGAAATCATTGCTATAATAGGTAACAGTTTTATAGGGTAAGTTCTCAACAATATCCTTCAGGGGTCAGAGAGAGGAAGATGATGGCAGAGTAGGAGGACTCTAGGCTTCTTTCATCCCACAAACACAACTAAATAAGTATTCAATCATCCTAAATACCCCAGAAATCTACCCGAAGACTAGCAGAACAAACTCCACAACTAGGGGAGAGAAGAGGCCACATCAAGGAAGGTAGGAAGTGCAGAGACATGGTTTGGGGGAAAAATGAATAGTGGGTGCAGCAGAAGAGAGGGAGCCTTGGTCATGGACAAAGGCAAGAGAGGGAGGAACACACAGGGGAATGTACAAGGAGAACATTTCCCCAAAGCCATTGGCTTGCAAAATGAGAGGGGCTGATTTTTGTGAATTCTTGCAACTAGCAGCACTTAAAACTTGGAGTTTTAAAGATCAGCAGGCTTGGCAGACACCATTTCCATCCCCCATGCATAAACACAGACCTACCTGCAGAAAGCAGCTCAGCACAGACAGTAGCTGCCTAACCTGCCTAACACCAAGCTCCTCCCTCCTATCCTCTCACGGGTCTGCCTTTCTCAGTCAAGCTTGCCTCATCCCAGGGTGACAGTTCTCTCCCACAAAAGACCAGCACAAACCCCCTCGCACACCACGTCTCCCAACCAGAGAGTCCTGCAGGGTCTCAGTTTTGGTAGAGTTGGTGTGGGGTCTCATTTCACAAGTGGACCAGAGCACACCTAGTTAAAACTCACCACATTTCAGCAAGAGATCAAACACTGCTCACTTCAGGCAAGGAGAGCACCTGCAGATGACTGGTCATAAGAATAAAGCAACCACAACACGACAGCAGAGCACACTCAGCACACACCAGAGTCATACCCTGAAATTCCAGGCCCTAGGCACTACATGATCTCTTCTTCATAAGGCCATTACTTTCAGAATCAGGAGAAATTGCTGGTTTTTCTAACACACAGAAGAACTCAGAGAGACTTAGACAAAATGCCAAAATGGAGGAATTTATTCCAAATGAAAGAATAAGATATGGCTACAGCCAGGGATCTCAGTAAAGCAGATATAAGTAATATGGTGATGGAGAATTTAAGGCAACAATTGTAAAGATACTCACTGGGCTTGAGAAAGCAATAGAAGACATCAGGGAGACTCTTCCCTCAGAGGTAAAAGAGTTAAAAAGAATCAATTAGAGGTGAAGAATGCAATAAATGAGATTGGAAGCAGGCTTAATGCAATGAACAGCAGGCTGGAAGAAGCAGAGGAATGAATTTGTGATATAGAAGACAAAATAATAAAAAATAATGAAACTGAACAACAGAGAGAAAGAAGAATTATGGAACATGAGAGTAGACTTAGGGAATTCAACAACTCCATCAAATGTAATAACATTGGTATTATAGGAGTCAAAGAAGAAGGAGAAGAGGAGGAGGAAGAGGAGGAGGAGGAAGAAGAGAGACTAAACAACATGCTACTAAACAAAGAATGGGATTGGGAAATCAAAGAAGAAATTTAAAAATACATGGAAATAATATAAATGAAACACGATGGTCCAACACCATTGGGATGCAGCAAAAGCAGTCCTAAGAGGAAAGTATATACAGGCTTACCGCAGGAAGCAACAAAAATGTTAAATAAACAACCTGACATTACACCTAGGGAGCTAGAAAAAGAACAAAGGAAGCCTAATTCAGAAGAAGGAGGGAAATAATATAGATTAGAGTATAAACAAATGATACAGAAACTAAAAAAAAAGAAAAAATAGAACATATAAATGAAGTGGAGCAGGTTCTTTTTAAACATCAATAAAATTGATAGACCTCTACCAGACTTATCAAAGAGAAGAGAAAGGATCCAAATAATATAAAACCACAAATGGAAGAGAAGAAATAACAACCAAAAGCACAGAAATACAAAAAATCATAAGAGAATATTATGAAAAATGATATGCCAACAAATTTGACAACCTGGAGGAAATTGATAAATTTCTACAAACATATAAATTACCAAAACTGAAACAGAAGGAAACAGAAAACTTGAACAAACTAATAAGAAATTGAATCAGTAAACAATCCAATCTGTAAACTCCCAACACAAAAAGTCCAGGGCCAGATGGCTTCACAGGTAAATTCTACCAAATATTTATTTATTTATTTATTTATTTATTTATTTATTCATTCATTCATTCATTCATTCATTCATTCAGCATGAGTGGTGCAGAGGGAGAGGGAGAGTGAGAATCCCAAGCAGGCTCCACACCCAGTGGGGAGCCCCATGGAGGGCTTGATCTCAGAATCATGACATCAAGACATGAATCAAAATCAAGATTAAGATGCTTAACCAACTGAGCCACCCAGGTGACCCTACCAAATATTTATTTAAAAATATTTGTTGGGGCGCCTGGGTGGCGCAGTCGGTTAAGCGTCCGACTTCAGCCACGTCATGATCTCACGGTCCGTGAGTTCGAGCCCCACATCAGGCTCTGGGCTGATGGCTCAGAGCCTGGAGCCTGTTTCCGATTCTGTGTCTCCCTCTCTCTCTGCTCCTCCCCCGTTCATGCTCTGTCTCTCTCTGTCCCAAAAATAAATAAACGTTGAAAAAAAAATTAAAAAAAAATATTTGTTAATGTTTATTTATTTTGGAAGAAAGACAGAATGTGAGTGAGGGAGGGGCAGAGAGAGAGGGAGACAGAATCTGAAGCAGGCTCCAGGCTTTGAGCTGTCAGCATAGAGCCTGATGTGGGGCTCAAACTCACGAACCATGGGCTCATTACCTGAGCTGAAGTTGGATACTCAACTGACTGAGCCACCCAGGCGCCCCTTAAAGAAGAGTTAATATCTATTTTTCTCAAACTATTCCAAAAAAAAAAAAAGAAAAGGAAGAAAGACTTCCAAATTCATTCTATGAGGCCGCCATTACTATGATACCAAAACCAGATAAAGACTTCAGTAAATAAGAGAACTACAGGCCAATATCTCAGATAAACATGGAAGCAGAAATTCTCAATAAAATACTAGCACACCAAATCCACAACACATTTTTAAAAAATCATTCACCATGATCAAGTGGGATTTATTCCTGGGCTGCACGGGTGGTTCAACATTCACAAATCAATCAACATGATACAGCACATTAATAAAAGAAAGGATAAGAACCATATCATCCTCTCCATGGATGCAGAAAGAACATTTGACAAAGTACAGCATCCATTCATGATAAAAACTCTCAATAAAGTAGGTTTAGAGGGAGCATTACCTCAACATAATAAAGGCCATACATGGAAAACCCACAGCTAATGTCATCATCAGTGGGGAAAATCTGAGAGCATTACTCTACAGTCAGGAACAAGACAGAGATGTCCACTCTCACCATTGTTATTTAACATAGTACTGGAAGTCCTAGCTACAGAAATCAAATGACAAAAAGAAATTAAAGGCATCCAAATCAGCAAGAAAGAAGTAAAACTTTGTTCATCTTTGCAGATGACATGATACTCTATGTAGAAAATCCAAAAGATTCCACCAAAAAAACTGCTGGAACTAATACATGAAGTTAGTAAAGTTGCAGGATACAAAACCATTGTATGGAAGTCTGTTGCACTTCTGTACACCAATAATTAAGCAGTAGAAAGAGAAATTAAGGAATCAGTCCCATTTACAATTGCACCAAAAACAATAAGATATCTAGGAATAAACATAACCAAAGAGGTGAAAGACCTGTACTCTGAAAACAATAAAACACTAATGAAAGAAATTGAAGATGACACAAAGAAATGGAAAAACATTCCAGACTCATGGATAGGAAGAACAAATATTGTTAAAATGTTTATAGTACCCAAGGTAATCTGTATACTTAATGCAGTCTCTACCAAAATACCACCAGCATTTTTCACAGATCTAGAACAAACAATTCTAAAATTTGTACAGAACTACAAAAGACCCTGAATAGCCAACGTAAAGCTGGAGGCATCACAATTCTGGACTTCCGGTTATATTACAAAGCTGTAGTGATGATGACAGTATGGTCCTGAAATAAAAATAGACACATAGATCAATAACCAGAATAGAAAACACAGAAACAAATCCACAACTGTATAGTCAGTTCATCTTTAACAAAGCAGGAAAGAATATCCAATGGGAAAAAGACAGTCTCTTCAACAAATGTGTGTTGGGAAAACTGGACAGCAACATGCAGAAGAATGAAACTGGACCACTTTCTTACACTACACACAAAAATAAATTCAAAGTGGATGAAAGACTTAAAAAGACCTTTTGAACCCATAAAAATCCTAGAGGAGAATACAGGCAGTAACATCTTTGATATCAGCCATAGCAATTTCTTTCTAGATAGGTCTCCTTAGCCAAGGGAAACAAAAGCAAAAATAAACAATTGGGATTTCACCAACATAAAAAGCTTTTGCACGGTGAAGGAAACAATCAACAAAACTAAAAGACAGTTTATGGAATAGAAAAAGATATTTCATATTTATTTTTGAGAGAGAAAGAGAGAGACAGAGCATGAGTGGGGGAGGGGCAGATACAGGGAGACAGAATCAGAAGCAGGCTCCAGGCTCTGAGCTGTTGGAGCTCGACACAAGACTCGAACCCACATGCTGTGAGGTTGTGACCTGAGCTGAAGTTGGACACTTAACTAACTGAGCCACCCAAGCACCCTGGGAGAAGATATTTGCAAATTACGTATCTGATAAAGGGTTAATATTCAAAATATATACACAACTTATAAAACTCAAAATCCAGACAATGAAAAATCCTATTAAAAAAATGGGCAGAAGATATGAATAGACATTCTTCCAAAGAAGACATACAGATGGCCAACAGATACATGAAAAGATGCTCAACTATCACTAATTATCAGGGAAATGAAAATCAAAACTATAATGAGATTTCACCTCACAACTGTCAGAATGACTAAACTAAACAACACAAGAAACAACAGGTTCTGGTGAGGCTGTGGACAAAGAGGAACCCTCTTGCACTGTTGCTAGGAATGCAAACTGGTGCAGCCACTCTGGAAAGCAGTATGGAGGTTACTCAAAAAGTTAAAAATAGAACTACCCTATAATCCATTAATTGCACTACTAGATATTTACCAAAGAAAACAAAAATAATAATTCAAAGTGATATATGTATCCCGATGTTTATAACAACATTGTCTACAATAGCCAAATTATGGAAACAGCCGAAATGTCCATTGACTGTTGAATGGATAAAGAAGAGGGTGTGTGTGTGTGTGTGTGTGTGTGTGTGTGTATATATATATATATATATATATATATATGGAATGGAACATTAATCAGCCATAAAAAAGAATGAAATCTTGTCATTTGCAACAATGTAGATGGAACTAGAGAGTATTATGCTAAGTGAAATAAGTCAATGAAAGAAACACAAATGCCATATGATTTCACTCGTGAAATTTAAGAAACAAAACAAATGAGCAAAGGGGGGAAAAGAGGGAGTGAAAGAAAAATCAAGAAACAGACTCTTAACTGTAGAGAACAAACTGATGGTTACCAGGAGGGAGGTGTGGGGGTGGGGGATGATGGGTGAAATAGGTGTTGGGGATTAAGGAATGCATTATTGTTATGAGCACTGGCTGTCGTATGGAACTGTTGAATCCCTACATTGTACAACTGAAACTAATATTACAGTGTATGTTAACTAACTGGAATTAAAATATTGTTTTTAATGTTTATTTTTGAGACAAAGAGATACAGAGCATGAGCAGGGAGAGGCAGAGAGAGAGGGAGACACAGAATCAGAAGCAGGCTCCAGGCTGTGAGCCTTCAGCACAGAGCCCAAGGTAGGGCTCGAACTCGTCAACTGCAAGATCATGACTTGAGCCAAAGTCGGACGCTCAACAGACTGAGCCACCCAGGCACCCCTTAACTAACTGGAATTTAAATAAAAACTTGAACACACACACATAATACCCTTCAAGTGTGTAAAGCAAGAAGATGTGTAGAGGTAATTCTCAAGGCAGGCCAAAAGACTGAGATCAAAATGTATTTCAATAAATACAAATCTCTGAGGGACTTACAAAATGGAGTTTTACCCAAGTCCTTGTTTTACTGGAAAACAGCAACAGCTGAAGAAATCCTTCCACCTACTTTGTGTTCCTGGAATGGCTAACTGCAAGGAATCTTCCTTCCTCCCATCTGCTTTAATAACATGGATTGATACCCCACTTGTTTACCTATGACAAAGCCAGACACTGACCCTCCAAATTCCCAGTATTTGCTCTGTAAAGGATTAGCTGAATTCTGAATCCCCACTGATAAATCAAAACAAGCCAAATGTTGGTTAAACTTCTCTTCTTCCTGTAGGCTGAGTCAATATGTAACCCCTTCTTAACAGCCCCTACAAAGAGTAGGCTGAACTCAGTGTAAAACATTCTCTGAGCTATATTGGTCCTGCCTCTTCTACATCCCTCTTCCCCAGATTGGATTTTCTCCTGCCCTGTTTACTCTTCATAAATGGTTAGGTTGACTGTTTATCCCTACTAATCCTTCAGAACAGTTGACTAGGGGCGCCTGGGTGGCGCAGTCGGTTAAGCATCCGACTTCAGCCAGGTCACGATCTCGCGGTCCGTGAGTTCGAGCCTCGCATCAGGCTCTGGGCTGATGGCTCAGAGCCTGGAGCCTGTTTCCGATTCTGTGTCTCCCTCTCTCTCTGCTCCTCCCCCGTTCATGCTCTGTCTCTCTCTGTCCCAAAAATAAATAAACGTTGAAAAAAAAAATTAAAAAAAAAAAAAAAAAAAAGAAAAACTTTAAAAAAAAAAACAGTAAAGAATTTCCCCTAAACATAGGAATCTGGACTTTGACCCACCCTCAGCCTGAGCCATCATCTGCTTGCAGAAAAACACTCCATGAACTTTGCTTACTCCTCTCTATAAAAGAATATCCCTTCTCTGCTTGACCTTTCATCCGTTTGTAGATATTATGGCCTGAGGATTCTCCCTGTTCAAATTGATCTATTATTCATCCATTCATTTATTCAAGATTTATTCATTAAATCTTGATCAAAAGCTCACTCTAGTGGCTTTGTAAGGCAGTCGCCTGACCTAGGCTGAACTGCCTTTCCTGGAATTCCCTGCCTTGCATATTGCCCTCTAGAGTGGGCCACATGAGAGTTCCTAGGGGAGATTTGTAGGGCAGAATTGAAGCATCAGGCATTTAGTTGCTAACTTCATGACATGAGGCTGCAGCTGGGCTGGCAAATGTTTCACTGTCCCCTGGGTTTACCTTCAGTTTCTCTGTCATCTGGGCCAGGGTGTTTAGCTTCCTAATGAAGGAATCTGTCCTTCAGGACATTCAATCTACCAAGGCCAAAGTCGGCAAGAACTAATAAGATTCCTGTCCCTCTGAGCTTCAGCTTTAACATGGTGAGAAATAACGTTTTGGTTTTTTCATATGTGCTCCTTTTCCCCAGATTCTTGTCAGCTATTTGGATTTTTGCCAGTGAAACAGTCCTTTCACTTAACTTAAAGAATTCCTTTTGTGATTTGAAGGGAGTCTTGACCAGAACCACTAAGGCAGTGGTTGTATCTTTGTTTTTTCTTTTTTTTCCCTCAGCTTTACTGAAATATAATTGACACTAACATTGTGTACATTTAATGTGTGCAATGTGATTATTTGATACACAGATAACTTGTGAAATGATTACCACAATAATGTTGGTTAACACCTCCATTATATCACCTAATTACCTCTCTTTTTGTTGTAAGGACATTTAAGATCCACTTTATTAACAACTTTCAAGTATATAATACAATATTAGTTATAGTCCCCATACTGCACATTAGATCCCCAGAACTTATTTATCTTTTTCTAATTTTGTTTTTGTTTATTTATTTGTTTTGAGAGAAAGAGTGAGAGAATTCATGTGAGCAGGGGAGGGACTTCATGTGACAGAGAGGGAGAGAGAGAATCCTAAGCAGGCCCCACACTGTCAGTGCAGAGCCTGACTCAGGGCTTTATCTCACAAACCATGAGATCATGACCTGAGCAGAAACCAAGAGTCAGACACTCAACCGACTGAGCCACCCAGGTGCCCCTATCTTACAACTGGAAGTCTGTACCATTTGACCAACATCTTCCCATTACCTCCAACCCCCAGTCCTGGCAACCACTATTCTATTCTGTTTCTTTCATTTTGGCTTTTTTTAGATTCTACACATTAGTGAGATCGTACAGTGTCTTTCTCTATCTGACTTATCTCACTTAGCATAATGCCCTCAAAGTCCATCCATGTTGTCACAAATGGCAAGATTTCCTTCTTTCTCATAACTGGATAATATTCCATTGTCTGTGTATACCACATTTTCTGTATCCATTCATCTATCTCTGGACACGTAGGCTGTTTCCACATTTTGGTTATTGTCTATAATGCTGCAGTAAACATGTGGGTACAGATATCTCTTTGATATTGTGATTTCATCACCTTCAGATATATACCCAGAAGTGGGTTTGCTGGACCATATACGGTAGTTCTATTTTTGATTTTTTGAGGAACCTGCATACTGTTTTCCATAGTGTTTTTACAACATCTGAGACATAGTAAGGACTCAGTAAATGTCTGTTGAATGATTGAGTGTATGAAGTATTTATATCAACATAACCATCTAATTAGTCTCTCCACTTACCAGGGGCAAAGACTCATTTATTCATTCAACAGGTACCTATAGACGGCCTACTATGTTCTGGGCATGCAAGCTTGTACCAGATGCTTCTTTGAAAAAAGCCTCAGGCCAGAATAGATGCAGCCATGCCGTATCTTGGAAGCTATCAAGGCAGTAGAAATATAACATTTCTGAAAATTAATCTGACGCTAGATAGAAGCAGCTCACAAGGGGCACCTGGGAGGCTCAGTCAGTTAAGTGGATGGCTCTTGATTTCGGCTCAGGTCATAATCTCATAGTTTGTGGGCTTGAACCCTGCATCGGGTCTGTGCTGAGGGCATGGAGCCTGCTTGGGATTCTCTCTCTCCCTCTCTTTCTGCCCCTACCAGCTCATGTTCTCTCTCTCTTTCAAAATAAATAAACATTTTAAAAAAAAATTTTTTTAAAGAAGCAGCTCACAAAAAGATCACATGTCACTACGAAGCCAAGTTGAATTTGATGCCAGATTACTGAGGATATAATATTAATGCCCAATACTTTTGTGACAACCTTCAGCACACACACACACACACACACACACACACACACACACACTAAAAACACATATGATGTGCAACAAATGCATTTGACTGAAACTGAGGAGATTCAAGGGCACTGGCACATTTTAGTGGTTGCCAGCACTGATAATGGACAAAGTCCTATAAAGGACACTTTGAAACCTTTGATGAAACCATTCCAATATTTGGAATTTATCCAAAGAAAACAACTCAAATGAAGAAAAATTCCCTATCAAAAATTTTCTAAAGCCATACCAACTTGTGGAGAAGTACCAGACACAATCTCAGACAATTTACATAAATAATTGTCTATTATTACTTTACTACTCTAAGACCCATTAACATGGAAGTTATGATATATATGCTGCTATATGAAGACTTAAGACGAACACAAAAAAGGCAGAAACTGACAATATATAAATTCTAATCAGATATGTAAAGTCTTTTTATGTGTGTGTTTATATAAGTCACATATATAATATGAAAATATAGATGGAAACACCAAATAATATCATAAGAGTGTTACAGCTGAGACTTTTTTTAAATTACATTTTTAATGGTTTTAAATTTACAATTAATCTCATCTGTATTACAGTCCCCTTACTACAATCTACCTTGTCCCTTTGCACCTCTAAGCAAGGCACTTAATTTCCTTGGTCATCATTTATCCAAGGCAAAAAATTTGACTACCTTACAATGTTACTAGGGGGTTAAATAGGATAATGTTTACATAGTACATCTATAAATTGTGTTATATGTCATCCAAACCAGCAGATTCCTTCTAAAGGCTGTTAGATTTTCTGTCATCCCTCTACCAAGAGCAAGCTCCCAGTTCTCTTCACATTTATTTACCAATTCAAAACAAGAACCTGGTTTTACCCTGTGAAGAATTTCTCTCAGAAGTAGGATATTGCCCTATGCACAGTAGGTGCCTGATACACGTTTCTGAAATGAAAGAGCTTCTTTTTTGTCTGGCATAATTCTCAACACAAACAAGTTGAGAAATTCTTATTTACATCCAACAGTAGCATTCTGATTCGTTCTACTTTTGTGGGGAAGCAAAAGGAGATGAGGGGTCCCAGAGCAATGATTCTCCTCTTTCTTACCTGCAAGCTGTCAGTCTCTGGAGAGATCCCAAAGAAAAGACAGGAGTCTGTAGGCTATTCTAGAAGATGAAATATACTATCTGTACAAACTTCTGGCAACAGGGTATGAAATGCAGTCCTTCTCTCATGTTCAGAGAGGCGGCTCCCTAATGTTGATAGGTTGGCAGTATGCCTCCTGAGGCTCTTTCCCCAGAAAGCTCAACTGCTTTCTGGTGGTAAAGTTCCTGTCACTCAGGGCCGTGAAACCAGCTGGCTAAACACAGGGAAGTAGGTGGACCTCTGTAAGAAATAACCCTTTCCTTCCCTCCCCTTTCACAAGCACCAACAAGATGAGACTGCTATTGTTCAGAGTTGATGTATAGAATCAGAGTTCTTAACTGTAAATAAAGAAATTCCTTATTTGGAAAGACTAAAGGATTTAGGATGCTCCCCTTTTAGAATAAGCTCAGTGAAAGTCAAGCAAGATAAACAGAAAGAAAAACACCCAGACACATGATGATTAAACTACTGAAAACCCCGTATAAAGAGACAACCTTAAAAGCAACCAGAGGAAAAAAAAAAAAAAGATGTATTACACATAGGGCAATAAAATTACAAATAACAGCTGATTTTTGGAAGATGCATAATATGAAAGAAAAATAACTCTCAACCTAAAATTCCATATCAAACAAAGCATCCTTTCAAAATGAAGTCAAAATATAAACATTTTCAGATAAATGAGGCAGAGCTGCCAAACAAAAGAGAAAGTCTGTAGGCTAGAAGGAAATGAACTTCCACAACATTTTTGGAACTACAGTTAGGAAGGGAGAGCACTGAAAATATTCCATGACTTAAAACCTGTGTTTCTTTCTTTTCTTAAATTCCTTAAAAACAATTCAGTATTTTTAATTCAGATATAATAACTGTATAATAACAGCGTAAAATATTTAACAATGGCACCAGTGGGGACAAATGGAATTATACTGTTTTTAAATTCAGGCATCGTATGTGAAGTGGTGTAACATTAACTCAAGTGAAAAAATGTGATAAGTTGGGGATGCATATTCATAATTATTAGAGAGCCACTCGTTTAAGCAACGAGAGCATGACTTTCCCCTGGAAAGTACACGTCTAATGGGATTTTCCCTGTCTGTGTCTCTCTTGCTGCATGTTAACAAGGCCCTCCACTGGCAGCCAAATCACAATCATAAGGAGAAACAACCCTAGGATGAAAGCCATGGTAATCAGACAAAGAGAAAGAACCCAGCTCCTTGATAACACCATTGAGCTTTAAACCAGATTTGGACTGAATTTGGACTCTCAGTTTTGTGGGATAACAAATTTTCTCATGACTAAAGCCATTTTGAATCAGGGTTGTGTTTTTTTTTCCTTGCTTGAAGCCAAAAGCATCTAAATTAATATATGATGTGACAATATCATGGAGTCATTTGAATTGTGCTTATCAAAAGACTTAAATAATATGAAAAATATATAATTTGCAACAAGAAGTATTAAAAAGTTGAAAATAAATGTTAATACTTTTCTTCTGAGGGTTTAAGAAACCAAGGAATCTAATATTATTTCATAAGCTTCTAATATATGTCATTAGGCATTGTGCATGTTAGGCTAACATATATCCTTTCTTATTTCATCTTAACAACTACCCCATGAAGTTTCATTAATTCATTTATTTTTATTTATTAATTTATTATATATATTCATTCATTATCCATTTGTTCAGCAGGTATTAACTGATAAGTTCCTGGCTAGGTCTTTGAGCTAAAGTTTCAATATTTTTTTGCAGCCTCGAATTTTTCTTTCCAGTGTTGAGGAGAGAGCAAGCATTTAACACATAATTGTACGAGTATTTAATTGCATTTGGGACAAGTTATAGAAGGAGAACTACAGGGTTCTAAGAGAACATGCATCGGGGAAAGTGGATCTTGGTGGGCTATTAATGGTGGGTGAGTCATGGGAAACTTCCCTCTGGAAGTCACCCATAAATCCATATCTGAAGGCTGCACAGGGGCTTTTCAGGGATTGGGTAATAGCAGTTTTAGAGAACCAGAGGAAAAACCTAAGGGGATTGGAGCAGATAGTTTCTGAGGTCTGTTCCCAGTGCAAACATCCAATGATGTGTCTTAATCATTTCTAAGCTCTGACCTGCACATAATAGGTCTCATTAACTTAGTAGACAAAAGGAAGGGGAAGATGTGATCAAGGTATGTAATAAATATTTTTTAATTCCAAAAGATTAGGATGCTTTGGGTCCACCAGTTGGGACGACCTAAGCAGGGGCACATTTCCACTGATGCCAGGCTTGGGAAGCAATTCAGAAACCTGAGTGTTTTACGATCCTTAGGGTTTGTTCAACTTCCTCTGCCTCATGTCCATAAAATGGGATGCCTTGCTGAATGAAGTGTTTCACCATGTGTCCTGTGACCTGCCCTGAGAAACTATGAAGGTGGATACTTGATGGGTAAAAGCCATTCTCCCTTCTCAGGACTGCTGTGTTGCACTCCAGGAGATGCGTATCTCTCAGTAGAACAGAAAGCACTGGATTCAGCACTAGTTAATACTCAGACTCCATTCATTCTGACCAAATTTTCAGTTACTATTCACCAACCCTGCACGGGAGACCATTAGCAAAGACATTTTGAAGTCCATGTCTGCTCTGCAAAGAAAAATTTTCAAATGAGAACCATATCATACAGACATGAAGAAAGAACACTTGGATTCTGGCTCATTCTGCCAGATGTCCTGCATGTAATACACTGGATCTTAATCCCTGCCATACTGACCCTCAAAAAGAGAAGAAATGTAGGCTAGGCATTAATTTCAGGTCCTTCTCTGTCTCCTATCCCACATACCCATACATCTTTTTATGGGCCAAGAGTTTAGTTTTAGCCTATCTTGAAACTTAAAGACAAAGTTCAGTCCATTTCTGCCAACTTACTATAACTGCTTACGACTATCCATCACACCTCAAATACACATCTATTTGTTCTTTGCCTCTCTTCTTGTCTTAATAAAGACAGTTAAGTATGTGTGTAGGTGGAAAGGTGCTCAGTACACTAAGACAGGACTAGTAGTGGCAAAAATTCAAAATATTTTCGTTTTCTTTGGTATTATCCCTTTCAGTGCTCTTCTCCTAACTCATCCTCTGGGAAACCATCCTCTCCCTTTCTCCTGCTACTTTCTCAGAAATAATTTCTGTCTATTCCCTCATGGTGCACTGTGTCCATATTCCAAGTTTTTCCTACTTATCTCAAATCCCTTTTGTGCTAGGTGTTAGGAATGCAAGCTATATACATCACGCTCTTACAGCAGACTGAGATACAGACCAGCTGTTTGTATTTCACTAATTGACTCACCTGCACCTCTCCCCCATTCCTTCTCTTCTCACCAGCTGCCACTTTTAACTATGGCTTTCAATGTTCTTTGGGGCAGATTTTGTTGCTTTGTTGGTTTGTTGGTTTCATTTGGCTTCTGTTATTAGAGAAAGAGATGATCAGACACAGCAAACCCACAAAACCTATCCATTTTGATTTTCTTCCTGGAGTCCCTATACTCTCAGTCATTTTGTGCTTTTGAATATTAGGTCCCTCTGGCCAGCTTGTAAAACAAAACTAGTAGGAAAGAGGAGGAGGCTTCTTGAGGGGCCTCAACTTCTCCCATCTCCCAGCATACACTTTTTTTTTTAAGTTTTTATTTATTTGTTTTGAGAGAAAGAGACAGAATGAGCAAGTGGTGTAGGGGTAGAGAGAGGGAGAAGGAGAGAGAGAATCCCAAGCAGGTTCCATGCTGTCAGTGTGGACCTGATACAGGGCTTGAACCCACAAACCTCTGAGATCATGACCTGAGCAGAAACCAAGAGTCGGATGCTTAACTGACTGAGCCACCCAGGTGTCCCGCCCAGCATACACTTTCTGAAACCTTGGCCCACAAGTGGTTGGTCTGCTCTACTGACATAATCCTCACTATTTTCATGTATACAAATTAATGTTTATGCCAAATTACTGTGCAATTTAATGAGCAACATACATACTTTAAAATGCATGTCCTACTTTTTTGTTGTAGTTATATCTCAATATTAAGCTCCACACACTGTCAGCCTTTACAGTCTATGGCAGGTGGCAATCCACTCACAACCCACAATTTGAGCAAACCCCAAGATGGAGCTGGAGGACTCTTCTTCATCCATCCATCTGGTTACCCTGCGTTTGGAAGCTTGTTTCAGATGACGACCCCGTGAGAATCCAGGATTTCCTGGAGTTTCCAGGGTGCCCTGATGAAGATGTGGTAGGTGTTGGTGTAGAAATTTAAATGATCTGTCATCTCCTGTATGATGTGGAGAATAGAGCAGGGGAGGTGTGAAGTAACTGTCACTTCTCCCTCACTCCACATCTATGGATCCAGACCTGTCCTTGTCCATTAGGTCACAGAGCCAGGATTTCAAACAAAATGAATGTGAGGAGATTAAAGAGAAAAGGCTCTGTCCATGGAGGCAGTGTGTCCACTCTTATGTCCAGAGACCCTAAAACACTGCTTGGCACATAGTAGGCATGCAATAGGTATTTGTTTTAAAAAAAAACTTGAAACATTTGCACTAATAATAGTGCATTGAGTGCTTGTTATGTACTAGGCACTGTGTTGAGCAAACAATGTCTGGAGGAGGCTGATTCCCATTTCACATCTGAGAAAATTGAGACACAGAAGGGATTTAAAGTACTAGCCCAGGGCTTGTAAATATGTCTAAAACCCACTGGTCTGACTAGAACTCTCCTCAATACTGCTATTTCCATGTCAGCTCTGGGAGCTGATTTCCTTCCATCTCTTGAAACAAACTCCTTCCATTCTTTCCATGAGAATCATCTCTTCTCTCATGGTTGCCTGTTTCCCAACATCTTTTCCTCTAACTATTTTCTAATTTCCAAGTAATGTTGAATTTCCTGAAACTGTCCTATAAATGCCTTAACCCTGGGTTTGTCCATTCAAGGGGATTTTTAATAATGGGTCATTTTCACTGTGTGCATGGGCTTTGGAGCTTGGCCATCACATAAATTGTGATAGAGATTTTCACTAAAACTATAGCTAACACCACTGTATGGTATAGGAGAAAGTTGTTAAGATAGTAAACCCTAAAATTTCTCATCACAAGAAAAATTACATCCTTTTCTTTACCTTTTTCTTTTTGTATCTCTGTGAGATGATGGATGTTAATAAAACTTACTGTGGTAATCATTTCACAATATAGGTAAGCCATTCATTTTCTACACACCCTAAACTTATATGGTACTGTGAGTTAATTATATCTCAAAAAAACTAGGGGAAAAAAGTTAAACAGAACTACTGAAGATCCAGCAGTTTCACTTCTAGTATGAACCCATACCTCAGCTCATTTGTCAGTGTTTATTAAGTCTTAGCCATTTGTTATATACCCCAAAGAACTGAAAGCAGGAATTCAAACAGATAATTTGTAACACCCATGTTCATAGCAGCATGAGTCACAATGGCCAAAAGGTGCAAACAACCCAAATAAATAACCATCAACAGAGGAATGATAAACAAAATGTGGTATATACATACAATGGAATATCATATAGGCATAAAAGGAATGAAGTTTTGATGGATGCTACAACATGGATAGACTTTGAAAGCATTGTTAAGTAAAATAAGCCAGACACGGAAGGACAGATGTTGTACAATTCCACTTATATGTGGTATCTAGAACAGGCAAATTAATAAAGACTGAAAGTAGAATAAAGTTTACCAGGAGCTGGGGGACAAGGAAATGGGATGTTATTGTTTAATGGGTCCAGAGCTCATGATGAAGATGATGAAAAATTTTGGTGTAGGTAGTGGTGATGGTTAACATTGTGACTATATTTAAGGCCACTGCATACTTTCCAATTACAGATAAGAAAACAGACAGTGGACAGGAATCCATATGTCAGCTTATTTGTCAGTGTTTATTAAGCCTTAGCCATTTGTCATAGGTGATAGCCCAGAGGTTAAGAGTACCAGCTTGGGAGCCACACAAACTGAATTCAGTTCCTGAATTGGCTATTATAGTTGGGTGGCCTGAGCCTTAGACAAAGATGTAACACTCTCTAGTGTGGTTTTCTCTTCTGTTTTTTTTTTTTTTAATTTTTTTTTTAGTTTTGAGGAGGGGGGAGGGGCAGAGAGAGAGAGAGGGAGAGAGAGAGAATCCCAAGCAGGCTCCATGCTGTCAGTGCAGAGCCCAACGTGGGGATTGATCACGTGAACTGCGAACACTTAACCAACTGAGCCACCCAGGCGCCCCCTGCTTTTCTCTTCTGCAGTAACCATGCCTGCCTCTCAGAGCAGTTGTGAGCGCCAAATGAGTTAAAGTGTGCCAAGCACGTAGAATGCAGCCTGGAACCTGTTAAGTAGGATCTAGATATAAGCTATTATTAGCATGTGCCCTTTCTCCCTCATTTTATTGTGTCTCTGATTCCTTTGACACTGTCTTGAATAAGAGCTTTCTACTTTCTGTTCTACAGCCAAGATGAGTTGTGGCTGCCACAGAGATCGATTACAAGGAAGGACCCAGTCAGTCCTGGAGTGTAAATTAGGGCAGGAAAAGTGGTGTCCAGAAGGAATCTGAATTCCTAAGGTGTTACCTTAGTGTATAGGTAGGGTGGCTGGAAGCCTATCTCTGCTCAGAGAATGCTGCTCATGGAGTCACAGGGGCTGTTAAGGCCTTTGTCTATTGTTAATGTGTGACTGTATCATTTTTTACCAACCTGGGTGGGCATCTATTTTCAAGCACTAAGGGCATTTTCAAGATGAAGATGTTGGTTCTTTTTTACTTAGATTTAAGTAAACATTATCTGTGGTGCCTTCGTCCCCAAATCCCTTATATGAATGGGCCCTGCATATCAATGTTTGTACATGGCCTTGACCTCTAAGTCATAGTTGATAGAATTTTTGATAGACACAGGGTTCAAACTAGAGTAAGTTCTCCCATGAATATGGACCTAAGATATACAAATGCTAGTCAGTCTCTGACTGAGAACATATGAGTTCTGAACGTATGTGGTGACTTTGCTCATAGAGTAACATAAACCTGACACTCATATATGGTAGACTGGATAATGACCCCCAATGATAGCAGCTCCTAATGCCTAGAAGCTTCAAATGTTAAATTATATTGTAATAAGGACTTTGCTGATGTGATCAAATAAAGATCTTGAGATGGGAAGACTATCCTGACTTACCCAAGTGGGTTCTGAGTTTACTGACAAGTGTCCTTGTGAGAGGGACATGGAAAGAGATGAAGGGTACAGGGGGAAAACAGAAATAGTGGGAGCAAAGGGATGCCAGACCACAGCCAAGGCATGAGGGCAGCTTATTCAAGCTGGAAAAGACCAGAAAATGGATTCTCCCCTCCAAACTCCAGAAGGTACTGACCTTGCTGACACTTCGATTTCCCAACAACAATAGGAAACCAATACAGGACAGAAAAGTCGTATTGAAAATATGAAGTTAAGACACACAAGTCAACCTACCCAGCCCCTGTGATTAAAAGCCAATCAGAAAACCAAATGTTCACTGATGGCTACATAATTTAATTCAGTAAAATATCTCAAAACTCTTGAGAGGGCACCCAGGATCAAAAGCTGAGGGCTTTTCAAGGGTCCTTTGGAAAACTTTGTCAGAGGAAGGGGAGAATACCAAAGGAGACACTTCTCAAAACAGTCTTTTTATTCTTAAACATAGAAGCATGAAAAAGTAGTAGACTTTCATGAAAGAAGACTTCAAAGAGGAAAATGTTGCTCTGAAAGGGTTATCTTGGCACTAATGATTGACATTGGATGATTTTAATTTTGAAATGTCTGTCACCATAAAGGAAAAACCTAACACCGAAAGTTCAAGCTTCTAGTTCTCTGTAATGTGGAGGAAGACAAAAATGTTGTACAAGCGTGGGTTAAGTAATGCACGGAACCAAAATAATTGGATGTTTTTGTGCTAATACAAATTATCATGATTGTATGTGAACTGATACTTTTTTTCACTGATGAGGAAGGCTTGCAATAGAAAATGGCACTAATCAACAATATTTCTCAGGACTGCATTTCCACTGATGCCAACCACAAGAAGCAGCCTTAAACTTCAGATCCCTCAGTGCCTGATTGGATTCTTCTTTATGTTCTGACACATGAAAATAACATGGCACTTTTTTCTGAATAACATAATTCATAAGGTGAACACTGGTTTTCTTCATATAGCCGTGCTTTCAGTATTTGGGGACAGTGTAGCCCATTCTCATCTCACAGGACTGTTCCATCACAATCCAAGAGATAAGGCACCCCTCTGGACCCAGCACACCGAATCCTGGAAAATTCTGGAGGCAGCGTTCAATATATTTCAAGCTCCTATCATTTTTCCCAAATGTCCACTGTTCATTCACAAGCCCTGCATGGGAGGGATCCAAGGAAATGTTCTGAAAGCTTCCTTTCCTGTCAAGAAAAGAAAATGTGCATTTATTCAGCCAACATTTACAAAACACCAGGATTGTAGAAAATGAATATGACACCAATCCTTTCCTTGAGGATCCCACAGCCTAGAAGAGGAAACAGGTGGACAAAAAACTAATTCTTTGTCCCCTTGAAAATGTTCCCAAATAATTAAAAGGGCTATCACCCTATGTACTTAATGATACATTTCATAACAGAGAGTTAGTATCATATAGTACAGTACATCTCAGAAAAGTCTAACCATTTATCCCAAGGAAGAAGGTAAGCATATGTCTTAAAAGAGGAAGGCTATAGATACACCAGAGCAGTCCTCAATTTTGTTCGAAGATGCATGTGTGAAATATGTAGTTTGAATTCTCTCCCACAAAATATCTAAAGACACAAGGTAATACTTCTTTCAACAGATATTTCCAAAAAATGTGTATCACCGGAAGATGAGAGCCATGTTGATCTTAAGCTTCATGTGTCCCAAAGCCCATCACCACATACCTCTAGGAAAGTACCAAAAATGAAATTTAACAAGCACCAATACAGGAAAAGAATATCAGATTTTTTGGTGATAACAATAGGATTTCATCCTGAGTCTCTCACTGGACAAGTTATCTGAGACTGAGTCTTCTCATCTGCAAAATCAGAATCACATCCTCTGTGGGTAGGGGAGGTTGGGACAGATGGAAGAGCCCAAAGAAGTTTCAACTATCTGCCCCCGGGAGAAAGAGTTTTCAGGAATTCATCAGTTTTAAGGTCACTTTATGTCTGCCAGTAAGTGGGGTTGCTGCACACTAAATTGTCCACACATGGGTGGGGCCTTCTTTTCTCTCTGCCTGCCTGACCTTTCCTGGCCCTGCTTCTTCAGAGATCTCAAGCATCTCACCTGACCTTGTCTTGTGGCAGAGCCAAACTGAGGCTGGCAAGATATCAAGATATGCATTTGGGTTTAGAGGAAAGAAAGATCACCTTAGGGCAGGTACTCCATTCCAGATTTTCAGAGTTATAGTATTATTGACTCCCCATTTACCACTTTTCCCTATGCATATGTTTCTTCTAAGATTCTCATGGGAACACAGCTGGGCCACAGCAAGATTTGAATATTGTTGGCTCTCCTGGCTAAATTAGTTGCATGTGTGAGCATATGTTTCGATTTTATTTTATTTTTTGAATTAGCAATATAATTATAGAGCATAAATGGATATTAATGAAAAATAATTCTTTCTTTTTTCTTTGATCTCCTATTATCCAGTTACCTTCTCTAAAGTCTACCAGGAATGCAATATATTTATGTAACCTTCCAGAGGTGTTTGATGCAATTTAAGATGTTTACATACTATGATAGCATACTGTATATATTATTCTATTTTATTTGTTGTGTTTTTTACTTAGCATTATATTTTGGAATTCTTTCCATATTAGTTCCTATAGAGCTGATTCCTTCTTGTTAATGGCTGCATATTATTCCTTTGTCTGGATTATACCATAAGGAATTGACCTGCATTCCTATTGATGGACACTTTGGTTGTTTCTACGTTATGCTATCACATATTGATTTTATCAAAGTCTTGGGGTGCCTGCATGGCTCAGTCAGTTAAGCATCCGATTTCAGCTCAGGTCATCACCTCTCAGGTTCATGAGTTCAAGCCCTGCATTGGGCTCTGTGCTGACAGCTCAGAGCCTGGAGCCTGCTTCGGATTCTGTCTCCCTCTCTCTCTCTGCCCCTCCCCTGCTCACACTCTCCCTGGCTCTCAAAATGAATAAACATTAAAAAAATTTTTAAATAAATGTATCAAAGTCTTAAAATCCAATTTGAGAATATCTTCCATTTAATATACATATTATGTTACCCAACAATTCCAACTCCAGGATTTATCTTTCAGAAATATTTATACAACTTGTGCAATGATCTGTTTACGACGACATTTCTTGTAGAATTTTTGTTATTAGGAAGAACTGGAGATAAATCAAAAGTGTGTTAATATGGGAATACATAATTGTGCATCTCCCTCTTATGGAAATCTATGCAGCTGCCAAAATACATGAAGATACCCATATGAGCTTACATGAAAGGTTTATATAACCTATTGAATGAGAAAGGTTGCAGTACAATAATTTCCTATGTTGTAAAAACAAAAGAAAAAGGAAGACAACAAAACCAATTCATACACACAAAGTACTAAAAGCATACACACTAATATTAAGAATATTTACACCTGGGGGCGCCTGGGTGGCTCAGTCAGTTAAGCATCTGACTTCGGCTCAGGTCATGATCTCATAGTTCATGAGTTCAAGTCCCATGTTGGGCTCTGCACTGACACTGCAGAGCCTTCTTGGAATTCTCTCTCTTTACCTCTCTCTCTGCCCATCCCTGTTCTTGCTCACTCTCTCAAAATAAATAAATAAACTTAAAGAAAAAATTTACACCTGAAAGAAAGATTGCGGAGAATCTAAGTGGGCAAACTTTCGCTTTTTACTTTGAATGCTTGTATACTTGGTATAGCATGCAGTATTTTTTTAATGTTTATTTATTATTTTTGAGAGAGGGAGAGAGACAGAGACAGAGAGACAGAGCACAAGCGGGGGAGGGGCAGAGAAAGGGAGACACAGAATCTGAAGCAGGCTCCAGGCTCCAAGCTGTCAGCACACAGCCCAACACTGGGCTTGAACCCATGAACCTGAACCAAAGTCTGATGCCTAACTGACTGAGCCACCCAGGCACCCCTAGCATGTAGTATTTTTGCAAGAAATTGAAAATAATCTCAGTAAAGATTCTCTATGTCACCATGATGTCCTGTACCCTCCCAGGAAGGCTCCAAGTGAGTTAAATATATATATGGAAATAACCTCATCTAATGAAGACCCTGCCCATGCTCAGCAAACCTCAGCTAATATAGTTCCCTCCCTTTACCCCTACAACTGTGTACCCCATAATTTAGTCTCAAATCTTGCCTTTCCAAGTCTGGCCCTTACGACAACTCAATGATTTCTTATCAGGACTTTGGGAAGCAAAAGGCAAAATCTCACTTGGTATCGTCATCCACTTTGGGCATTTTAAATGACTCCATCACATCCACCTGGTCATCATTGGGTTCCACCGGCATTTCTGTCATAATGAGTATCGTCTTCACGTAATCCACCCGCACTGATTTTGAAGCCGAAATCTTTCTTATTGCCTCTTGAAAGCTCTCTTGGCAACCTGGAGAGAAGAGAAAGACAGCCACTGTCTGCCCCCTTCCACATCTGCTGTGAATGAACCAGAGGTCTTGGCTTCTTAACTCAGATCAGTTACCTTGGATCTGGAAGACTTGGTCCCAATTGATGAGCTGGGGCTGTGCCAGGACTTCCTCTAACTTGTCAGGAGCTTTGGTGAAGATTTGGTAAGTGTTGGTATAATGATCCAGGTCATCCTGCATCTCCTGATACAACAAACGGTCAACCTTATTTACACAGCAGTACAATTTACAAAATGCTCTTGCATATGCCTGGAGCGCTGCAGACTCCGTTGTTTGATACCCTCTGTTTTTCCCAGAGGTGTGGGCAGAAAATGGCCTTGGAATCCCTTGAGAAATAAATCACTATTCACAGATTTATGCTGGTCGCTTTTGGATGATACCCTGAAGGCACCTGCTCTTGGGACGGTGCTTAAGGACCTTTCTTGCCTGGGATGGGAGGTGCACCAGCAGGGTGTGTTAAGGGTCTAAAAGAGAGAGTGTCTACCTTATAGGGAGAAATAATGGGAACAGGGTTGGAGTCAAGACTGTGGGTCTGTGAGAAAGCCATGCCTAGGCTAATTCTGACTCAGCACTCTGGTGCTAGCATGGTGACTGGCCCTTGCTGTGCAAGTGAACAGAGAGGACTTTTAGAAAGGGCCATCACAGCGGGTTCACAGCGACACCTGGAGGGGAGAGCCCAGTCTCTCACTGCCCTGCATTCTTGCTCACCTTCTGCAGCAGATACTCCCCTGGGGGTTTTTACAGGTAAGGTTGGGTTCTAATTCTCCTGATAACTATGTAAATGGAGAAGTGTGGGAGGAGTGGTTAAAATATCTGGGATATTTTTTTTAAATTTTTAAATTTAAAAAAAAAATTTTTTTTGAGAGAGACAGTGATAGAACTTGAGCGGGGCAGAGGCAGAGAGAGAGGGAGACACAGAATCTGAAACAGGCTCCAGGCTCTGAGCTGTCAGCACAGAGCCTGACACAGGGCTTGAACCCATGAACTGTGAGATCATGACCTGAGCTGAAGTTGGATGCCCAACTGACTGAGCCCCCCAGGCGCCGCTAAAATTTTTTTTAATGTTTATTTTTGAGACACAGAGAGACAGAGCATGAACGGGGGAGGGTCAGAGAGAGGGAGACACAGAATCTGAAGCAGGCTCCAGGCTCCAAGCTGTCAGCACAGAGCCCCACACGGGGCTCGAATTCACAGACTGCGAGATCACGACCTGAGCCGAAGTTGGATGCTTAACCGACTGAGCCACCCAGGCACCCCTATCTGGGATATTTTAACTCTGGGATGGAAGGGATTCAATACTTATACTCCCCAAATCTGAAAGATGGGAAAGACATTTTTACATTTTTATTAAACAGACAGTTGGCTCTACAACACAAGTTTGAACTGCAATTTTTTTTTTTAATTCGATAAGTGTATTTTCCTTATGATTTTAAGGACATTTTCTTTTGTCTAGCTTACTTTGTTGTAACAATACAGTATATAATACATGTAACATACAAAATATGTGTTAATAGACTATGCTATCATAAAGTCTTCTAGTCAACAGTAGTCTATTAATAGTTAAGTTTTAGAGGAAGTCAAGAAATATATGCAGATTTTTGACTGAGTGGGGGCTGGCGCCCCTAACATCTGCATTGTTCAAGGGTCAACTGTACATGATGTATCTGTAGTTTAACAATACTCTGACATAGTAATTTCTGTCAACTTCACTTTTTATAGTGAAGAAAGCAGCAGTCTTTCCACGCTCACACAACTTGACAGATTTAGATCTCAAACCCAGTACTGATTCAAATGTTATTGGATTATGTTCATTCAGATCCAAGGAAAACAAAACATTTCCTAACCATTTCCAGCCACAAACATCTTGAGGTATATGCCTGTGATTAGAATCTCAATGGAAAAGAAATGACCAGGGGCACCTGCATGGCTCAGTTGGTTGAGCAACCAACTCTTGATTTCAGCTCAAGTCATGATCTCACACTTTGCAAGACTGAGCCCCAAGTCTGGCACCTCTATGAGTGTGGAGCCTGCTTTAGAACTCTCTCTTCCCTCTCTCTGTCTCTCTGTCTCTCTCTCTCCCTCTGCCCTTCTCCCATGTGCTCACTCACTCTAAATAATATAATATAATATAATATAATATAATATAATATAATATAATAATTGACCAGATGGGATCCCAATGTTATTAATAAGCCCTGTATCACTGGCCATTTGGTTTACACCCATGCCTTATTTCACTGCCCCCTCTCCCATCCAAGCAGCCATTCCAAAATCTATATGTATCGGGGATGCCAAGGTTCTCAGCTTCAGTCCCCTCATTTACACACAGAGAACATCCTGAACATGACTGGCTTGGCATTCAGTAACTAATGCTCTTACCTCTCGCTGAGGCCGAGTAATGACTATCTGATAATCTGGCCAGGCATCCACCAGCACCTCCATGTTGAATGGATTTTTATTTTTAATGTTGAAAACGGCACCATATACCTACAAGAGCAACAGATCAAAACAGGAGGAGATGAAGTTTTTCTCTGAGGTAGGGTCTTGTAGGTGGTATGGGCAATAAAGCCAGGAGACAGGAAAACTTGACAAGATCAATCCAGTGCTTTCGGGATGGCTCACTGAACTATCCATCAGGAAGTATGCTGCAAAAAAGCCCAGGAAAGGTCCACAAAAATCTAAGTTAATCAGTGAATCATTAGGAAATGGTTCGTCTGACATTTTTTCATTCATTTTTTTAAAATTCATACCATCTTTTTCATTTCATACTATACCATTTTTGGCACATATTATGTGTCAGATTTGTGTCAAGTGTGGAAAATCCAAAGGTGAGTATGATATGGCCACTGCCTTCAAGTTTACAAGGATGGGGAAGTATATAGTTTGATCATAATAAGACACATATTCTGATAGATGCATGCATATGGTTGTGTGGGATCTCAGAGAAGAAAGTCACTACCTCTCTAGGAGTGGTAGGAAACTTACAGATAAGGTAATATTTGAATTCGGTCTTCAGAGATAAGTAAAATATTTTCCTGGCAAAGCAGAGAAGAAAGGCAAGTAATTCCAGGTGAGAGAAAAGCATGCATGAGTGCTTGAAGTTGTGGCAGATTATATCATCCCTGATGAGCTTTGAGGGCTCGGTGATTGTAGCATGTGGTATATGGAAGAGACATGTTGGGAGATTAAGCGGAAGAGTCTGGGACATTTTGTGATAAACCTCAGAATTAAGGAGTGTGGACTTTTGTGCCTTGGACATGGATCACTACTGAAAGTTTAAAACAAGGGAGTGGTATGATCATATTTGGGTCAGATAGATGACTCCGGTTACCAAGTGTAGGTAAGCTAGTAATATTGTAGAAAGGCAGATATTGTAATAGCCTGGAGCAGATAAGGAATTCCACTAGAGATAGCAGTAGAATGGATTCAAACAATGTATAAAAGAGGAGAAGGAGAAGGAGTAAAGTAGGTGTCTGGATATGGGTATTAAGATCATCCTTGCCAAAGGAGTCTGACTTTAGACTTGTATTTCCATCTGCCTGGAAGGTTCTGAGCCCTGAACCTATATTCCCACACTTTACCCCTCTCTTCCAGATTTCTTCCTACTCTCTCACCTTCAAGGACTCAGGGATGCTCTTTTCCAGGGATTCATACAGAATATGCAGCTTCTGGGATTCATGAAGCACAAACATATTGTATAGCACCTGAGCCTCCTTCTCCCAGGAAGATGACCTAAGGAAACAAACATACAAACAAAAATACCTGGAAAGATGAGACAGGTGTCCAGCAAGAGGAGAAAGGAAAAATCACCTAGGACATCATACACTGCCAAAAATAAAGGGCTTTAGAAATTTTCAAGTCCAAACCTTTCATTTTGCAAGTGAGAAACTAAAGCCTGGAACTGCAGCTAGACTCAGGGTTCATTGGTGATCTTTCTACAATTCCATGGAAAGTACCGTAACATATTTGGTGAAACAAATATGATTTGAGAGAGATTTGATTTTATTTGATTTGATTCAAATCAGGCCAAGAATCTGAGGAGCAAATGTCTTCAGCTGTCCAGATACAAATGAAGAACAACGAATCTTTTCAGAAAAACTATCTCAAGGGACCCTGAGATCCCTGGGCATTGAAACACTTGTGCAAATGTTGTCATAGGATCAGTAGTATTTTCAGACCTCATGAAAGAATGCAATCTTCCGGGAAAGGTCCTAGAGACTATATTGAGTATAGTCACTTTTTCCTACGGAACAAAATCATAGGAAGGAAAAAATTGTTGATCAGGAATGAAATTACCCAAGTATAAACTGGCAAAATCTAGAAACTGGAATTATACCCTAGCAATCTTAAAAATAGAGCAAACCCTTTTATTCAACAATTCTGCTTTTAGAAACTCATCCCAAGGAAGCGATAACAGATATCTATAGATATGTAAATATAAGGAAATTCACTGCAGTATTATGATACTATAAATTTAGAAATTATCCCAAAATGGGGTGTTTTCTGTCTCAGAAAAACATGTGACTGTTGATCTCGGAATCATGAGTTCATACCCTATGTTGGGTGTAGAGATTACTTAAATAAGCAAAACTTTAAAAAATAGAAATGATCCAAATCCATTATAGAGGAATGCTTAAGTTAACGATGGCATATCTAAATTATGGATCACTGGACAGACATGAAAGTAATGTCTACAAAGTGTGTTTAATGACAGAGGAAAAAGTCTGTGTTAGAAAGTCAGGAAAATATCTAATATAATACCATGTGGGTAATATAAAGATGGATAGGTAAAATGGTTAGCCATGTATGTGTATGTGTGTGTATATTCACCTCGAAGTCTTTCTGAAATAAAGTAGTATATAAATAAGATACACATAGGAATTTTTTTCCATTCTTATACCCATGAATATGTATATATATTTATATTACATATACCCGATTGAAGTATATATGATACTTAAAGACATTTATAAGAGTAACCATATTTTCTAAAAACTAACAAAAACAAGAAACTCAGAGCAATTTTGATGGCTGATAGAGGAGCCATCATTTTTTTTTAAAATCATAACTATCCTGGAAAATCTAGCACCTGTCATATGGTATTGGTGTATGTAGCCAAAATCAAACCAAAAGGAAGTACAGTGATTAAGAACATGGTCTTTGGAGTCAAACAGACCAGGACCCAAACCTTGGCTCCTCTACTTACTAGCTGGGTCACTTTAGGTAGATTACTTTACTTGAAACTCTCTGAGATTTACTTTCTTCATCTATAAAATGGGGATAATCATACCTACTTTGTGGGTTGTCCTAAGGATGACATCGTGAAATGTATATGTATATGAAGGGCTTAGTGTTCTGTTGGATGGTGTACACATGTGCTTCTGAGGGAAATTGTGAAGACCTGCAAACCCAATCAAGGGGACCATTCTATTGGACAGGAGCATAACCAAACAAAGTTTCAAATATGGCACTAAATATAAGTTGTCTAAGTAAATCTGTTAGCACAAAAACAAAACAAAAGACATCTTGAGGCAAATCACAGCTCTAGAACAAGCCAGTATATTTCTGGCCCTGTCTAGGACAATGGACATACTAACCAAATGGCAGATTATTCTGCTCATTCTTCAGGCCTTTTGTAGCAAATTTCCCCAGAAGAGTGTAATCTCCTTGGAAAGTAGGACCAT
Source organism: Herpailurus yagouaroundi (assembly GCF_014898765.1). Lineage (NCBI taxonomy): Eukaryota > Metazoa > Chordata > Mammalia > Carnivora > Felidae > Herpailurus > Herpailurus yagouaroundi. The sequence continues at coordinate 2,538,594 of NW_024412418.1, read as the reverse complement.
CTCTTATTCTTCCTTACAGTTCAAGCATCAAGCACAGCACTTGGCATAGTATAGCCACCAATGAACTTTTTGTTCAGTGAATGAATGGAATCAGTGAGGCATAGAGAGGGGACTCTTGGGATATTTTTTGGGGAAGACTGAGCAACAATTTTCTTCACTCTCCAAGCTTTCAACTCCAGCTCTGAAGACAATGTGGCTGCTAATGGAAGCTTTCAAATAAAGAAGAAAATGTTCAATGATGAGTTGGTTTTAGTACCTTATGTCAGATATATAAGATGTAGGGGGATGCATTAAGAAGGGATGGGAGAATGGTTGTGCATAACTTCTGTTCCCTGCTGCCACATCCCATCATTCACAGCACATGCTCTCCCATTTCTGTGCCATGTTACAGCCAAGTGCCCTTCAGGGCAAGACCCTTGCTTGGCTCCCACCAGTTGGAGACATCTATTTCCAGTTCACTCTGGGGCCTCCAGGTGATAAAATCCTTCTGACTTAACCTAATCCAATAGACACTCTGTTATGATCATCCATAAAAATATGTAGAAGAACATAGATGTGTAATGAAACTAGGAAGGTTCCAACAGAGGAGATTGGGGGAAAGTGGCCAAAGAAGAGTGTGAAAAATAAGATGAGCGGCATCTCAGAAGTCAAAATAGGAGAAAATTTATTTAAAGGTGGGAGTGATTAGAAGAGTCAAATGCTGCTGGGAAACTAAGAGATGACTACTAAAAATGCCACTGCAATATGGAGTTGGGAATTGATTACTGATCTGGAGAGAGATAGACCAGGAAATGATGGAGAAGAAATCAGGTGAAGAGAATTAGAGACTAAATGAACCATGAGGAAGTGAAGATAAGTCTTTAAAGAGCTTGGCCACAAAAGGAAGGAGAGGAATACAGGAGTATAGAGGGAGGAAGGAGACTGTGGGAGCTCAAAGGAAGACATTTCTTATTAGATGAGAGTGGTAAGCATATTTATGCTAACTACAGAAATCCAGGTATGATGGAGAGTAACTGGATAGGCCCATGGATAAAACAGGAGGTGGGAAGAGGAAAGAAAAATAGCTAAATCCACTGACCAGGCACTGTTCCAAATCCTTTGTGTTTATTAGTTCATCTAATTTGTAACCTTATCTCTAAGAGTAGGTGTTGGGATTAGTTTTGGGTGGGAAGAATACCTCTTCCACTGAGGTGGAAGAGAAAGCTTTTAGTTCAGGCGTATGCATGTGCATGTGTATGCATGTACTTGGGGCGAGACAAAAGAGCAGGAAGGTGACAAGTTATCTTTGTCCATCTTCTGGAAGAAATAGAATGACAAGTCTTTCTTTGGAAGTGAGTAAGGTGGGAGAGTGCGCCAGGAAAGCATAGAGAAAAAATAGTAAGTTTTTATGGGAAATGATTAGGGATTGAATGGCATCTGATGTTAGCAGGAGAAAGCACAGACAATGAATACATACAGGGATCTCCAGGCATTGCTTTGGACTAGGTGCAGAGGGAAAACCACTATTTGGGAGTGATATTCATCCACACTTATGAGCTCACCACCCAGAGAGTAGAAGCAGAGAAAACAAATTGAAATGAACCAGGCTAGAGCAGAAAATAAATAAATAAATAAATAAATAAATAAATAAAGGAGGCGAAATATTTGAGAACAAGGAAATAAATTTAAATTGTAGGATTTAGAAGAGAGAAGGAAGGAAAGAAGGTAGGATAGAGACCAATCAAGTGGGACAAGATGGAGAGAGCACACTTTATAAGGTCAAAGAATAACAATGGTGACAGGGAAAATGTATGCAGACTACATGAGAGCAGAGTCAGAAATTAGGCTGTCAGAGGTTAGGATTTCAGAGGTAGATTAGTTCTGGATATATGGCTGTTGGCTTCAACTTCAAGTCAATTGAGTAGGAGCCAGTAAGGGACTAGGAGTATCATGTATGATAGGCATCACCATGATGTGGCTGGAGTTTGATGAGAGAAAAGTCAGATGCTAAATGCATCCATGAATGGAGAGAAATTTGACAGAAAGCAACAGGAAAGAGGAAGACTTCATCTTAGCCATCTGGCACAGCCCTCAAAGGTTTTTCTATTCAAATGGACAAGTAACACTTTAGAAGATGGGTTAGAGGCCAGGAGAATGCTGATTCTTGTTGTTAGCATGGTATTTTTGTGGATGTCTGGAGGGTGCAGGGACAGGCACATGTATCAGTAATTTATGGTTCAAGGAAAGCATTTCTACGGCTTACCTGTTCAAAATAACACAACACTAGCATGGCAGATTCTTAAGGTATTTTCCAGGTTCAGAGACCTACAATATTTTCAGGATTTGGTTCTCAACATTGGGACTTGTGAGCGCTCCTTCCAAGGATTTGCATGTGGCAGGGGGCAGGGGGGAGTCAATTAACAAAATACTAATTATTTAGAACCAGGATTCTGATTAATTGAAAGGCTTAGAAAAAAGACTTTGGCTGTCCAAAATAATTCTGCTTACCTGAAGTTTCTTTGTAAACGTGTATACACACCACCTTCTGTCGTTGCTTAGTGTGGCAGTGGAGAGGCTTCCGTAGCTACTAACTTACAGTCATCCACACTAAAACTTGAACTGACTCATGTTGTCACTGGTCAGCATAAAGCTCCAAGAAGCTATGGGTTCCAATAAAGCACACTGGAGGTTCTGTTCTTTGACATGAAGTCAGACGCTTTGTGTGGACCAGAGGAAGACCAGGAATATGTTCTGTATGAGCAATTTCTATGATTATAAGAAGTTTCCCGCTGAAGTTTTTGATTTATATGCTATCACTTATAGCTGATTGGCTATTTCCAAGCAATAATAATGAGGCAACTTTAGAGTTAGCAGAAATGACTCAGCTCCAGCATTATTCAGGTAGTATCATTAGGGCAAACAAAAGGTAGAAAATTTGGCTTCACTGCAAACCTCCTGGTTTAATGTCTTCAACCTGGAAAAGCTAGAATACCCCTGGGCATTTGCTGTTAGTATAAGAACTGAGCTCATACACCTTGTCCTTTGTATTGTTTACAGTGAAAAGGACAGTGAGGGGGGTATAGTAACACAAGAAGAATAAACAGCTACCAGACAGAAGCATGGATGGGGCTGGAATTCATTTTGGAGAAGAATGGTGGTAAAATGGTTTCTCAAAGTGCTCTCCTCACACCATCAAGATCATCTGTGCTTGCTTGTTAAAAATACAGGAACTTTTCCAAATCAGTTGAATCATGGCCTCCCAGAACACTTGGGAGTCTGTATTTATAATAAGCTACCTAAAAGATTCTGGTCTGCATTAACATTTGGAAACATAGGAGAGGGTAAAAAAGCTTTCAAAATTTTACCCACTTTCTGAAACGGTGTGGAACAACTTCAAAAATTTTAATCATTCATGAAGTGAGAAAAGCAAGAGGTATTTTCACACTAATCAGGAAGATGGTGTTGAGAGAGAATGAATGCCTTCCACAAAGTCACAAAACTAGCCAACAGCAATGCCTCAACTGAAGCCAAAGACCAGATTCTTTTAATGACACCATGATTCTTCAATGAGTCATTCCTTACCCTTGGCCAGTTTCTGTCTTCTTACAAACCTACTTCATTCATTTAGATAACATTTTAAATCCCACAGATGAGGATTTAGCACTATGCATGTGCTTGTTATATAAGGCCTTAAAGTTTTAGTAATTCCATTTTTTGAACCAAAAAAATTTGACATACTTGTAGTGTTTTATGATTAATTTGTTCACAAAATTACATTAGTTACAATATGTTGATTCATCCTCTTTTTTACATATGTTGACCTATTTCCTGCCAATAAAAGTATACTTTCTTTGATAGTTGAGATCATATTGTGGATAGTTGAGATCATACAATTTTTATGTCCCACACTGAGTATCACATAAGTGATTTCTCAAGCCATTAAAATTTTTTTCTAAAGATAGTTTATAATGGTTGCACAATTGAATTGCCCACTTAAGAAAGAATTTTATTTCATGATATTTGGACTCTCCTAGAAACTCAGTATGTAGGAGACATAATTACTAACATTAGGTTCCTGGATGCCCTCTCCTTACTTCTATAGAACTGTATGGACAGTCACTTTTTCTTTCTTATTGTTTGTTCTACCAAATATTCCTACCCCAAATAGAATCACTGTTATTACTTGTGCCTTTACGCAACCTGGACACTTTGGGATCTTTTATATGCAAATTGTCAGTCACCTGTAAATGTGTAGAGAAAGAAAGTTGAAAACAGAAAGGGGGGAAGCCAGATGGTAGAGTAGTATAATGAGAGATCTTGTCATTGAGATATTGAAAAGATAAGTGTATCAGTCAGGGCAGGCCACTCCAAAATTTCAGTGACTTAACATACAAGTAAAGAAAAGTTTTACTTCTTCCCCACATCACAGTGCCATATGAGGTTACCCTGTCCCACACAGTCCTATCAGCACGCAGGCTTTTAAAAAATTTTTTTTAATTCCAGTTAGTTAACATACAGTGTATTTTTAGTTTCAGGTGTACAATATAGTGATTCATACATTGCCCTGTGCTCATCACAACAAATGCCCTCCCTAATCCCTTTCACCGATTTAACCCATCCCTCTACCCCCTCCCATCTGGTAAGGATCAGTTTGTTCTCTGCAGTTAAGAGTCTGTTTCTTGGTTTGCCTCACTTTCTTTAGGATGCAGGCTTTTTTCCATATTGTTATTCTGTCTTCCTCTAAGACCTCAGAGTTCTCTCTGGTCAGCTCATAGTGAAAGAGAGGAAGGACCAGCCACAGAAATGGTGCCATCACTTCACTAAAATTTCACTAGCCATAATTCAGGCACACGACTATACTTAGCTACAACTGATATTGGACAATACCCTCTAGCTGTTGTCTCAAGATAAAAAAAGAGAGAATACGGTATTGATGAGCACATGAAGAACCTGCCACCATAAAGGAAAATAACCCATTGTGATAAGGAAGGAAGCTGGGAAATGAATCAAGAAGCCCAGTGGAGAAGGCAATCAACATCTTCCAAATCCTAAAATCAGAAAGGCGTTGGTGCATGGATGGAAAACCAAACACAAGGAAATATGTGTTCCCCACAACAGACTTCAGTGATGCTATCTTAGGGAAAATGGAAAGGAAAGAAGTAGTGATTCTGTCCAGGGAAAGGCAAATAGAAATAACTGCCTTAAGTCCTTTAGTGAACATGGCTAGATACAACAAACCATTCACTTGCCATTCCTTTACTTATCACAAATACTAGTTGAATACCTACTCTGTTACACTGTCCTAGACTGTGAGGTTCAAGACAGCCAGCCAAGTGAAGGAGAGTAGGGATGTTGAAGTTGATGAAGACCATACTGCAGATAGAGGGACAGTATCTGTGACTTCTCAGAGCAAGAGAGAATAGAGCACTTTGGAAGATGTACTTGAAGAACTCAGGTAAGACTGGAGCACAGATGGGAGGGTGAAAGAGAGTGCCAGAGGGAAAGGCACTAATCAGCCCTGTTAAGGACTTTCTAATTCATCCCAAAGGTGATGGAAGGCCATTGGAAAGTCAAGACTGGAGAAACATGGCTGGGAGGGGGATGTCTATTGGTGGGATGCGCACAGAGGTGATGGCCACCTGAGCTGGTACACTAGCCATTGTCATGGAAAGAGGTAGGTTGTTTTGAGATAATTCAAATGTAAAACTGACAGTATTTAGTGACTGATTGAGAAGGAGAAAGAAGCAAAAGATGACAGAAGGATCTGTGGACTGATCTAATGGAAGCATCAATAATCTTAATTATTTTAAAGGAAAAATATGTGAGTAAGAAACAATCTTACTTCACTTGAACTCTGTATTATGGTTTTTGAACAACTATAAAAACAAATCTTTCTCTGTCTTTATGAATGTCCTTACTTTGGATAGGGGTTTCACAGTCTCAAACCTTCTAAATCCAGTTTCCTCCACCCCATTCTTTCCATGAGACCACACGTTTCTCCACAACAAATTCTGCAGTAGAGGTTATCAGATGCCCAGCCACCTATCCACCCTCCCATTATGCTTCATGAGGAAGGATTTGCCATTTACCAAGGGAAACTTTTAAGTCTGCTTATGGACATTCCATTAGAGAACAGTGAGAATGTAAACAACATAACTTTAAAGATGTTCAAGAGTTTCCAGGAATTGCCAGGACTGTAGGTTTAGAATAATAATGGTTAACATTGATCAATTAACAAAATACCAAGCACATTCTAACTGATTAACATACTGTTTTATTTGATCCTCACCTATGAGGTAAGCATTACTAATTTTACTATCACACAGAATGGAAATAGCTGAGCCAGAACTCAGATCTAGATAGTTTGGGTCCAGAGCCTAACGCCCCAAAACCTTTGCTAACAGCCTCCAATGAGATGTGGAGGTAAACCTCATTATTGTGCTTCTGATTGCCACCAGCTATTTGAGACCACATTACCTGCCAGTTTCCTCAGGGATGTGGAAAAGGCACAGATTTCCAGAAAGGCATCAAAAAGGTAAAAATAGATAAATAACTATTGAGAGATTTGTTTGTTTGACTAGTCTTATTGAAAGTGAATTGCCAAAGGGATAAGACAGCACTTGTCTCAAGAATATTCTCAGATCAAAGTAGGTTAGAGTAAAGGTATCAAGGTCCACAATGTTCAGGGGTGAGTATTTGGGGGATATTGGCAAGTAAGCCAGAAGGAACTTGGGCCAGAGGCTACTGTATCCTCCTTTTCCTTTGAGTCTCCCCCGCCCGCTATTGGTAGAGATGCAATACAAAATAACAGTTAAAACTGGGAGTTTTTGGTCATTGGGCCTAGGTTCTCAAGCAGATCCTGCAACTTAGCATCTATGTGACTTTAAGCAAGACATTTAAACTCCCACAGCCTCAATGTACAGAGCAGTGACATTTAAACAATGATACTATCTACCTCACAGAGTAATTGATGATAAAATAATTCATGGGGTGCACTAAGCACACTTTCTGGAACCTACTGCGTGTTTTTAAATCATGGTTATCTCCCCCATGATGCCAGTGTCCTGGTATTTATGGTTTTATCTGGTTGCCTAGTGCCCATCCTCTTTTCCTAATAATGTCACATTCTTAATTCAAGAAAACATTCTGTTCCTCCGAGCCCCTGGTATGGATGCAACGTCAGCATCCCAGGTACTTTCACTGGGGATGTTGAATCCTGAGTGGATGGTGCAAGGCAGATACATGCTAATCAAAGGGCTGCTTGTGGGAGAATGCTGCTGTACTTCTTTCTTCCTGGGCCTCCAGAACTTTCCTTAGTTACTCTCTATTCCCAAGGCTGGTTCTAAGGTCTCTTCCACCACAATGAATTCCTTGTGTTAGCTTGTAACCAATAACCCTTATGATGAGGCACCTGTATGTGATAGTGGTACATTTGATATTCATTCATATGTTATACATTCATTTGATTCAGCATTATTTGTACATGTTTTCAAGAATTCCACTCATGTCGTCATTTACTCAAACCCAGTTTTAGCTCTGCCATTTACTGAGCTGTGTGGCTCCAGGCAAAGTAACCTAAATCTCAGCTTCTTTCTCTAAAATATGGATAATTAGACCAGCCCTGAATGGTTGCTTGCAGGATTTCCAGCTATATGAATATATGTAATTTTTAAATACCATGACAATAGTATTAACTTGAGCTTCCATACGTTTGGGAGAGAAAAGTCTTTTTTTTTTTTTTTTAGAAAAACAATGCCATGAAGAAGAAAGAATTAATGTTTAGTTTCTTTTTCTCAAGCATAGGACTATGTAGCAAAGCTTTTTTTCTTTCCCCCCTCTTTATCATCTCAAAAATCAAGCTGAAAGACTCCTCAGAGACATCTTCCGTTCTGTTTATGGCATCAAATCCTATGATGTGCTGCCCTGTATCAATCACTTAAATATCACTACTCCATGATACAGGACACCCAAAGATATCCAATGTAAACAAATCCAGGTATCTTTGATACATTGTCAACTTTTAGTCATCTTAAAATGTATTTACTAGGGTTCTTTTTATTGTGTCATTATGCAAGTATATTTGTCAAGGTGGGAGCACAAAATGTTACTTAATAGTTTGATTACTGACTTATAAAATATAAATATTTAGAAATAGACATACATATTTACACATTTAGGCATGTGGTCCTCCATCTGTCCCCTTGCCCTCAGTCCTATAAAGGTGGGGGTGTGCCTGCTTGAAGCTTACCCCTCCCCAGCGGTGTTCAGTTTTTGCACAGCAGGGATACTGAGTTGATTAGGACAGGACTGGTGGGGTCTTCTAGGTAAGAGCAGGTAGAAGAAGGACATAGGGGCAACTATAGGGTCTGCAGCCAAGCAGATGATGCAGGAGACACCTAATCAGTAAGAAGGAGGTTGCCAGTATTCCCAAGGAGCATTGCATGAGTCAAATAATGGCCTACCAGTTCCCCATATAGTAATGCCAGAAGGGAAAGAAGCTACCAGACAGATGGGGTCTAGAAAATCATGAAACTGCCAGCCCAAAAACTCTGTCTGAAGTTGCAAAAAGCTACTGTCCTCCTCCTGTACACTGAGACAGCATCTTGTAAAATTTCAGGAAGAGTTGAAAAAAATTAGAGACTGACAACCTAACCTTATACCTAAAGTCGCTGGAAAAAGAACAGTAGGTAAAGCCCAAAACCAGCAGAAGAAAGGAAATAAAGATTAGAGCAGAAATCAATTATATAAAAAAGAAAAACAAAAACAAAAAAACAGTGGAGCAGATCAACGAGACTAGGAGCTGGTTCTTTGAAAGAACTAACAAAATTGATAAACCCCTAGCCAGATTTATCAAAAAACAAGAGGAAAGTACCCAAATTAAAACAACAACAACAACAGCAACAACAACAACACGAATCACAAAGAGGAGAGATCACAACTAACACTGCAGAAATACAAACAATAACAAGACAATAGTATGAGCAATTTTATGCCAACAAATTGGGCAATCTGGAAAAAATGGACAAATTCCTAGAAACATACAAACTACCAAAACTGAAACAGTAAGAAACATAAAATGTGAATGGACCCATAAGCAGTAAAGAAATTTAATCAGTAATCAAAAATCCCCCAACAAACAAGAGTCCAGGGCCAGGTGGCTTCCCAGGGGAATTCTACCAAACATTTAAAGAAGAGTTAATACCTATTCTTTTGAAACTGTTCCAAAAAATATAAATAGAACAACTTCCAAACTCATTCTACAAGGCCAACATTACCTTGATTGCAAAACCAAAGACACCCTAAAAAGGAGAATTACAGACCCATTTCCCTGATGAACATGGATACAAAAATTCTCAACAGGATACTAGCAAATTGAATCCAACAATACATTAAAAGAATTATTCACCATGGTCAAGTGGCTGCAGGGCTGGTTCAATATTTGCAAATCAATCAATGTGATACATCACATTAATAAAAGAAAGGATAAGAACCATGTGATCCTCTCAATAGATGCAGAAAAAGCATTTGAAAGAATACAGCATCCTTTCTTGATAAAAACTCTCAACAAAGTAGGGATAGAAGGAACATATATCAACATCATAAAAGCCATATACAAAAGACCCACAGCTAATATCATCCTCAATAGGGAAAACCTGGGAGCTTTCCCCCTAAGGTCAGGAACATGACAGGGATGTCCACTCTCACCACGGTTGCTCAATATAGTACTAGAAATCGGCCATGGCAATCAGACAACAAAAGGAAATTAAAGACATACAAATTGGCAAGAAAGAAATCAAACTTCCACTGTTTATAGATGACATGGTACTCTACATGGAAAACCTGAAAGATTCCACCAAAAAACTGCTAGAACTGATATGTGAATTCAGCAAAGTCGTAGGATATAAAATCAATGCACAGAAATCAGTTGCATTTCTATAAACCAATAATGAAGCACCAGAAAGAGAAATCAAAGAATTGATCCCAATTACAATTGCACCGTAAGATACCTAGGAATAAACCTAACGAAAGACGTAAAAGATCTGTACACTGAAAACTACGGAAAGCTTATGAAAGAAATTGAAGAAGACACAAAGCAATGGAAAAACATTCCATGCTCATGGATTGGATAAGCTTTCTGTTTTGATTTGCAAGCTAGATGCATCAGAGAAGTTGATCTGAAGTCCTTCAAAGAGACTACTTTCTATGAGATAGTAGATGTTCCGAAGAAAAGAAGCATAAGGATCTAGGAGCCCTAGCCCTCTGTACCCCATAAGCCTAGGCTGAGCTCCAGAGACTCCAGAGATGATTGTAAGGGCTAGTGAAAAGAAGACTGGTCTAAGGAACTGGAAAATTCTGCAGCCCTGCAAACAGTATGGGAGCCCATAAGGAAGTTATTCTCCTGGCCAAGTGCCTGAGATATTGTATTCAAGAAACTCAGGCAGCCTTGAGGCAGATAGGAGCTAATGCTGGGGTTGGAAACACACAAGATGGTGCAGATCTTGTTACCACCACTGTCTTAATCAAATGACCTTGAATAATTCACCATTTGAGCTTTGGTTTTCTCATCTGTAAAATGAGAATAACTTGAACTATAAAGAATATTAAAGAAGATATTGTATGCAAAGGTTACTAACACATAGCAGAGGCTGAATAAAGGCTGGCTCTTACATGTTTCTAGAACAAAATATTAACCACTCATGATTCCCAATTTCCATTCTTGAAATGTAATCTAAGGAAATAACTGTGGCTATTTACAAAGATTTGGAAGTATGGAAGATTAATTACAGAGATATTTGGGAAAGCAAAAACCCAGAAAAATATTTAAATGCCCAACTATGCGGAGGTGGTCAAATAAGTTTTGTTGTACTCATCAGTAGTATTAAGTAAAAAGTGCTCGATGTCCAGAGCCTATGTTTTTGAAAATACTGTCAAACGAAGAAAGCAGACTGCAAAACAATATGGAGAGCATATCATTCTTACAAAAATGTTACCTATGTGAGTTTTGATTCTCTCCAAGGACCCGTGTCTGGATCCTGTCCCAAGCCCAACACATTGCCCCTCTACCAAAATTAGGAGGCTGCCCAGACACATCTGGACCCCACAAGTACATATGCTTCCTGGGCACACCTCTGTCCTATTGCTGAGATCGATCTGTGGACAAGTCCGTGTCTCCCACTGGAGGACAGGACCACCCTAACATTTGTGGCACTCAGGACAAAAATATAGGTGCAAATATAGATACCATGTAAGGTACTCTAAATATTCAGGCTCTTAGTGTCAACCTTGACAGTTTTATTTTCTTTTTTGTAATGCAAGTGTCTGGCCTAAGCTTTGATTGCTGAGGCATCCATTTCAAAGAGGCATCCACTTGAAAGAAGGCTATTTTGAATATACACATTGCCCTGCCACACATCTAGATAAAGAGCCAGGCCACCTCCCCTCACTGCATTTCCTTCATTTTAGAGATCCTGGTTGATTTTGATAACTGATCTTTTGAGCCACTTGCTTTTTCACTTCTTGTGCTTTAAATTCCTGCTCTTCCCCAAAAACTTAACTAATAGCCTACTATTGACTGGAAGCCTTACCAATAATGCAAACAATTAATAGATATTTTATTGCATGATATGTGTAATGTATATTGTATATTTACAATAAAGTAGACTAGAGAAAATAAAATGCTATTAAGAAAGATCACAAAGAAAATACATTTACAGAAAAAAAATTCCTGCTCTTACATTATCAATTCACCAATGAAGAGTGAGATCCTTAATTCCCAAGCCCCCAAACCTTAACCCCCCAAAAAAGCAGAACCCCAGGCATCTGTTCTCTCTCTCTCTCTCTCTCTCTCTCTCTCTCTCTCTCTCTCTCCACCTTGACCTCAAGGTGTGGCCCCCAGTGTGTAATTCCCAGGTCCGTGAATAATAAGACTCTACTTTTTTCAAAGTTCCCTGATGGTTATGGCTGAGGGCATCTTGCAATCATAATAGGAACCACAAAGGCCGGTCCAACCACAATATTGGTTATTGATAGGCTGATACTGGCACAAAACAAGGCTACAGAAAAACCCTGAAAACTGTTAAATAAAATGTCTCTCCCCTATCTTGACAAATATACCTTCATAACTAAAGTATCAATCATGGACAATAACACTGGAATAATGTACATTACAGTGTTCGCAGTAGCTCTCTCTAGATAGTGGGGCTGTGTATTGGTAGCTGGGAGCAGTGTATTGGTCCCATATTGTGTGAGGAATTTGACACTCAAGAGGTCACATAGCCATTGTGCAAAACAGTATGGTGACTTCTTGAAACCTTTAAAATAGAATGACCAGGGGCGCCTGGGTGGCGCAGTCGGTTAAGTGTCCGACTTCAACCAGGTCACTATCTCGCAGTCCGTGAGTTCGAGCCCCGCGTCAGGCTCTGGGCTGATGGCTCAGAGCCTGGAGCCTGTTTCAGATTCTGTGTCTCCCTCTCTCTCTGCCCCTCCCCCGTTCATGCTCTGTCTCTCTGTCCCAAGGATAAATAAACGTTGGGAAAAAAAAATTTAAAAAAAAAAAAAAACAAAAAAAAAAACAAAAAAAACAACAACAACAAAAAAAAAAATAAAATAGAATGACCATATGATCCAGCAATTCTACTCCTAGGTATATACCCAAAAGAATTGATAGCAGGGACTCAAATACATACTTGTACATCAATATTCCTAACAGCACTCTTTATAATAGGCAAAAGGTGGTAGTAACCCAATGTCCATCAAGAGGTGAATGGTAAAATAAATGTGTGTGTGTGTGTGTGTGTGTGTGTGTGTGTGTGTGTGTATTCATATACACAAACACACAATGGGACTTTTCTCCACCTTAAAAAGAAATAAAATCTTGAATGAAATTTTGAAATTAAAACATGGGTGAATTTTGAGAGCATTATGCTAAGTGAGATAAGCCAGACACAAAAGGATAAATGCTACATGCTTGCAGTTATATGAGGTATGGAGAGTAAGCAAGTTCATGGAGACTGAAATAGAAGAGAGCTTACCAGAGGCTGGGGGGAGGAGGAATGGGAATTATTGCTGAATGGGCACAGAGTTTCTTTTTGGGATGATGCAAAAATTCTGGAAATGGATAGTCGTGATGTGGTTGTACCACACTGTCAATGTCCTTAACATGGCTGAACTATAATATATCCTTAAAACTTGTTAAAGAGATGACTTTTATATTAGGTATATTTTACCACAATAAAAATAGAGTTTAGAAAAGGGTCTACTCAGGGGTCCCCGGGTGGCTCAATCAGTTAAGTGTCCAACTTCAGCTCAGGTCATGATCTCACGGTTCGTGGGTTCAAGCCCCACATCAGGGTCTGTGCTGACAAGTCAGAGCCTGGAACCTGCTTTGGATTCTGTGTCTTCCTCTCTCTGTGCCTCCTGTTTGCCCTCTCTCTCTCTCTCTCTCTCAAAAATAAATAAATGTTTAAAACATTAAAAAGAAAAGAAAAGGGTCTACTCATATTTTTCAGCAGTTTTCTTATTTAGAAAGAAAAATCTGATGGTGAAGCTCGAGAAAACTTGTATTTGGGTAAATGTTGGAGGCAGAACCAATGTGAGGAGGTAAAGGGTATATCTGATGTAAGGAGAAGGCTCTGGACTGAGGCCAGCCAGGACAGAGTGTGACGGAAGGAGAGGGTATGCAGGGCGTCGTGGAGGACATAACTGCTGACAGATCTGTGTGAGGAATAACGCTCTGTTCTCCAGTGTCAGCCGGGGCCACCGTGTTCTCGGCACAAATGGAACCACAAGTTCTTTTTGCAGGCTGCACAAGCATGATGGACCTGGAATTAAAACTTCTAAAACCTTGGGGCGCCTGGGTGGCTCGGTCGGTTAAGCGTCCGACTTCAGCTCAGGTCATGATCTCATGCTCCGTGAGTTTGAGCCCCGCGTCGGGCTCTGTGCTGACAGCTCAGAGCCTGGAGCCTGTTTCCGATTCTGTGTCTCCCTCTCTCTCTGCCCCTTCCCCCTTCATGCTCTGTCTCTCTCTGTCTCAAAAATAAATAAACGTTAAAAACAAATTAAAAAAAAACTTCTAAAACCTTAACCGAAAGTTAGAAGGAGAAACTAATAGCGAAAGACATGGGACTGGGCAATTTTAGATAAATTGAGGGGGAAACAGGGAGCGAGGAAAGTTCATGGTGGTGGAAAATAAAGTAGCTTTTTCCAACAGCTACAAGAACAGCGTAGGAAATTTGGTTCAAGCATTTTGAAATTCTGAGGCCCAGCAACAGGATGTGTTTGTTTAGAGATTGCTTCATCAAGCCACAGCGTATACCACAACCTTAGCCCCAGGGGAGGCAAGGTATATTTAATCTTGCTGGTCTGTTAACACATATTTGTTAACTATTTCACCTCCAGGACTGAAACATTTTTAAACATCTATATTAGCTAGTTGGCTAGTGATTGCTTTACATATCTGGTCCCTGGGCTCTTTCTCTTATGTTGAGTAACTTAGTAAGTTTCTCACATTTTTAACAATTCTTCGCATCACTGAATATAAATGCTGACTCTATAAATTAGCATGTTGATGATGTAATCAATGCAACGATCTAACATATGTTAGTTACCAGGCATAATGCTAAGCATTTTACATGCACTGCATCGTGTAATACCATACTTCTGAAAAGTCTGCACTCTCATTTCTGGTTTACTGATTAGAAAACATTTTGAGACTCTGATTGGTTAGGCAACAAAATCTGAACCCATCTTGAACCACCCTCAGTTACGCCAGTGGCCTTCTCCAAGTAATTACTAAATTGTTGGCATGTTTCCGACAACTGTGAATGTCATTTCAACTGAACTTCATGGATAAGGGTCAAAATTTGTCCTTGTGTGTAAAATATTGTCATGGAACAGGCAACTTCTGAAATGGCCACTACACCTTAAATATTTACTAGCTGGACCTTTCAGCAAATGTTTGCTAACCCTAAGTTTTCCTTTCTCACCTGCCCATGGAAAGCTGACATTCTCTATTCCCAATAAAAGAAGGCTTGTTAGACATCGGGGACCAAGTTATAGGAAAGGGGTTATGGAGGTGGCAGAGGGTTCTGTTGTGGGCATTTGGGAACCTCATAGAACATTTAATGTTCCCTTTTAACATTCACTCCTTTAGGGAGGAAGAGCGTGGGTTTCAGTCATTCATACATGATCTCAAAATCTGCCTCTGCCCCTTCTTTCTGGATGAACTGAAGGAAGTTGCTCAGTATCTCTGAGCTGTGGTGCCTTCAAAATGAGGATGATAACAGCCTCATGAAGGTTACTTGGTGGGTATGTGTCAAGTGCAGTCTTCAGTCCCTGAACACTCTCCCTTTACTTACCTTGTCAGAGTTTCGCCTCGAAGAGCTCAGACTGAAGCATCCATCCCACAAAGTGCTTCTGCTGCATGATTCCCAGAAGCTGCTGACCTCATGCAAATTCCTGGCCAGAAGCATCCCATAGTCCCCAAAGGTGAGGCAGTGGTGGGAGGTCGGGGTGTTGAAGTGCGATATTGAGGGTCAGAAAGTAGCAGGCTTGTAATTCTTGTCCTTCCCCACTGCCTTTCTGCAGAGGGTTGGAGCTGCTAAGAGGATGGAGGGGGAGGCCCATCTAGACCTAATGCTGCCTCTCAGCGCATCCTTCCAGTTCTGTCATTCACCTGGGGAGGCAGCAGAGGATGACAGCTAAGGGCATGGGTTTTGGAGCCAGACTGAATGGATATGCATCCCAAGTCTGCCACTTTCCGATTGGGTGGTTTTGGGTGTGTTACTTTACCTTCCTGTGCCTTGCTCTCTTCCCATGTGAAGTGGGAATAAAATTAGCACCTTCCTCTTAAAGTTGTTATGAGCACTACAGTCTGTAGGATATAAGTACTAAGAGCCTAGCAAATGCCTGCTCAGCGCACACTGGCTGTTCATGATCATGAAGATGCCTGTGAGTTCTTCCACCTGCTTGCTGGTAACTTCACTTCCATCAGTGTGGTCCTGGAGACACGGCTCATCTGTCCTGTCACTGACTTGGTCCCAGGACCCTCTCCTGACCTCTGTGTCTCCCTCACTCATCACATCCAGGCCCCCATGTCTGAGGATGCCAGTGCTACCTTCCCAACCCCTCCTAATCCCTTCTGCTCCTCCAGGCATATGGCTCTGTTTATCACATCAGCCATGGAAATCCCTTCAACTTGGATGTGCTGGTGGACTCCTGGCCTGAGTATCAGATGGTCATCATCCAGCCTCAGAAACAGGTAGATGCACCAACCAGGACAGGTGGGGACTGGTCAGCATCAAAAGACTGGAAGAGCCAACCCCAGTTCAGACTCACCATGGCTGCTTGTAGCGTTGAAGAGAAGTTGGAGTGTCTTAAAGACACTTCATCAATGCTTGGTACCTTGGGTGAGTGCCACATCCCCACGCTTCCTGTCATGGCATAGAACTCATCTAGGCAACAGTAGGATGTGAGGAGAAGAAGGAGGAAGAGAAGGAGGAGGAGGAGGAGGAGGAGGAGGAGACCGGCACTGGAAGGTCACCTCTAATCTGATGGAAATTTGGGACTTACTGAGTAGCAGGTGTCAGTGACAGGGGCTGAGACAAGGCCAATATAAAGGGAAAGGTGGATGTCCAGGATATCAGAACAGTGACTTGGAAACAAACACCAGGCAGAAGTCCACTACTAAAAACTGTCTCTCAGAAGCCAGAGACAAGACTCATAATGACTGCTGTCAACTATGTGGAGACACTTCTCGTGTTAGTGGGTGTCATCCTCAGGACAACCTTGGAAAGTGAGCCTTAATATCTCTAATTTAGAAAGGGAAAACAATGCCAAGGTTGGGGGTGTCAAGTCACATGGCTGCGGGAGACCATGTGTTAAAGCATGGTCTTTGGCTTTGTCTAGTGTGACCTGAATTCAAATTTGAATGCCGATTTTACTAGGTCTGCCACCACAGGTGCAAATTTTTCTGAGCCTCAATTTCATCCTCTATAAAATGGAGATGGTAATTTCTTCACAGAATTGACTAGTTTAAGTGAGACACCGTATATCAAAAACTTAAGTCTATAGCATATGCTGGTAAATATTATTATTGGTACTGGCTGAGGACCCACAAGGAGCAAATCATTACACTGATGTGCAAACCTATATCGGCTTTTGTCTGAAAGCCTCTGAACTTTGCCAGACATGCAGTCAGTGAACTGAAACTTCAAGGCCAGCTGACTTTATTGTGGGTGCAGAAGTTGGGCCCCCAAATATTAATAATCTAAGCCAGGTCGAGCTGACCTTGCAAACCAGGTTGGGCCTAGGATGCCAAAGGCAATGAAACTGTCCCAGCTTGAGGACACCAGGGAAGCAGACAGGATCAGGTGTTCTCCACATCCTCTTTGCTACTTCTTTCCCTAGCGCTGTGCCTTTGGTCTCCTGCTTCCTGATAGTCTGGGTTTGGAGACTGACACTCAGTTTAGTACATTCCATAGCCCAATTCCTTTAGAGTGTGAAGGGCTCCTATTCGTTTTTATTTCAATAATTTCATATTTGGGATGTGTATTAGAGCAATAGAACTATGGCATCAAACCCATGCTTTCACATCTACGTTGCTTTGAGTGAGGCCAGTTTTTAAAAAGTGAGTCAATAAATAAAAATACTAAATATGTGCAAGTGCCATGATACACATATGTGACAAAAATTGGGAAGACAGTACAATTTATTTTGAAATCCATTTGCCTAGCCTAATTCCATGACATATGATGTTCCTTTTGGTATTAAAAGTCAACCCAATTGTCATGAGATTATGACCAATTTTTTATTTTTATTTATTATTTTTTAAAATGTTTTATTTATTTTTTGAGAGCGAGAGACAGAGTGTGAGTGGGGGAGGGACAGAGAGAGAGGGAGACACAGAATCCCAAGCAGGCTCCAGGCTCTGAGCTGTCAGCGCAGAGCCCGACGCGGGGCTCGAACTCATGAACCAGAGATCATGACCTGACTGGAGCCGAAGCCGAATGCTTAACTGACTGAGCCACCCAGGTGCCCCAAGACCATCTTTCTTTATTCCCTGGGCCAAATTCCTTTTACTTTATGGTGTTCTAAAAATTCAAATTTACATGCAGAGGTGCCTGGGTGGCTCAGTCGGTTAAGCATCAGACTTCGGCTCAGGTCATGATCTCGCGGTCCGTGAGTTTGAGCCCCACCTCAGGCTCTGTGCTGACACTCAGAGCCTGGAGCCTGCTTCGGATTCTGTGTCTCCCTCTCTCTCTGTGCCCCTCCCCTGATCATACTCTGTCTCTCTGTCTCTCTGTCTCTCAAAAATAAATAAACATTGAAAAAAAATTACATGCAGATACTTTACTCAGACTATCAGAGGACGTGTCCCACAAATGTTAGTGGTGTTATCCAAAAGAAGATCAAAATCCTGTTAAACACTGAAGTACTTAAGGATGAAATCATCCATTGGAGGGTCCAGATGAAACAAGGTTGGTCCTGGGTTGCTAATCACTGAAGCTGGGTCATGGGTTCATGGGGGTTTATTACACTTTTTTTTTTTTTGTCTCACTTCCACATTTTCGATAAAAAAATGTAAAAAAAAAAAAAAAAAAAAAAAAAAAAATTAAATAAAAGAACCAAAAAATCTGTTAACTTCCTCACCACTTCGGAACAGTGGCCAGAAGAGCAGAACTAACCCTGGGCCAGTCCTCCCTCTAAGTTGGCCCCTCACTTACTAGCTGACCCTGGGAATCTTTCCACTACACAATCTTGTTACTGACCTTCCTTCAGTCTTTCATTTGAAAAACAGGGGGTCCTCGCCACATCTGAGTCCAGTGAGATGCTAATTTAAGCTACAGGTTTTGAAGTCTTCCCCAGATGTAATGACTGAGAAGCTTTAGAGAGGCGGGATGCAGCAGAATTCATGTAGATAAGGTTCCAATTTTTCCTTTGTTAGTCTTTTTTTTAAGTTTATTTATTTATTCTGAGAGAGAGAGGGACAGGGAGGGAGAGAGGGGGAGAGAGAGAGAGAGAGAGAGAGAGAGAGAGAGAGAGAGAGAGAATCCCAAGCAGGTTCCATGCTGTCATTGCAGAGCTGGATGCAGGGCTCAGTCTCACAAACCGTGAAATCATGACCTGAGCCGAAATCTAGAGTCACATGCTTAACCCACTGACCCACCCAGGCGCCCCACTTTTGTTAATCTTTAATCACAAAGATAATATATGCTGATTATACAAGAGGGACAATCCTGTGTTGCTTTAAGAAGCTACTCTGAGCTCTTCTCTTCCCCTCCTTTTCTACGCCCTGAGGTAATCAGTGCCCTACCTCATTCCAACACACATGGGGGTATTGTTATCTCTTCTGCCAAAACTTTCTGGTTTGTATTTAACTCAGCATGCACATCCCTCCAAGTCAATCAATGCAATAGTAATTCTTTTCAATAACTATGTAATATTCTGAAGAGTGAATGCACTGTCATTAAGTCAGCCATCCTATTGCTTCAAATTGCTCATGGTTCTTTGCCACTACAAACTGTGTTTCAACAAACATCCTTGTACCTGTATCTTTACACCCTGAAAATCATTTCCTCAGTAGAACTGATTCCTGAAAGTGGTCAAAAGGTATGTGTATTTCAAAGTCTAGTAAGTGCTTCCTGATTACTTTCCCAAAAGATTGCTGCTCTTTAATTTTGTTAACCATGACTAGAAGAACTGTTTCCCCAGCACTGGATGTTACCCTCTTTTTAATTTAGGCCAAATTCGTGGATGAAAAATAGCGTGTTATCATAGACTTAATTTGCATTTCCCTAATGAGATCGGACATATTCTCATATGTTTATCAGTCATTTGGGGGTTACTTCTGAATTGTCTGTTCATATCTTTTGAGCATTTTTACACTGAGTTTTTGTGTCTTTCTTAAAATTCTGTAAGAATTTTTAAAAGTTAAGGGTACTAACATTAACGGTGTATGCCACAAATTATTTCCCAATGTATCATTATTTTTATTTTATCAATGGGGCTTTTCATTCCAAACTTTGTGAATTTTCATGTCATCAAATACACTTTCCTTTCACTATGAATTCTGAGGTATTTTTTTTTAATGAAAAGGCTTTTTCCTACTCTAAAGTTATACAAATATTTAAAATGTTTTTCTTACTGTAGGCTTCTTTTTACATCTTATGTTCCAATCTTTACTTCATCCAGAATATATTTTTGAATAGCATTAATTAAGTTTCTGCTACATCTTTCTTCCATATGGCTAACTAATGATGCTAGTACTATGTATTAAATAAATCATCCCACTGAAACTTAAATATCTCTTTTTCCCTATAACAGATTTGTATATTTTGTATCTATGCCTGTACTGGAGTTTAATCTTCTGTTATGCTGTGTCAGTGGCTTTATGGTAAGTTGTAATATCTCATCAAGGACATCTCATTTCACCATTCTTTTCCTTTCTTTTCTTTTTTTTTCTTATGGATTTATGTTCTGTGTGAACTTAAATTGAGTTTTCCAGTTTCCCACCAACTATTCCAACTACCTACTGCAATTGTCATTGGCACTGGACTCATTTGTTAAAATAATTTGGGGAGGATTCAGATTTTCATGACACTAAATCTTTTCATCTAGAAACATGATATGTATTTCAATTTTCTGTTTCTGTTTTAATACCATTTGGCTAAATTTAGTGTTTTCCTACAGTAAGCCAAATGAAATAAAACCCATTCGGGGCACCTGGGTGGCTCAGTCGGTTAAGCATCCAACTTCAGCTCAGGTCATGATCTCACAGGTGGTCAGTTTGAGCCCTGGCACTGGGCTCTTCGCTGACAGCTCAGAGACTGAGACTGCTTCAGATTCTGTGTCTCCCTGTCTCTGCCCCTCCCCTGCTCCCCTTCTGTCGCTCTCTCCCTCTCAAAAATAAATAAACATTAAAAAAAAACACACATTCAGTTTACTCTTGGGTATTTTATGCTTGTCACAACTGTTGGTGGAATTATTTGCCTTTTCCATTTCTGAGTACTATTACTTTGCTATTGATTTTTATTTCTGTTCTTAATTTCTAAACATGCCTCACAAGATTCTTTAAGATCCTGTTTATTTGTTTTTGGTTGGAGTCTCTTGGACTTTGTAAACACATAATACTGTAATATGCAAATACAGATTATTTGCTTCCCTTTTCCTATATAGTATTGGTTTTCTAGTTTCTTGCCTAATTATTACATGTGCAGAACCTAGCAAAATAATACCAATTAAGAGCAGCAATATCTCCATCCTTGTCTCTTTCCTGGCTTTAATGTGATGGCTTTAATAATTCACATTTGTAATTATATTTGGTCTGTCTTTACATGGTTAGAGTATTTTCCTACTATTCTTATTTTCTTAGAATTTATATTTGGAATAGCGACTGAAATTTTATGGGTTTTTTTGTATATGTTTCTTTCTATGAGAAAGTTTCTTTTTGGCAATTGATACACTCACACAATTTTTCATCCTTTAACTTAGACTACACTGAAAGACCTTCTGAGTCTTCGCCATTCTGGCCTTTCTAAAATAAACTCTATTTGCTCCTATCTACTATTCTTCTGATTTACTCCTGGATATTTTACTCAGAATGCTTGCATCTGTATTCATAAGTGAAAAGGTTCAATAAATATCTTTTATTCCTTTTTTTTTTTTAATCAGATTTTGGACTGCGCCGCCCCCCCGGGGTCTTTCCAGCTGTTACCATGGCTTAATATTTAAATTGTGTGTTAAGTTTTGGTTTAGGTAGAAGTTAAATGTAAAAGAATCTGATTTGGGCCACTTTTTAAATGGTAAACATTTCCAGTTATTTCTATCAGTCAGCTGAGGTTATTTATTTCTTTGAAGATCAGTTTTGAACATGGAGGGAAATTATCTATTTCTTTTATTGGTAAACATGTTGCCTAGAGTCACATCTAAACTTCTTTTGTATTTCTCTTGTTCCCTTTGCTATCTCCTTCCTCATCTTTAGTACTGTCTGCTTTTTGCTTTTGCTTCTCTTGTTTTTTCCTTAAAATGTCTTTTTTTTGCCATTTAAAAAGGAGCTTATGGTTTTGTCTATTCTTTGTTCTATGTCTCATTTTCCACTTCATTATTTTCAGCTTTGATTTTTATGAACTGCTCCCTTTGCTTTCTTCTGGCTCACTTTGCTATTCTCTTTACAATCCCTTGAATACTTTGTCTATCTCCAGTCATTCTTTCAAAATGAGGTTTCTTAACACATCTACTATTCTGAATACATCAAGGTTTTGCTTTGAGCCACACTGAGGAATCTGCATTTATTTCTACTAGCACCCCTCAATTCTTGAAGGATTATTTTTTAATGTTTATTTATTTTTGAGAGAGAGAGAGAGAGAGAGAGAGAGGGAGGGAGGGAGCACAACAGCAGGGGGAAGGTAATGGAGAGAGGGAGACAGAGAATCCCAAGCAGGCTCCATGCTGTCAGCACAGAGCCAGACATGGGGCTTGAACTCACGAACCGTGAGATCATGACCTGATGACCTGAGATAAAATCAAGAATTGGACGCTTAGCTGACTGAGCCACCCAGGCACCCCTTGAATGATTCTTTAAAATTAGTTACACTACTTTATGTTTCAGTTTTCAGCAATATACTTTTCAACAAAATATACTTCCAGCTGAAACTCTCAGCCTTACTGTTGATATTTACTTTCAGAAACAAATATTATCTTTCCATGGAAGTTGTGTCTTGCAAGAATGGGATTCCAAGTCTCTCTCTTCTAAGTCCATGAGAAAAATATGACAGCAAACCACCTAGAGTGCTACCAAAACTCCTGATGACCTTATTCGTCTACTTCTGGCTTTGAATGAGGTGTTCCTGTTTTCATAGGTTGATAGTCCTTTCTTTGACTCTGGGCCAGGGTGATGTCTTTGGGCAAGGGTAATGTCTCATTCAGGTTTATTTTCACTAGAGCATCTTGCCCATGCTTTAGACACTGTAGATTCTCAGTACATGAAAGCTGAAGAAAAAGTTCAAGGTCATGAACTGACCTTTCACCATCCCATACAGGAGCTGACATAGATACTTCATGTTCTCCAAAGAGCCTCAATAATTATAAGAAGTTCTGAAAAATTATGAAGTCATCAGCCCTAAGATGCTCCAAAGCCATGGCAACTAGTCAGAGGCAATGGGTATCTGCATTGATGACCCAAAGTGGGTTCCCAAGAAACAACATCAGCAGCACCTGTGATCTTGTTTAAAAATGCCAATTCTCAGGCTTCCTGAATCAGAAACCCTGGGAACCAGAAGGGGAACTGTAATCTTTGGTATAGGGGGTGCTCCAGTGGATTCTGATACAAGCTCAAGATTGAGAGCTACCAAGCACCTGTAGTGAGTTACTAAACAGGTGGAAGCTGAAGAAGCAGAGAGCTCTGAATCACTGACAGGGCTGCTTTCTTACCTTTCTTCCCAGGTTGTCAGGAAAGTTTGGGTGAGGAGACAAGAACTGTTATATTATCAAAGCCAATGACAGTGAAGGACACTGTTCCAGCTGCCATCTAGACTCAGAGCTCACCCTAACCCCCCAGTGAAGACATCCCAGCTATGGCCATGCAGAAAATCTTTACCTGGGAAATCCTGGACTCCAGGGACAACCCCATGGTAGATGTGGCCCTACACATGGCCAGGGGCCAATTCCAAGCAGCTGTGCCCAGAAGAGCTTCCACAGGTATCTATGAAACTCTGAAACTGAGAGATGGAGACAAATCCTGCTCCCTCAGGAAAGGGATTCTGAAGGCTGTGGGACACATCAATAAGACCCTGGGCCCCACTCTGCTGTAAAATAAACTAAGCATTGGGGATCAAGAAAAAGTTGACAAATATATTATTGAGCTGGATGGGACTGAGACTATGTCCATGTTTGGGGTCACTGCCATCCTGGGTGTATCATTGGCCGTGTGCAAGGCTGGTGCAGCCAAGAAGGGGGTCATGCTCTACTGGCACATCACAGACCTCGCTGGGAACCCAGACTTGGTCCTCCCAGTCCCTGCCTTTGATGTGATCAGTAGGGGCTCCCATGTTGGAAACAAGCTGGCCACACAGGAGTTCATTTTTCTGCCCATGGGAGCCAGTTCCTTCAAAGAAGCCATGCACATTGGCACTGAGGTCTACCACCACCTCAAGGCGGTCATCAAGGCCAAGAATGGGAAGGATGCCACCAATCTGGGCAATGAGAACAGCTTTGCACCCAACATCCTGGAGAACAGTGAAGCCCTGGAGCTACTGAAGACAGCCATCCAGGAAGCTGGTTACCCAGACAAGGTGGTGATTGGCATGGATGGGACAGCATCTGAGTTCTATTGCAACGGGAAGTACGATTTTGACTTCAAGTCACCTGATGACTGCACTGCACACCACTGGGGAGATGCTGGGGGAGCAGTATAAGAGTTTCATCAAGAATCACCCTGTGGTCTTCATCAAGGACCCCTTTAGCTAGGTTGACTGGGTCACCTGTATCTCATTCCTCTTGGTGATTGACATCCAGATCATTGGGGATGACCTCACAGTCACCAACCCCAAGAGGATTGCCCAAGCCATTGAGAAAAAGGCCTGCAACTGGTGCTGCTGAAGGTCATCCAGATTGGCTCAGTGACCGAGTCCATCCAGGCCTGCAAACTGGCCTAATCTAATGGCAGGGGTGATGGTGAGCCACCACTCCGGGGAGACTGAGGATGCATTCATTGTTGACCTCATGGTAGGGCTCTGCATGGGATAGATGAAGACTGATGATGCCTCCTGCTGCTCAGAGCACCTGGTCAAATACAACCAGCTCATGTAGATTGAGGAGGCTCTTGGGGACAAGGCTGTCTTTGCTAGACACAAGGCCCCAAGACCCCACAGGACAGATTTGACCTTCAAGCCCCTCCCCTGGAAATAAATACTGGTGCCAACCAAAACCAACCAACAGGAGGGAGCCAAGATGGTGTAACAGCATGGAAGTTTTTTGTGTGTCTCACATCCATGAAATACAACCAGACCAACACTAAACCATCCTGCACACCTAGAAAACTGATCTGAGGATTAACACAACAATATGCACAACCTGAACCACAGAATTCAGCAGGTATGTGGCATGGAGAGGTGAACTTGGAGAGAGAGTAGCTGTGGAGGGCAGGAAGCCGCTTTTGCAGGCAGAGAGAGGACAGAGACAGCAGGGGCTGGGGTGGGTGGAGAATACAGGAAAAGCACCCCTCCCCAAAAGCAGCTGGAGAGAAAGTGCAAAATTGGAAACAGCTGCAGGGACTGAACTAAAAAGGGAGAAAGGAGAAAGGAGAGGGTTTAAATTCCATTAAGACTGTAAATAGGGGGAATGCAGAGAGTCTGCAACTCCACAGCTCGATACCCGGCAGTGCTCTGATGGGAAGGGCAAATCCCCAGGAGCAGAGTGGGGTCCGGGAGTTCTTGGGCCATACCGGGAGAAGTGGTTCCACTGCTGGAAGGATACTTGATAGAGGCTGTGAGGCAACCTGGGCCCAGCAGACCCCAGAGAACGGCCACATTCGCTGGTGCTGGAACAAGGTCATTAAGAGTGAAGCCTGGTGTCAGATATGTGTTGTGATTTTCCATAATCCCTGAA
Source organism: Herpailurus yagouaroundi (assembly GCF_014898765.1). Lineage (NCBI taxonomy): Eukaryota > Metazoa > Chordata > Mammalia > Carnivora > Felidae > Herpailurus > Herpailurus yagouaroundi. The sequence continues at coordinate 2,513,013 of NW_024412418.1, read as the reverse complement.
ACGCTGCTGCTACACTATCTCACGAACTTTTTCTGGGGCAGGCTGTCACCTGGCCACAGTCTCTGGGCATCAGCAGCAGCACGGTCCCTTGAACCTTCCTGAGTATGGCTGGCATTCGGCCATTGCTTGGTGAGACCCTCGGCACAAGGGTGGAACAGGTCAAAGCCGCAGTCCCTCAGAAGTAAGAGGCCGGGGAAAACAGCCGCATCTGAGACAAAACTCGGGAGAGAGGTACTGCCTGGGGCCTGGTCATGGACAGTGTAAAAGCAGGGAGCGGACACAAGCTGAATACAAAGGATGGATGTGTGATTGCTGATTGGGGAGAACAGAGTCTGGATACTAGAGACTGGGTAGCTGAGTGCTGCTATTTTCACCACTCCCACGCATGCGCATAAGCACCTACAAGCGCCACAACAATCCATCCCAGTAGGCTAGCAGCGCCATCTAGTGGAGAACAGAGCCGTGACACTAGGCCCCACCCAACTGGGCCAACCGCGCTCTTCAAGAACACAAGTCTAACCGCCTACTTAGTTTATGGACTATAAAGCGCTTCATAGTCTGACTCCTAGGGGAAAACAAAGTAATTTCAGTCATATTTCAGTCTGGCAGTAAGTCCATCTATTCAATAGTTTTTCTTTTTTTTTTTTTTCACTTATTTTCTTTTTCTTGAATACAGAAGAGAAAAATTCATTTTTATTTTCAATTTTTATTAAAAATATTTTTCTTTAATTTTTTACTATGTTTTTTATTTTTGTGTGAATTTTTTCAAATTCTAGCTTACTTCCATCATTTCATTTTAGTCTACTTCAGTGTATTCATTTTTTCAAACTTTCAAATGGTTTCCTTTTTTTTTTCTCTTCTTTCCCCTTTTTTCTCTAGTCTGTCAAGACACTTTCAACACCCAGACCAAAACACATTTAGGATCTAGCATCATTTATTCGATTTGTGTGTGTGTGTTTAATTTTTTAATTTTAATGTTTTTTTATTTTAATTTTTTCTAGCTCATTAATTCCTTTTCTCCTTTCAAAAGGACGAAATGAAGGAGTTCACCCCAAAAGAAAGGGCAGGAAGAAATGACAGCCAGAGACTTAACCAACACAGAAACAAGCAAGATGTCTGAACCAGAATTTAGAATCATGATAACAAGAATATTAGCTGAAATTGAAAATAGATTAGAATACCTTTCTGCGGAGATAAAAGAAGTAAAAACTAGTCAGGATGAAATAAAAAATGTTATAACTGAGCTGCAATCACATGGATGCCGAAGCGTCAAGGGTGGATGAGGCACAACAGAGAATCAGTGATATAGAGGAGAAACTTTTGGAGAATAATGAAGCAGAAAAAAAGAGGGAGATTAAGGCAAAAGAGCATGATTTAAGAATTAGAGAAATCAGTGACTCATTAAAACGCAACAACATCAGAATCATAGGGGTCCCAGAAGAGGAAAAGAGAGAAAGAAATAGGGGTAAAAGGGTTATGTGAGCAAATCATAGTGGAAAAACTTTCCTAACCTAGGGAAAGACACAGACATCAAAATCCAGCAAGCACACAGGACTCCCGTTAGATTCAACAAAAACCGACCATCAACAAGGCATATCATAGTCAAATTAACAAAATACTCGGGCAAGCAGAGAATCATGAAAGCATCAAGGAGAAAAAAAAGGTCCTTAACCAACAAGGGAAGACAGATCAGGTTTGCCGCAGACCTATCCACAGAAACTTGACAGGCCAGAAAGAAATGGCAGAATATATTCAATGTGCTGAATCAGAAAAATATGCAGCCAAGAATTCTTTATCCAGCAAGGCTGTCATTCAAAATAGAAGGAGAGTTAAAAAGTTTCCCAGACAAACAAAAATTAAAGGAGTTTGTGATCACTAAACCATCCCTGCAAGAAACTTGAAGCAGGACTCTCTGAGGTGAGAAAAGATGAAAATATAAATAAATGAATAAATAAAGACCAAAAGCAACAAATATTAGAAAGGACCAGAGAACACCACCAGAAACTCCAACTCTACAAGCATCATAATGGCAATAAATTCATATCTTTCAGTACTTGCTGCAAACGTCAATGGACTCAATGCTCCAATCAAAAGACATAGGGTAACAGAATGGATAAGAAAACAACACCCATCTATATGCTGTTTACAAGAGACCCACTTTAGACCTAAAGACACCTTCAGATTGAAAGTAAGGGGAGGGAGAACCATCTATCATGCTAATGGTCAACAAAAGAAAGCCAGAGTAGCCATACTTAAATCAGACAATCTAGACTTTAAAATAAAGACTGTATCAAGAGATGAAGAAAGGCATTATATCATAATTAAGGGGTCTATCCACCAAGAAGACCTAACAATTGTAAACATTTATGCTTCAAATGTGAAAGCACCCAAATACATAAATCACTTAATCACAAACATAAAGAAACTCATTGATAGTAATACCATAATAGTAGGAGACTTCAACAACCCCCTCACAGCAATGGACAGATCATCTAATCAAAAAATCAACAAGGAAACAATGGCTTTGAGTGACACACTGGGCCAGATGCACTTAACAGATATGTTCAGAACATTTCATCCTAAAGCAGTGGAATATATATTCTTATCCAGGGCACATGGAACGTTCTCCACAATAGACCACATACTGAGATACAAATCAGCTCTCAGCAAGTACAAAAAGACCAAGATCATACCGTGCATATTTTCAGACCACAATGCTATGAAACTCGAAATCAACCACAAGAAAAAATTTGGAAAGGTAGCAAATACTTGGAGACTGAAGGACATCCTACTAAAGAATGAATGGACTAACCAAAAAGTTAAAGAGTAAATTAAAACGTATATGGAAGTCAATGAAAATGATAACACCACAACCCAAAACCTCTGGGACACAGCAAAGGCGGTCATAAGAGGAAACTATATAGCAATCCAGGCCTTCCTAAAGAAGGAAGAAAGATCTCAGATACACAACTTAACCTTATGCCTTAAAGAGCTGGAAAAAGAACAGCAAATAAAACCCCAAACCAGCAGAAGACAGGAAATAATAAAGGTTAGAGCAGAAATTAATACTGTCGAAACAAAGAAAACCAGAACAGATCAATGAAACACAGAAGCTGGTTCTTTGAAAGAATTAACAAAATTGATAAACCATTAGCCAGTTTAATCAAGAAGAAAACGGAAAGGACCCAAATAAATAAAATCAAGAATGATTTTAAAATAAAGGAGATATCACAACCAACACAACAGAAATAAAAATAATAATAAGAGAATATTATGAGCAATTATATGCCAATAAAATGGGCAATCTGGAAAAAATGGACAAATTGCTAGAAACATATACACTACCAAAACTGAAACAGGAAGAAATAGAAAATTTCTTTTTCTAATTGAATTAGTAATCAAAAATCTCCCAAAAAACAAGAGACCAGGGCCAGATGGCTTTCCAGGGGAATTCTACCAAACATTTAAGGAAGAGTTAACACCTATTCTCTTGAAGCTGTTCCAAAAAATAGAAATGGTAAGAAAACTTTCAAACTCATTCTGTGAAGCCAACATTACCTTGATTCCAAAACCAGACAGAGACCTCACTAAAAAGGAGAACTATAGACCAATTTCTCTAATGAACATGGATGCAAAAATCCTCAACAAGATATTAGCCAACCGGATCCAACAATACATTAAAAGTTATTCACCACGACCTAGTGGAATTTATACCTGGGATGCAGGGCTAGTTCAACGTCCACAAAACAATTAACATGATTCATCACATCAATAAAAGAAAGGACAAGAACCATATGATCCTCTCAATAGATGCAGAGAAAGCATTTGACAAAATACAGCATCCTTTCTTGATAAAAACCCTCAAGAAAGTAGGGATAGAAGGAACATACCTTGAGATCATAAAAGCCATATATGAACGACCCAATGCTAATATCATCCTCAATGGGGAAAAACTGAGAGCTTTCCCCCTAAGGTCAGGAACAAGACAGGAATGTCCACTCTTGCCACTGTTATTCAACATAGTATTGGAAGTCTTAGCCTCTGCAATCAGACAACACAAGGAAGTAAAAGGCATCCAAATCGTCCAGGAGGAGGTCAAACTTCCACTCTTCACAGATGACATGATACTCTATATGGAAAACGCTAAAGATACCACCAAAAAATTGCTATAACTGATACATGAATTCAGCAAAGTTGCAGGATATAAAATCAACACACGGAAATTGGTTGAATTCCTATACACCAACAATGAAGCAACAGAAACAGAAATCAGGGAATCAATCCCATTTATAATTGCACCAAAAACCATAAAATACCTAGGAATAAATCTAACCAAAGAGGTGAAATATCTATACACGAAAACTATAGGAAGCTTATGAAAGAAATTGAAGAATACACCAAAAAATGGAAAAAGATTCCATGCTTCTGGATAGGAAGAACAAATATTGTTAAAATGTCGATACTACCCAAAGCAATCTACATATTGAATGAAATCCCTATCAAAATAACACCAGCATTCTACACAGTGCTAGAACAAATAATCCTGTATGGATTTTTCCATACAGGAAAATTTGTATGGAACCAAAAAAGACCCCGAATAGCCAAAACAATCTTGAAAAAGAAAACCAAAGCAGGAGGCATCACAAGCCCAGACTTCAAGCTATACTACAAAGTTGTAATCATCAAGACAGAATGGTACTGGCACAAGAACAGACACTCAGATCAATGGAACAGAATAAAGAACCCAGAAACGTATGGCCAACTAATCTTTGACAAAGCAGGAAAGAATATCCAATGGAATAAGGACAGTCTCTTCAGCAAGTGGTGCTGGGAAAACTGGACAGTGACATGCAGAAGAATGAACCTGGACCACTTTCTTACACCATACACAAAAATAAACTCAAAATGGATGAAAGACCAAAATGTAAGACAGGAAGCCATCAAAATCCTAGAGGAGAAAGCAGGCAAAAACCTCTTTGACCTTGGCCCCAGCCACTTCTTACTCAACACGTCTCTGGAGGCAAGGGAAACAAAAGCAAAAATGAACTACTGGGACCTCATCAAAATAAAAAGCTCCTGCACAGCAAAGGAAACAATCAGCAAAACTAAAAGGCAACTGACAGATTTGGAGAAGATATTTGTAAATGACATATCAGATAAAGGGTTAGTATCCAAAACCTATACAGAACTTATCAAACTCAACACCCAAAAAACAAATCATCCAGTGAAGAAATGGGCAAAAGACATGAATAGACACTTCTCCAAAGAAGACATCCAGATGGCAAACCGACACATAAAAAATGCTCCACATCATTCATCATCAGGGAACTACAAATCAAAACCACAATGAGATACCACCTCACACCTGTCAGAATGGCTAATATTAACAACTCAGGCAACAACATGTTGGCAAGGATGTGGAGAAAGAGGATCTCTTTTGCATTATTGGTGCTAATGCAAGCTGATGCAGCCACTCTGGAAAACAGTATGGAGTTTCCTCAAAAAACTAAGAATATAACTACCCTATGTCCAAGCAATTCCACTACTAGGTAGTTATCCAAGGGATACAGATGTGCTATATCCCCATCCCCGAACTTGAATGTTTTTTTAAAATATAATTTATTGTCAAGTTGGCTAACATACAGTGCATACAGTGTGCTCTTGGTTTGGGGGGTAAATTCCCATTATTCATTGCTCACATACAACACCCAGTGCACATCCCAACAAGTACCCTCCTCAATGCCCATCACCCATTTCCCCTCTCCCCTGCCCCATCAACCCTCAGTTTGTTCTCTGTATTTAAGAGTCTCTCATGGTTTGCCTTTGAAAGTTTTTTTTACAGTTTCTTTCTCCACAGCAGGTCTGCCCCCTCACGTGTTTTGACCTGGGGTTTTCCTGCAGGTTCATCTGTCTACTCAAAATCTCTGGCCCAGTGACAGCACATTTTGTTTTCCTTTGCTCTGCTGTTGCAGATTTATTCTGGCTTTATTTCTTTTTATTTTTTCCATGATCGAATACAGCTATTGGTGTGAAGAAGACAAGCACGTGTAACTTGGTTCACCACCTTGATTCCCCTCTCCACCTGGGACGCTGTCCTCACCCCTTCTCCCAGGCAGACCCCAGTCCCCACGTCGCACAAGTGCCCTCATGTGTACCTCAAGTAGTTGCCCTTGCCGGCCCATGAACCTGGGAGCATCCTGCTTTCCCGTGGACACTAAACTCCCCTGAAATACTACCCGAGTCTCAGGCTTTGCATCTGAGTCTTCCCTTGACACAGCAAGCCATTTTTTCTCTTACCTTCGTGGAGGCCTGGCTTCAGGAACAGGGGCAGCCCTACCATTGATCCCAGTGGGCTGTCCCTGAAGGTAAACTTGCTGTGCTGTGTTTAGGGTACAGAGGAGAGGTAGTAGGTGAGGAGGGACCATTTCTCCCCCAACCCTTCCTTACCTGAAGGAGCCCTCTTCTCACAGGAAAAACCTAGGGATTCCAGCAGAAGCCCCTGGCAACCAAGCCTTGCCTTGTCATCATGGGAAGAGTAGCCCGTGTGCTCAAGGGTGAGATTTTTACAGTGATGGGGCTCCTGGTTGGCTCAGTCAGCTAAGCGTTCAACTCTTGGTTTTGGCTCAGGTCATGATCTCATAGTTCGTGAGTTCAAGCCCTGCGTTGGGCTCTGTGCTGACAGCGCAGAGCCTGCTTGGGATCCTCTCTCTCTCCTCTCTCTGCCTCTCCCTCCACCTATAAAAATAAATAAATAAACTTAAAAAAAATTTTTTTTAATTTAACAGTAATGCCCAGGAGTGAGAATAAAAATATTTAAAAAACAGTAAAGGCACCAACCCTTCAGACCACTTTGTCTTTCCAAGGTCCTACACCAGATCTGGAGACCATAGCACCTCCCTTGCCACCCTCGGGCTTCCATTTGTCCCTCCATTCCAACACACACACACACACACACACACACACACACACAGACCCCTCTACCATCCTCTTTGGCCCCTGATTTCATCTAGATTTAATCCAAATCTTTATCTTCCTGTTCCCCAAACCCATGTGCTGTAGAACACTCATGAACCCCCTTTTGAGCATCCTCACAGACCTTTCAAAAACTATCCATGAGAAATGTATCTCAGATAAATTTTTCACTTCAAGCCAGATCCACCAGTTTTCTTATGCATGAACAGAGCTTCTTTGTTGCTGTGAAAATACATTGAAAATGAGTTCTTATGCTTGTGCCATCACAGATTATCTCTGGAAAGGTAGAGCATGTAGAGAATGGGATGAAAATTTATTTCCCTTGTAGAGGTTTTTTTTTTTTCTTTTAAAAAGTATACCCTATAGTATTCAAAAGATAACATTTTTCAAAGGTGATATTGCCTCCACTAAAGAATCTTAATTTACTTATCATCATAGTCCCTTTTTAACTTTGTATTGATCACTAATATTTTTCCTAGTATCATAACTGAATGCAAATTTCTCTTCTACTGTAGGCAACAAAGTACCAGGTCCTCTCCCTGTGCTTCCCACGGACCCCAATAAGATGGTGTCTTTCAGAAAGATTCATTCCCTATCCTCCTTCCTCATCACACCCAGAGGAGTGAGTGAGATGGCTGAGACCAAACACCTCACTCCTCCAGCCCTTCTGGCCCAGAGCACAACTCTGGGTGGCTCAGGCAAGATATGGTAGACCTCTCTTGTTGTTAGTCGTTTCCAGAGAGTCTATCATGGTCAGTGAGATTTAACCATCTACATAAAATTGGCCACCTGGGTGGCTCAGTCGGTTAAGCGTCCAACTTCGGCTCAGGTCATGATCTTGTGGTTTGTGAGTTTGAGCCCCGCGTTAGGCTCTATGCTGACAGTTTGGAGCCTGCTTTGGATTCTGTGTCTCCCTCTCTCTCTGCCCCTCCCCCGTTTATGCTCTGTCTCTGTCTCTCTCTCTCAATAAATAAAACATAAAAAAATAAAACAAAAATAAAATAAAATTGGCCAGAACTTTTTTGCTCACCACTGTTTCCTGTCTTTGTTATCTGCTCCTGTCTGAGGTCTGTGTTCCTATTTACTTACTGTTAGGTTACAATTCTTCCTCCAGTATTTTCTACACATGAGTATGTCAGTAATAGGATTTCTGAAGTCTCCCAAAACCACAAATATCTTTCTCTGATCCTCAGAGACTGACACCCTGGGACCCCACGTGTGAGGCTGATGACATTGTATTTCTTCCCTCTTAGACGTGATGAACCTGAGGCTCAAAGAAAGAAGCTAACTTCTTCAAGGTCATTCAGCTAATAAGAAGTGGATGACTAATAATGGGGAGTTTCGGACTGTGATTAACAGTCAAAAGCACAAGATCAAGTAGGGCTTAGCCCAATATTGACTTTATGGTGATGTAAGCCTGGACAGAGGCGACAGAACGTATCCCTCTTCAGCGGTGCTGCGATGACCTCAGGGGTGTGGGGGAAGCTTCTAGGCTCACCCACAGCAAGAGGTGCTAAGTCACAGAGGAGCCAGTGCATATCTGTGCTCAACTTTTTCCCTGGCTAGCTATGCTAGCTCTTCAGGGATGTATGACTGGTTCCCACTGATTATAAATCATATAATAACCTCTATACCCTGTGTAGATTTCTCAGGATGTTCTCCATACATCGCACTGAAACCGGCACACTCGCAAGATTTGTTCATCATTAGTTCAGGACACAGTTTGGGTAAGAAGTTCAATTCAGGGTCAACTCTCAGATGTCCTTGGCTCCTGTATAGGGAGTAGGTCAGCTAATGTGAGGACAGGCTATTCAATCACGCTGTGTAATCTTTCTTTCTTCAGGGGCAAATCTGGGCAGAGATTACATCTTCCAGCTCCCATCCCAGAACACTTTGTTCAAGCACCTTAACACAGAAGATGCTGAGAGAGACAACAACAGAATTTTTCTTGGAACTATAACTGAATCTTCCTGGAGGTACCTGTGTATGGGGCATCCACATTTCCTACTGTGGAGTAGGGGCTGAAAAATCAGAGAGAAGAGGAAGAGACTGCTGTTAACGGGGCCAGAGGGAAGAGTTAGGTGCCCCTGGCCCTGACAATTGCAAGAATGGAGGAGACAAATGGGGCATGAACGAAGAGTCTCCCATCTTCCCTGTTCTCCCACCTCAGCCCCAGGGTTTCTGGAACCTCTACCTCCCACCCTTCTGCTCTGTTGCTTTCCTCCCACAGTCACCAGCACTGAGGACTCCTTCTTGTTCTTCTAGAAGCTAGATTCTGATGCAAGGAGGCAAAACTAACCAAGCAAATTAATCCTGTCTATTATACATCGAGATATAGTATATGAAAAAATAAAGCAGAATAAGGGGACATAAAAAAACAGAGGGGGAGAAGGTCATATTCTATAGGAAGTAGTCAGAGAAGGACACCCTGAAAACCTGGTGGTGTTCTGAAGAAAGAAGACAGCCAGGCACATAATCAGGGTAGAAGTTTCCAGACTGAGGAAGCACTTCAGGATGTGACCGAGATGGTCCTTTGGGGTGAATGAAGAATCTATTTGAACCTCCATTTATATTTTTACCTAAAACATAAAAATCACATGTGCCTAACATTTAATGTTAATTATTAAAATGTATTAGGGGGCTGGGTGGCCCAGTGGGTTAAGCATCTGACTCTTGATCTTGGCTCAGGTCATGATCTCACAGTTCATGAGATTTATCCCGGAGTCTGGCTCTGCATTGACAGTGACGATCCTGCTTGGGATTCTCTCTCTCCCTTTTTTCCCCTCACCCCCTCTCTTGCTCTCTCTCTTGCTCTCAAATAAATAAATTTATAAAATTAAATAAAATATATAAGGTAAATAAAAATAGATGGGGCGAATACTCAATTTTTAAAAATTACAGGAACGGGAAAATAAAAGTTCAAAGATTACTACAGCTTAAGGCAATGATCTGGAACACCAGGGTAGATTTTCTCCCTCATATTATTTGGAACAAAACAGGTATCAACATGCTGTGTATATCTCTTTTTCTTGTAATTTACAGCACAGTTCCTATTACTCTGTATTTTCAATAGCAACTAGACCCATGGCATGCAGATGGGTCCCTAATAAATGAATAGATGAACGAATGGATAGAAAGATGAATGAGGGTGGAGCGGTGATTCACTGGACCTTCCTGCATTGAAATGCCACAAAGGCAGCCTGGGCACAATAAAGGACCTCAGCTTTGGCGTCTGACACGAGTTAAAATCATTCAAGGACTACTCTTGGATGATTTATTTACCTCGTTTTCTAACCTGTGAAATTGAAAATGAATTAAATAGAAAGATGAAATGAGACAATCCTCCAGACAATTTCGAAAACACAGCGCCCGATGTTCAGTGGAGGCTTCCCACCTGTTTTCTCCACTCTGCTCTCCTGACCCCCACTCCCACTCAGCCCACTCCCCATTATCAGCACCCGGAAATACTTATTTGCTAAGGCAATGAGGCACCATGCTGGCTTTGCCCCCTCGATGACTGTTACAAAAACTCCAAGGACCCAAGAGTGATGGACAGACAAATGCACGGAGAGACAGGTTAAGTGGGCCTTAGTTAACTGAGAGCAAGGTAAATTGGAAAAAAGGGGTTAAGCCAGCCTGAGTTAGAGCAACTTTGGACGTACACGTGTACCTTCAGGGAGCACGTGACGCGGCATAGGCCACTCCCACCTGTCTGTTCGGTCCCACAAATGCACCCCTTAAAGGAGTGGGAAGATCTTGGGCGCCAGAAAACGGAAGAGTGGGCAAGCCAACATCGCGCTGCCTTTGGCCATAATGAGCATCAATCCTCACTCGCTTTTCCCGCCTCCTTTTCCCTCCCTTTTCCATCAGGCACGTCCTCTGGCGCCATCTGCAGGCCGCGAGCGGAACTCCGTCCGCGGTGGAAGATCCTTTGCCCGCAGCGAGTATCCGCTGTTCTAGAAGACTGGGCTCTGTTCCTAGTGGCTCTGTTCACCTTCCTGGGCGATCCTGCCTGGGGACTGTCCGTACTGACCCCATTCCCAAGAGCTGCGTGTAAGAAAGCCCTGGAGCGCAGAGGGAGGGACAGAGGTACTGGTAAGGGCGGTGGGGAGCGCAACTGGAGGGGAGCGGGGCTGGAAAGGGCTGGAGTGTGCTGGGGTCGTGGAGACTTATTGGAACAACAGTGGAGAAGCAATGGGTAGTGGTTTAGGACACCTTGCCTGCCTGTTTGGGTCGTAATCCTAGCCTTGCCGATAGCTGTTTGTCTTCAGGCCAATTGCTTGCTGTCTCTCTGTGGCCACAATTTCTTTTGAAATGGTGATAACGGCAGCTGCTTCCTGTGGTTGTTAGAGGATAAAACTAGTTAACGTTTGTAAATGCTCAGAGTACTTTTTGGTCAATGAAATTAACAATTGGACTTAAAGATGGCCACCAGCAGCACTGACAGTACCTTTTGAGAAATGCAAATTACCGGGCCACACTCCAGCCTTACCGAGTCAGGATCTCTAACAGAGGGAGCTCAGAAATGTATTTCGACAAGCTCACCAGAGGATCCTGATGCATCATCAACTTTGCGCAGCAGTGGTCTGGGTGTCCGCGGGTTTTAAAGCTACCCAAGTGATGTTTGGACACGAATGGACGGTGAATCACAAATGGCCAGATCCGTTTAAGTTACAAATTGGTAATCAAGACCCCCGTGAGGGGAGTGAACTTCCCTGTCTCCCTGCAAGAAGCTGTGAGGCTCTAAGGTTAAAACTACTCGCGGACACCGCTGCCCCCAACTAGTCCCGTGGTCTTGCGCAAACTATCCCGTGAAATGGGTGCAAAACTCGCACCTAACTCAAGAGGTGACTGCGAAGATCAAATGAGACCCAAATAAGTCTACTACCAAACACCACCCCACTGGGAATAGAGGCTGAACTAAAGTGTACATCCATCTCCAGGCGCAGAGCGGGAAATGCCTACAGGCCCCTGGGACCCCGCCCGGCGGATTTCCCTCTAAGAGGGATGAAATCGGGCTCTTCGGAACCGCGAGTCACAGGGGAGGGGACTGGGGGAGAGGGTTCGATCTCTGGGCTTCTTGGTTTGGTCTGAGTGTGTGCATTAGTCTCTCGGCGAGGTTGGCTCATTTGCTGGGGGCGCCAAGTCCCGCTAGACCGGAAGCAGGAGTGCCGCTGCCCGCTTTGGGCCCTTTCGTCCGCTGGAAGCCGGTGCGGCGCCCGCCCGGACGCCCGCGGGTGTTGGCGGGGCCTCTACCCGATCCCGGCCACCTCTGCAGCGGCCGCCGCGTCGCGCCCGGGATGCTCCTCTTGCCGTCGCCGCCGCCGCCCACCTGGCAGGAAGGCCGTTTGTCCCGCTGCTCCCGACGCTGGGCGCGCAGCTCCAGCCCCGCGAGAGCACCAACCTCCGGCTCCTCCCACTCCCGCGCTGGCTCCAGGCACTACCCCCCCGACGGCCGCGGCGCCGAGGCTCTAGGGAGGGAGGGCGGGAGGAGACTGTGCAGTGGGTCCCGGAACAAGATGCTGACCGTCGGCCAGGGTGGGGAGTACGTGCCTGGGAGGGACTGAGCCGCATCACCAGCTCCGGGATGGCGCGCACGCGGGCACATTCGGAGAATCCCGCCTTGGGACTCGCCAGCCCTCTGGACTGGGTCAAAGCCCAGCCATTCCCGCCCGCCCCGCTGGGTGGCCGGACTCGGCCAATCGGTTCCCGAAGTGAATGAGTTACTGGCCAATGAATGAGCACAGGCAGCCTCCGCCCCCTAGCCTCCTGGTGGCTGGGCGCCGAGCGCAGGAGGGCGGACTTGCACTTCCCAGAGGGAAGAGGTCCGGAAGAGAGGCCCCTGAGCCCAGTGCTTTGTAGCTCTTGCGAATCCCAGACAGCGGTACCCGCACCGTTGGACAGATTCTTCGCATCCGTGAGTAGCGCTCTGGTCCTGAGTCGGACGTGGAGCCCTTAGGGGGTGGTTGTCAAGGGCACTAGGCAGAAGGACCTTGATCCGGAGCCAAAGAGGTTTCGAGGGTGGGGGGATAGGCAGCCTCCCATTGTGGGAACCCACTTTCCGTCCCCCAGCTTCAGAGGTCAAGAGTTTTACTCCTGGAAAGACACATTGAGATCAGCTAGGAAGCTGCTTCCGCCCCCGCGGGGGGTGCGGCGGGGGGGGGGGGGGGGCGGTGTTAAAGCGCAGATTCTGTAACTGCAGTCCAGAGGTACTGAATCCTGATCTTTGAGGGTGCGATGTGGTATCTTCCTTTTTAACAAGACCAGAGGGGGTAATTCACAGGAACAATAAAAGTTTGGTTTACACCAGATTCCTTAATTTACAAACGAGGAAACCGAGATCCCCAGGAGGGGTGTAGGGAGAGGGTTTGACGTTTTGGGGTGGTTCTTTCCTGGCCTTATCTGGTTTCTTCCATTGCTGCTCTGATCAGTTCTCACCCGAATGCCTGAGGGGAACCCTCTTCCTGTATCCAGAGTTCTGTCTGTGTGGGTCTTTCCCTTCTGTGTCCTGTGAACGTGAACACGTGCCAACTTCCTCTCTCTCTCTCTCCCTCATATCAGGGATTACACCTGGCTCTGCCTTTTGCACTGTCCCCTGCACCCTGGCCTGAGATCTCTCAAGCAGTCAGCCGCAGTAATCCTAGGGTGTACTGTATTTGTCAATGTCCTCAGTTACAGGAGGTCAGAATTATTCCATCTTTTCCCTTTAGGTGATTCTTCCCCTGGCTTCCGAAAGCTTCATCAGCACGTATGCACTGACTGATATTTATTTGGCTGAAATGTCAAGGGGTACCCACTGCAGATCTCGGATTCTCTGGGTAGCTGTCGCTCTCTTCTCTCTAGTACTCTGCCCCACAAACTCCAGCCACATAGGCCTCCCATGACCCTGAGTTTGTCTTCTCAACTCAAGGGGAACTGCCAGGCTCCATTGTGTGTCCCTTCCCTGAGAGATGGTCTGGGAACACCCCCCAGGTGGAAAGCTAGACGGCCATAAGGATTACCTCATTTGGTTTCTCTCTCTGAAGGATGGGAAATCACTGTTCTGCACTGCCTGGTGCCCAGTGTTTGAAAGTTGTTTCACATACTGTATTCTTTGTTTTTTTTTTAGTCATTGTAAGTGGGAAGGTAAATCCAGTCCTTGTTTCTGTAACTTGGCCGGAAGCAGAAGTGAGTCATATTTTCTGTGAACGCGTCATGAATTCCATGAAGCCTGAAGAGAACCAGTCATCCAGTGCTACAGAAAATGGCCAGAGTACCAGACCTGAAGTTTCAAAGGTGTGTCCACTTTTTAACAACTCTTTGCTAGAGCAGCACACCTAACCATAGCATGCTATCAGGATTCTGGAAGGGGATACGCTCATAGAGGATGGCAGTTATAAACCCTTCTTCCATGTTGTGAAAAATATATTTGGGGAGACACATATATAAGTGTTTGTGTAAAGCCAAATAATAGTGTATGAATCAACAATGCAAAGTGTGCCGTTTTAGACAACAGGATCACTGACCAACAGTGTAGACACTTGATATCAGAAGGACAGACAGGCAAAAAACAAGAAATACAGTTCATGCTTACTGAGAAATTAGTGTGTACCTGGAATTATTTTTGTCACTTCCTATGGATTATCTCATTTGACATTTAATAAAACAATACGTGGTGTTATCATCCCTATTTAACTTTTTTAAGATTTATTTACTTTTGAGAGAGAGAGAGAGAATGCGTGGGGGAAGTGCAGAGAGAGAGGAAGATAGAGGATCCAAAGTGGGCTCCATGCTGGCAGCAGCGAGCCCAATGAAGGGCTCAAACCCACAAACCCTTGAGATCATGACCTGAGCCAAAGTAAGATTCAGCCGACTGAGCCACCCAGGCACCCCTCTCATCCCTATTTTAAAAATGAAGAAACTGAAACCCAACTTTCTTAAAGTTGCAAAAATAATGAACGCTAGGGCAAGGATTTGAATCCGGGTGTTCAGACTTCACAGCCAGTTTTTGACCAACACAAAATATGCAAATCGTTAATACCAAATCAAGATATAAACAAGTGCTTTTGGAGTGCGGAGAGAAGAATGCTTAATTCACACTCAAGAAATTAAGGCAGGATCATATGAGACTTGCTCTTAGTGAATAGAATTTCACCAGGTAAGTGTATCCCGCGTGAGGGAAGAGTGTGAGTAAAGTCATATACACATAAAAACATATTTGGGAGCAGCATAGTTAGATTTGATCGTATGTAAGAATTTGAGAATGTCGGCTAATAGAGCTGGAGAGGTATTTTGGTAGAAGATTATAGTAGGCTTTATTTCCATTAGAACTTTTATTTTGTCAAAAAGAATCCTCTACTTGTGAAATAATAAAATGGTTTCATTGGATTAAAATTAAGTAAAATTTAAAATTAATTTCCTCTGTTCACTAGCCACATTTCAAGGGCCCAGTAGCCATATGTGGGTAATGGCTGCCGTACTAGACAAGCAGATATAGAACATTTTCATCATTGCAGAAAGTTCCATTGGACAGTGCTGTTCTAGATTAGGGACCCCTGTGGCCTTGCTGTTCCAGGTGTGGTCCACACACAGCAGCAACAGCATTGCTATCTCCTGAGACCTCTCTGTGATCTGCATTTTCACAAGACCCCCCCCCCCGGGTGATTCTTAGGCACGTTAAAATTTGAGAAATACTGATCTGAGATACCCTGAAGATTCGGTACGGTGAAATCTATCATTGTTAATAGCATTATTTGCTAATATTTACTTCGCTTGTACAGTATCGTTTCAAAAGAGGAAATGTTTAGCCCTGGGAGAAAATAAAACGGATTCATTGGTTCATCTGTCTGACAAGTGCAGAGTTCAGCAAAGCTTTAATGCAGCAGTACACCTGGCTTCAAGGGACTCCTTTGTTTCCAATCTCTGGGCTCTGCTCTTTGTTGTTGGCCTCTGTCTGGCCTTCTGCATAGTGACGACAGAACTCCAGTAAGTTCAGAGTGCATACCTGCATTGGCTACCATTCAGATAATGAGTCCATCCTGGTACCCTGAGAAGACTTCCTTTTGCATCTAACCCTCCCACGCTACATAGCTCAGCCATTCCTGCACAAAACCGTGTGATTGAGGAGGCACTTCCGGCAAGCGAGGCCTGTCCCTGAGCTGGTGCAAATTCACTTTTGTACACACGTATGGCTGCGACAAAACGGGAGAGAGGTGCAGTGGCTTTCTGGAAAAGAGCTGTGGTATCTTCCTCTTCTTTGAACCCCATGCTTAAGTATTTGGGTTTCATTCTGTAAGTGAAGGAGAAGTTATATACAGGCTTTATCCTTGTATCTTTAAGGAGGAGATTTAATTTAAACTCTAAGCTAAATATTCACATTAAAGGGCTACACTGTTCACTATGGTAGCCACTAGCCGCATGTGGCTATCTAAATTTACATTCAACTTATCTAAAGTTAAATAATGAAGAAAGTGAAGAATTCCGACCCTTGCTCACACTAAGCATACTTCCCCTGAGGCTGCCGTATCCGGAAGGATAGATGTTGGAGATCTCCATCACTGCAGAACGTTCCACTGAACAGCACTAGTCTAAGGCATCCACTTCTACAACAAAACTACAATGTAAAGTTTCCAAACTATTTGGAGGGAAAGTGAAAGGCGGAGGGGGAAAAAATCTAAAAGAAGACAAGAGAGAAGGAGAATATAAGTAAATCTGGGAAAAGCTGGAAAAGGAGAAAATAACTAAAAAGATAACAAATGAATAAAAAAAGATTGGTTATCTTACTGGTTGTGTGAAAGACTTTAACTTTTATCACTACTTTCAACCTATTTATTATATATGCAGTAAAATTGAATCTTTTCCACATATAGTTCTCTGGCCTATGACAGTTACCTGTGGTCTTGTAATCATGACCAGAATCAAGATGCAATAGAGTTCCATCAGCTTAAATAATTCCCTTGTGTGTGTCAAGGGGGACACTCACCTTGACCCCCTGGTGATCAACAATGTGTTCTCCAAGCGTTGCCTTTTCCAGAATGTCATGTAAATAGAGAGGGGCCAAGATGGCAGAGCAGCATGGAAGCTTTTTGCTTCTCTAGTTCTTGAATGCAGCTAGATCAACACCAAACCATCTTACACACCTAGAAAACTGATCTGAGGATTAACACAACAATCTGCACAACTTGAACTGCAGAACTCAGCAGGTATGCAGCGCGGAGAGGTGAACTGTGGGAGAGAGAAGCCACGGAGGGTAGGAAGCTGTTTTGCAGAGAGAGGATGGAGAGAAAGAATGGAAACACCCATAAGGGACTTAACAAGAAAGGGAGAAAGAAGAAAAAGGATAGGGTTTAAATACCATTAAGACTCTATAAACAGAGGAGTGCAGAGCTGAAAGAATCATGTAAATAGAATCATATGCTGAATCAAACCTTTTGGGTCTGGCTTCTTTCACATATAACGTGGCACTTGAGATTCATCCAGGTGGTTAGATGTGTCAGTAGCTTTTTCTTCTTATTGCTGGGTAGTATTCCACAGTACGAATATATGAGAGTTTATCCATTCACCCATTGAAGGATGTTTGGGTTTTTTCCCCAGTTTTGGCTTTTTTTTATATATATATTTATTTTGAGAGAGAGAACAAGAGAGAGGGAGAGAGAAAATCCCAAATAGGCTGCACACTTTCAGCACAGAGCCAGACATTGGGCTCGAACTCACTAGCAGTGAGATCATGACCCAAGCCGAAACCAAGAGCCAGAGACGATCAACCAGCTGAGCCACCCATTTGTGTCTTGTATAAGTAAAGCTGCCTTGAGGATTTGTATACAAGTTTTTGTATGAATATCATTTTCATTGCTTTTGAGTTCTTGCCTATAGGTAGAATCGCCAAGTTATAGGGTAAGTCTATGTTTAGCTTTATAGGAAATTGCCAAAATATTTTCAAAATGGCTCTATCATTTTGTATCCTCACCACCAATGTATGAGTCCCAGCTGCTTCACATTCTTGCCAACATACAGTTTTGAAAGTTTTCCTGATTTTACTCATTCGAATAAGTGTGTAATAGAGAAATATGTAATGGTCTCACCTTGTAGTATAAATACATTTCACTAATGACTAATGATATTGCATATCTTTTCATGTTCTATATAGCATTTATGTATCTTCTTCAGTGAGGTGTCTGTTAAAATCTTTGGCCTGTTTTTATATTGGTCTTTCTGGTTTTTTGTTGTTGAGTTTTGGGAGTGTTTTATATATTTTGGAAATGAGCCCTTTGTCAGATTACTTTTCTTTTAATCTTTGTGGATAATTTATCTCAGTTTGTGGCTTATCTTTTTATTTGCTGAATACTATCTTTTGGTGGGGGGCAGTTACTGACTTTAAAGAAGTGCATTTTAACATTTTTTTCTTTTTTGGATTATGCTTTTGGTTGTATCATCAGAGAACTCTTTCCAAACCTAAGATCACAAAAATTTTCTTGTGAGTTTTCATCAAGAACCCTTACAGTTTTAGGTTTGTCTGTGACCCATTTTGCACTAATTTTGTGTGTATGGTGAAGTATGTGGATCATAAAATAGTAATAGGAAACAGTGGTTAATTACTTAGTTCATTTGTTTGTTCATTTTGTATATGGCATCTGGCACAGTTTGTTGAAACATCTACCCTTTCTCCACTGAATTGCCTTTATACCTTTGTTAAAAATTGAGCAAAACTTGATTGGATCTGTCTTCCAGATTCACTGTTCTTTTTTTTTTCTAATGTTTATTTTTTTTAATTTTTTGATGTTTGTTTATTTTTGAGAGAGACAGAGACAGAACATGAGTGGGGGAGGGGTAGAGAGAGAGGGAGACAGAATCCAAAGCAGGCTCCAGGCTCTGAGCTGTCAGCACAGAGCCTGACTCAGGGCTCGAACTCACAGATCTAAGTACAGCTCTACTAGTAAGTAAGTAATGCAAATTTACAAAAGCAGTCAAATTAAATGGCATTTCATCTATCAGTTGGAAGACATTTAAAATAACAGTACTGAAATCTCTGAAGGAGCCAACCATACGGTTGGTCTCTGGGCATCAAGGGGAAAAGGAGCAGCATGAGTTGACACAATTTTTCTGGAAAGCAGCTGGGCAGCATATATGTTGTGAAGTACATTTATAACCTTAGTGTCTGTATTTCTACAGCTGGGAATCTGGCCTAAGGAAATATCCAGATGTTCAGCCAAAATGTTTTACGTATAGAAATGTTTGTCCTATAAAAATTTGAGACAGTCTAAGTATCCAGCTACAGAAGAATGAGTTAGAAATTATTGTACAGTGAACTATATCCTGTGGCCCCCAAAATTGTGTTCCAAAGGTTGTTTGATGGCATGTAATGTCATTAAATTTAAATGTTTAATGACATGTCATCCAATGGCAGATTGCTTGGCGAAGAATAAACTCATGCAGCTTAGCACAACTTCAGAAACCTAAGGTTTGTATCTGCACGTAAAGTAAAAGAAATGAATAAAACAAAATGTAGGATGGTTATCTCTGGTGATGGAATAATGATGGGTAATTTTTCTCCACTATTCATTATCCAGTATATTACTCAATTTTTATTCAGAATATATACTAGTTTTATAATTAGACAAACATGAAATATTATTATTAAAGGAGATTCTCATTATGTTTTTTAATCTTTCCTTTTTTCTAAGGATATGGCCATCAAGCAGACCTGCCCTAGAAGACTTGCTATTCATCTTCTACCTGACATAAACGAGTGTGGCGGGACCAGTAAGCTTAAAAGTGAAGTCAAGCATGAAGCATCTGTGGAAATCCAGAACCCAGACTGGGACACCCATAAAAAATGTTATTTTACTTTTACTTTGAATGAAAACTCGAGGAAATCTGACCGTAGTATGTTTAAAGCATATGGTAAACCCCATGAGAGTATCTACTCAGCTCTGAGAGCTAATGACAATTTCAGTGAAAGGATGGAGAATCATTTGAATAAGCACATTCTGGTTTTTGAAGAAAAAACAATAGAAGGATATATAAATTTAGGAATGCCTCTCAAGTGCCTACCTATAGGGTCCCACTTCAAAATAAAATTTAGTCAAAGAAAGGGTAACCAGGAAGGTGATCAGATCTTGCGCCAGTGTGAAAATCCATACGTGGAATGCGTTCTTTTTCACATTGTTGCTGTTGGGAAGAGGATAAAGAAGATTCTTAAGATCAAGGAACTTCATGAAAGAGGAACTACACTTTGTATCTATGCCCTAAAGGGTGAGACTATCGAAGAAGCTCTAAGCAAGGATGGCCGATTTCGGTCTGACCTGGATGAATTTAAATGGAAAATAATAGAAGATCATAAGATAATTCATGGAAAGCATTCCCTGGTGGATGATGTGTCTGGAAAAACCTTAGAAATGGACATTTTTAAGAAAAACCTTGCCAGGAAAGGTACCCATAAGAAAATTAAACAGGAGAATGAAAATACCACTGAAGAAATCTGTCCCTGGGATCTGATACAGTCTGAGATCAGGGAACACGAACCAGAGGAAGATGAGGAGACTGAAGATGTAGAATACAACAGAGAAAAAATTCTCCCAGCTCGGAATCTAGGGCATGATATTGAAAGTAAAAAACAACGGACAATTTCCAGAATTAGTAAGTATTACAATAATAGTTTCAACAGAAAATACAGGAGAAACAACTCACAGGTTAGGCAAAGGCCCCATCCAGGTATGGAACATGTTAATCAATATATCCAAAGGATGGCAATTAACCTCTGGCTGAAGAATTTCCAAAGGTTGAACAAAGTGATAATGGATCAGTATCCGAATTTTAAGGAAGAGACTCTCTGGATGAGAAAGTATTTTCAGGATGAACAGAAGAAAACCAAACTGCTACCATTTCAACAATTCAACATTTATAAAAAGTACTTTGGAAAAGTGACTGAAAATTCTACTTCAGTTGCAATCTGTGAAGATCTTATTCATCTTAGTAAGTCAGTTGGGTTCATGAAATGGGACAATAATGGAAACACAGGCAACGCTACTTGCTTTGTCTTCAATCATGGTTATATTTTCACCTGTCGACATGTAATACATCTTATGGTGGGAGAAGGCACAGATCCAAGTTTGTGGCCAGATATAATAAGCAAATGTGCAAAGGTAACTTTTGCTTATAAAAAGTTCTGTCCTATGGATGTTGATTGGTTTTCCATTGAGCCGTGGTTTGAAGTGTCTGATGGAACTCTAGATTACGCCATTTTAAAGTTAAGAAAAAACGTAAATGGATTTCCTCCAGGCCTGTTTGGACAGATTCCCTCTCAACCATCTAGTGGTTTGATTTATTTAATTGGTCACCCAGAAGGCCAGGTCAAGAAAATAGATGGCTGTGCTGTGATTCCTCCAAATCAGCGGTTAGAGAGGTACCCAGAGCATCATCAAGATGGGGTGGTAGGTCCCCATGCTGCCACTTATAATGCTTTTTCTATGTTTACCCAACGAAGTTTCCTATCAGAGGTTTGGAGCACAGATACACTTAGCTATGATACTTGTTTTTCCAGCGGGTCCTCTGGCTCCCCAGTGTTTAATGCATCTGGCAAGTTGGTTGCTATGCATACCATTGGGTATTTTTATAAACATGGAGATAAAGTATATGCCCTTATTGAATTTGGCTATTCTATGGAGTCAATTCTTTGTGATGTTAAACAGAAAAATGAGAGTTTATATAAATTATTAAACGAAGAGAAAAACGAGAACCATGATGAAGACCAAAATAACAAGTCGTTTCAAGATCATCAGATTGAACCCATGGAACATTAGGAAAAAGATGTTTTCAAGAAAATATGCTAATAATTTAGAGTATTCAGGGCTGTTTCCATAAACTATAATGAATAGTCTTTTTTTAATTAGAAAATGATGTGGATGTTCAAAAAAAATATAAGAGTTCAAATAAATTCTGATTTTTTTTGGTCATTGGCTGTTTTCTTATTTGAAACAATCTCAAACCTCACTTAAAATACTTAGCTCTGTTCTATACATACAACAAATTTGGTATTTGCCATTCTAAGTACATCGGATGATACATCTATCCCATCTTCCTAACTGGTGAGGTGACCCCTGTTCTCTGAATAACAAACTGATGGGGAAATGCACTTTTAGAGTGAACAAAATAAGATGTTCCTCTAAAACTCAAAATTCTTTGGTTGTTGGGGCCCCTGGGTGGCTCAGTTGTTAAGCTTCTGACTCTTGATTTCAGCTCAGGTCATGATCTCATGGTTCATGGGATCAAGCCATGCATCGAGCTCTGCACTGACAGTGGAAAGCCTGCCTGGGATTCTCTCTCTCTCTCTCTCTCTCTCTCTCTCTCTCTCTCTCTCTCCCTCCCCCTCTCAAAGTAAATAAATAAACATTTTTAAAAAATTATTTGGTTATCTTAATTTTTCCCTTTTGTGCCCCCTGTAACATCAGCCCTTATTGCAAATGACAAAAGAAAAGTCCAACTTTTCTGTTCTTTCCACTAGTTCTGCCCTTCTGTGAAAGATAGAAGCATGACTTAGTCCCTATCCCCACCCTCTTATATCCAGAGTCTAGAAAGCTAAAGGCGTGTCTCTGTCTAGTTTGCAACTAAGAATCGGTATAAATCAGATGCCTCAAAATAGATTCACTTGCCTGTTATTTGGAAGATAGAAATAAGGTGGAGACCATCTTTCTTCTGCTCCTGGAAAATGCTTAAACACTGAGAATAAATTGAGGGTTGATAGGGGTGGGGGGGGGAGGGGAAAGTGGGTGATGGGCATTGAGGAGGGCACCTGTTGGGATGAGCACTGGGTGTTGTATGGAAACCAATTTGACAATAAATTTCATATTAAAAAATAAAATAGTAAACTTTGGTAAAATTTTTAAAAAATAATTGGATGCCTAAGAATAAATAAAACAAAAAAAAAGGAAAAGAAAAATGAGTGTCTAGAGTCACATCTAGTCTTTAGCTTCATGTGGATGGAGAGGTGATTGCAAGCAGTAGCAGCCAAAATCTGCATTGCAGGGCCTAGTCATCTGCTTTGATAATGTCAAGAGGCATTTGTAACAGCTTCCTCATCCAGCTTCCTGATTCCTGGTTTGCAGCTGAACAGGTGTGGTTTTTTTTTTTTTTTCATTTTAAAAATGTCTAAATTGACCCAATATATGTATGTATGTATGTATGTATGTATGTTTATTATTTTTTAAATATATATAAATATAAATATTGTCAAGTTGGCTAACACACAGCGTATGCAGTGTGCTCTTGGCTTTGGGAGTAGATTCCCATAACTCATCGCTTACATACAACACCCAGTGCTCATCCCAACAAGTGCCCTCCTCAATGCCCATCACCCATTTTCCCCTTCCCCCCACCTCCCCCATCAACCCTCTGTTCTCTGTATTTAAGAGTCTCTTGTGGTTTGCCTCTGAGAGGGTGTGTTCTTGAACTCAATTGCAATATTGGCCCTTTGAATCCCTCCCATTGCTTCTATCATCCTAAAGATGTTCTGGCACTTAATCCCCTCCACTGAATCTCTTTTACCTGCATGGAATACCCTCCTTACCAACTAGCAGTTGATCGGATTGATCAAATATGTGATCATCTCTCAGTTGTGCAAAAGCCATAAATCTCACCCAGAGAAATTGTTGGTTCAGAAACTCTAGACATGTATGTCTATTAGGAACAACTGCTAAATTCCAAAAATAAAGTAGCAGCGTGAATGAGGGGAACTTATTTCTTTCTCATGTAATATCTAAATGTACAGCCCTCTGTGGTTGTGGGAGTTCAGGGTGTCATGGTATTAGGTTTTCTCAGTCAGGTCCAGGGTGGTTACTAAACTTCTAGCCCATGCACCTACACCACAGGCAGGGCCAAGAGAAAAATGTGCAAAAGAGGTGTACACCTCTTCTTAACACCATCTAAGGGGTGCCTGAGTGGCTCAGTTGGTTGAATGTCTGACTCTTGGTTTTGGCTCAAGTCATGATCTCAGGGTCATGGGATCAGGCCCCAAGTCAGGCACCACACTCAGCATGGAACCTGCTTGGGATTCTCTCTCACCTTCTCTCTCTCCGCCCCTCCCCTGTTCACATGGCTTCTCTTTCAATTTTTCTCTCTCTCTCTCCCTTTCTCCCTCTCTCAAAATAAATAAATAAACATTTAAAAAAGAACCTCATCTAGAAACTGCATATATCACAGTTGCTGGTACCCACTGTCTACAACTTGGTCACATAGCTCACTTAACTGAAAATCAGGCTGTGAATGTAGTGTTTATTTTGGATGACCAGATGCCCAGCCTAAACTCTATTACTTTGGAAAAAAGGGAAAATGATATTGGATGAACTAGTCATTTCAACCACAGTCCCACTCATATAGCCTCTATAGTGTCCAAATACACTCTAGTTTCCACGCACGAAGCATACTTAACCCACTCCCCAAGACAGTCCAGAATTCTGGGTGTTGTGCAAGTGTCTTTATCACATTTGGATGTAGCTTTCATGGCCCAGAGATGTGTCTGCCTGTTCCTTTCACCCTACTTACACACCCAATACACCCTATGGAGTATGGCCAGAATCCAACCACTTAAACTCGTATTCAGAAGAGGCAATGGAAGATACAACAGTCATTGTTCCATAGCAGTGATCAAATTCTGTTGTGCAGGAAGTGCCAGGATGCCCAGCTCCGCAGGGAGCACAATCGTGGGTTAGCCCACTGCAGCTGTCCGTCACTCACTGCTCATGGCAGTTGGAAATGCTTTGACCATTGTCCTTCAAAACCTCAGATTTTGACCTTCAGGGTGTTCTCTTCTGTCCATTGTTTTCTATGGCCATTTCCCTTCTGTAAGTTAGGATTTATGTTTAGTGAAATACATCCTTTTTGGTACACAGGTCTATGAATTCTGACAAACACACATACCAGAGTAACTACTACCACAATCAAAAAAAGGGAAGCAACACTTTTTATAAAATATACAGTGCAGTCAGCACACTTACAGAAATTTAATGATAATTTTAGTCAGTGTATAGCTTTCCCTAACTTCTGAACTTGCTGTCCTTTCAGAGGAGCAATCTGAAGCATCCTCCAGGGCGAGATGATATACTTGCTGTTAATGTTTTTTTATTTTGCATCTGGAACATTCAGATCAGAATCCAAACAAAGGCTATACATTGTGTTGGGTTGTAGGAGACTCTTCAGTCCCTTTTAATGTGTAAATTCCCCCTTTATCTTTTCCCTGGCATGTATTTATTGAAGAAAGTGGATCCTAATTGTCCGGCAGAGAATTCTACATTCTGTTCTTTGCAATTCTATCTTGGCAGTGTCATTGAATATGGACCCCTGTATGTCCTATAAATGGGTGGTTACATCTAAAGACTTGATTATTCTCAGTTTAGGCTTTTTCCAAGAAGACTTCCTAGGTGGTGCCTTGGGATGTCTGGCCTTCCAGTTGCACTTACTGTGGGCTAATATCTGAGCCTTGTTTTCACTAGTGTCATGAAATTTAGGGTAAAACTCACTGGCTTCCTAAAATGGAGTGTTGTTGAATGAGAATCTCTGGAGAGTTCACCACTTCAAAGAACTAAGCCAAAATAATTTCCCATCTTCTTTTATTAAGAACCTTTAAACTCCACTCCCACAAATATTCCCTGGGTTTTGATGTCAAGGTCTAGAACTTCAGAAAGTTCTCTTTGCATGAAACTTCTTTCCCACACATTCTGCAAATCGCCCGTCAGATCATCACACTAAGTTTAAATCTGGTGTGAAGCTTAGTGTCATGTGTCAATGTGGCCCAGCGCCAGGGTGACCAGATACTTGGTCAAACATTATTTTAGGTGTTTCTGTGAGGGTGTTTTTGGATGAGATTAACATTTAAGTTGGTAGACTAAATACTGCAGTTTGCTCTCCCTAATGTGAGTGGGCCTCATGTAGTCAGTTGAAAGCCCAAAGAGAACAAAAAGATTTACTTTGGGAGGCCTCAGGTAACAAAGTATGCTTCCTGTATGACTGTCTTTGAACTGGGACATTGACTCTGTCCTGCCTTCATACTTGAACTGAAACATTGGCTCTTTCTGGGGTCTCGAGCCTGCTGGGTCCTCAGACTTTCTGACTCCAACTAGAACTTCACCCTCAGCTCTTCTGGGGCTCCAGCTTACTGACTCACCCTGCAGATCTAGGGACTTTCCAGCACCCCTAATCACATGAACCCATTACCTACAATAAGTTAAATTATATTGTCTTATGTATATTTATGGGTATTGTTTTAAAAGAACCCTAATACATAGGATGTCAGGACCACTATAGCGAAGCATTGTGCGTGAGGGAAATGTTTTATCTTTCTCCTACCAGAAGACAAAAGAGAAGCAGCAAAGAGAATACGTCATTCAAGTTTAGGGGTTGATACTTTCCATGTCTTAGAAGTCTCCCAAATAGCATAACTCCAATTCTAAGAAACTTACCGTTTGTAAATAAATGTCTTAAATTTCACAAACAGGACAGGAAAATTTGTGAATGCAATTGCCCTTGGAACTTAGTAACATTAAAAAAATCCATCTCAGAGTTCTGTAATGATGGGATGGGTATTTCAGACCAAACCTTCCCTCCCATCCCACAACCCCCCCACACACACAGAGGCACACTGAACAACCAGAAAATCTAGATGAAAAACAGGAAACACCTGTGTGAAGGTATCAAAACGCTACCAAAGCAGCTAGGAAGTACTGGGCCAGTATCCCAGTGAGGAGGGAAGCCCAAAGGGGTCAGCTCTGTAAGTAGTGCTGCTTTTACCTCATAGGCACCTGCCAATTCTGGAGGAGATGAGAGGCTGAGTGGCTGACCAGACACTTGAAGAGAATCATGAAGCTGACGAGGCACAAGAGTTAGAGCTGAAGGCCTATCAAGTAGTAGGGGTTACAGAAATGGACCCACAAACGTATGGCCAACTAATCTTTGACAAAGCAGGAAAGAATACCCAATGGAATAAAGACAGTCTCTTCAACAAGTGGTGCTGGGAAAACTGGACAGCGACATGCAGAAGAATGAACCTAGACCACTTTCTTACACCAGACAAAAAAATAATCTCAAAATGGATGAAAGACCTAAACATAAGACAGGAAGCTATCAAAATCCTCGAGGAGAAAGCATGCAAAAACCTCTTTGACCTTGGCCCCAGCAACTTCTTACTCAACACATCTCCGGAGGCAAGGCAAACAAAAGCAAAAATGAACTACAGGGACCTCATCAAAATGAAAAGCTCCTGCACAACGAAGGAAACAATCGGCAAAACTGAAAGGCAACTGACAGAATGGGAGAAGATGTTTGCAAATGACATATCAGATAAAGGGTTAGTATCCAAAATCTATAAAGAACTTATCAAACTCAACACCCAAAAAACAAATCATCCAGTGAAGAAATGGGCAAAAGACATGAATAGACACTTCTCCAAAGAAGACATCCAGATGGCCAACTGACACATGAAATAATGCTCAACATCACTCATCATCAGGGAAATACAAATCAAAACCACCATGAGATACCACCTTACACGTGTCAGAATGGCTAACATTAACAACTCAGGCAACAACAGATGTTGGCGAGGATGAAAAGAAAGAGGATCTCTTTTGCGCTGCTGGTGGGAATGCAAGCTAGTGCAGCCACTCTGGAAAACAGTATGGAGGTTCCTCAAAAAACCAAAAATAGAACTACCCTGTGACCCAGCAATTGCACTACTAGGTTTTTATCCAAGGGATACAGGTGTGCTGTTTTGGAGGGACACATGCACCCCCATGTTTATAGCAGCACTATCAACAATAGCCAAAGTATGGAAAGAGCCCAAATGTCCATCGATGGATGAATGGATGAAGAAGATGTGGGATATATATACAATGGAGTATTACTTGGCAATCAAAAAGAATGAAATTTTGCCATTTGTAACTACATGGATGGAACGAGAGGGTATTATGCTAAGTGAAATTAGTCAGAGAAAGACAAAGATCATATGACTTCACTCATATGAAGACTTTAAGAAACGAAACAGATGGACATAAGGGAAGGGAAACAAAAAGAATATAAAAACAGGGAGGGGGACAAAACAGAAGGGACTCATAAATATGGAGAACAAACAGAGGGTTACTGGAGGGGTTGTGGGAGGGGGATGGGGTAAGGAATCTACTCCTGAAATCATTGTTGCACTATATGCTAACTAATTTGGATGTAAATTTAAAAAAATTAAATTTAATTTTAAAAAAGTAGTAGGAGTTCTAGTAAACACAGGATTTTGAATGCAAACAAAGCGTTGCACCCATAAATAATTTTGTCCGGGAAATACCTCAGCTTTCACAGGGACACAAGGCAGTTTGAAATCACCTCAACACAAATTAGGTTAAGGTGTTCTGGGATTGCTAGTGACACCAGCCCAGCCACCTCCCAGAATGAACTGTAAAGTCCTTTCCTATCCTCCTTGAACCTCATATGTCTTCTACAAGACAAAATTTGTGACATCAAAATGAAATTGTAGACTTTTAAAAACAAGGTAAAACACACCTGCTGCTGTGACTAAATGTCCCCTGAAATGTCTTCATGGCAGCTCCTAACTGGGGGAATGTAGACCCTTAGCCCACAGGGAAGCCTGCCCCTGGCAGTGCCAATCCTGAGAGCCTAACCACAGGCCACTGCTTGAGCTTGCCTGCCGCTCGATCTCTGCTCCGTCCCTCTGAACCAAATATGGGTCCAACCAGATGCCCAGCAAGTGGTGGTTCCAAGTGCTTATAGTAAACATGCATTTTCCACCAATATTTTCCTTAAAGCTCATCACTGGGATGTGCAAGAGTCAGACGCACAGACCCTGGGATTTTGCCACAACAAGCATCTTGGAATGTGGGATCTACAGCTCAAATGTGAACGCCTCTGTGCTACCATCCCCGAAGCCTCCGGTGACACCACACCTCCTCCTCATTTCTGTATTTATAGCACATGAGTTGTAACCCTTTTCTTACCTGTCTTTCACCTACTAGATTGCAGCTCATTTGGTGATTAGGACAATGTTACATTCCTCTTTGTATCCACAGTGCTTAACACTATTTTTTGGCACACACTTCAAGCTCCAGTTCCTCCAAAAAGAGTGAATACATTTTTTAAAAAGATGGGTTTAGATTTATGTTTCTTTGACAGGTCAATGAGAGATCAGTGAAGACTGTCCCATAGAGGGTACTCATGGAACTTCTACCCCAACAGATAATTTGTCCTGGAACCACACAAATCAGTTAACAATGAGGCTCCAAGGGTCCCACTCATCCAGCATTTCTGACTTTGCGGCTAGGTCCTCACCGGCTTCACCCAACCTTGCAAAGGGCAGCCAAGAAGAGAAAATCGGAGGCTGGTCCACACCTCCATGGGGAGGTGACTGGTGGATCTATCCCCATAGAATGTTGGCTTTGGCCTGGATTTCTTTTGTTCTTGTTTATCGTGAAGGTCAGGTATACAATTAAAGTGGAACTAAAAAAAAAAAAGAAAACAAACAAACAAAACCCAACCAACCACTCAAGAGGAAATCTGATTAGTGCTACTTGTGGTCAGTCTTATCATGTTGTCCAACCACTTTCCTAGTTGCCAGCAAAGGAGGTGAGGACAGGTACATAAATTCATTGTTTACCAGGAAACAGAAAGCTGCTGCAATGTGGCAATGTGAATTACAGTGTTTTTGTTGTCGTTGCTGCTGCTATAAAAAGGCTAGGGAAGAAACCTCAGGTTGAGGAATTAAACTTCCTAATATGTTATATATCGCTTAACCCAAGAAAAATATATAACGTAAATATATTTTAAAAATCTTTTTTTTCTTTAATTTTAATGTTTATTTTTGAGAGAGGGAGAGAGACAGTGTGAGCAGGGGAGGGGCAGAGAGAGAGAGGGAGACACAGAATCCGAAGCAGGCTCCAGGCCCTGAGCTGTCAGCAAAGAGCCCCACGCGGGGCTCGAACCCACAAACCACCAGATCGTGACCTGAGCCAAAGTCCCACTCTTAACCGACTGAGCCACCCAGGTGCCCCTATAATGTAAAATATAGTTTTAAATCCGGCCTGCTTTCTCCTTTTTTCAGGACCAGAAATACCTGGCAGCTAATTTAATTAAAACAGACTCCTTAGCCCTGCGCCAAGAATCCCTTTACATGTTTGCAATACATCCAGGGTATCATGAGTGATGGAGAAAACGGCACTTGTTTCCCAGCAAGGTGAAGACGGTCAATAGTAAACTAAAGACGAGGCGAGGCAGCCCCAACAGGCCAAGCCGACTTCAGTTCTGGCACCGTTAGGCCAACAGAGGGATCTAGGAGGAGCACGTGAGAAGACGTCCAGCTCCCCAGCTTCGCAACTGTCCGCTAACCTCCCCGGCTGGTCCAGCATTCTGCGAAGGAAAAGCAGCTTCCGAAAAACCTCAAGCACTGCCCCAGGGAACTGAGGGTTTGGTAAACCGCCTCCGTATTGTGCTGCCATTGGGCAGGAGGGATGTCAATTATCGTCCCGGCTCCACCCACTTCGCCCCGGCTCCACCCACTTCCTCTTTCCCGCAGGCTCCTGCTCTGGCGCCACCTGCAGGCGGCGCCCGGGACTCCGCTCGCGGTGAGGTAACGCCCTTGCTGGACTGGGTGCTTAAGGACTTAGCTTGCTCTGCAGGTACTGTCCAGGGAAGGGGGCTGCCGGCGCCGATCTCAGGCCCCGGAGCGCCGAGTCTAAGAGCACCGCGGGAGCCGCGAGAGGGTCCTGGAGGAACAGGTGGGGGCGGCGGGACGCGGGGAGAGCCCGGCGGGAAAGAGCTGGGGTGGGGAAGTGGAGTCACGGAGACCCATCTAACAATGGAAAGGAAGCAAATCCTAGAGCCTAAAGTCTTGGAACCAGCTTTCTCCTCCTCAAAATGAGGCGATAAAAACTGTGCCCATTTCGCAGAGGTGTTGTGATGACTTAACATTTGTAAAGTGCGTAGAACACTTTGCCAGGCCCAGAGTGTGCGATGTTTGTTAATTAACAATCGGCTTTAAAGATCATCTAAGCCAAAGACTCTCACCAGCGTGATTTTGTAAAGAGGCAGCTGACTGAGTCCACTCGCTCCGGATCTGATGAACCATAACATATTGGGCTGGCTCCAAGAATCTGCATTTTTAAAAGACTGCCCCAAATATTTCTTCTAGACACTAAAGTTGGGGGATCACTCATCTGGGCCAACCTCTTTGACTTGCAAATGAATGAACTGGGAAGTGCCCAGAGTCTCTGCAGAGCCCTAAAAGGCTGTAAGGCCCTAAGACTAAAATCCTACCATACAGCCCTCTTTCCGTCCAACTGGTTACGTGGCCCCTAGCAAATTTACTGTTTCTAATCTGTGAAATGGGGGCAAAGTCACACCCACTGCCAAAAAGGGGGATGTGAGGATTAAATAAGACCCAGGTGCGCCAAGCACAACCCTAACGGGTGACAAGTGATAAGTGAACGTGAGAGTTCCACCCTACGCCACCCGATTTTATGAGGTGCAAAGGACGGTCCCAGCCAGGATGCCCCAAGGATGGGCGTTTCCTTACCACCTTCCCCAGTACCTCCTCCTGTGACTGGCATGTCCAAGACGTGCTGTTGGGGCTCAGTCCAGCCCAGCCAGGTCGGGAGCTGCTGGTACGGCAGGAGAGACCCGCACCGGGTCTCTACACCGCTCCGTAGGAGGAGGGGCAGAAGCCACTCCAGCCCGCGCGTCCCTGCGCGTCGCCGCGCCAGGACTGTGCCGCGCGCGGCGCCGATATCCCTCTTCCTGGAGAGAGGAAGAACCCAGCGTACAGGTAGCCTCCTCCTGGTGTCTCTGCCATCGGGAGGTGCAGGCACCCTCCTAAAAGTCTAAGCAGAGGCTCCTGATGAGAGTGTTACCTCCTGGTCTTGGGCGGATCCGGAGTTTCTGTGATCTGGCTCTGACGTTAGGAATCCCGGTCGCTCAACACTTAGGACCTCAAGATGAAATGAATATCACTTCGTCCTGCTGGTGGAAGAGTAATTTGGTACATCCTTTCTGTATAGTAATTTGTCAGTATTCCCCCAAACGTAGAAATCATGTGCAACTTTTGACCTAGTGCACACGGCCTTCTAGACAGGCATACAGCAAACAGTAACATGATGGCAATAAAAGAAGTAACAAAGACCGCGACTATCGTTTACGGAGCATTTGTGCCTGGTGTGTTTGGACAGCCATTACATGCGCTGCCTCGCTGAAGCCTGGCCACTTCACGAGGCAGTACTAGCAGGATGGCAGAAATCAAAGAAAGACCCAGTGACACCCAAGGCCAAGCTCAGCAAGTTTTGGTTCTGCACAGGTTCTGCTGTCTAAAGCAAATCAGGTGGCTAAGCCTGACATTAATGAGATGGGAGGGACTGCAAAGTCACAGGGCGAAAGGTGTGTATACAGGGAAGGGCGAAGATTTGACAACAATTTCTCACACCCCGCACATCTGGTTCTTCCAGTTCTCCAAGGACTTTTCAAAATAGAATTAGGGCTCCCCTAATTCCCAGAAAATCAAAATAAATGTTTTCCAAGGCAAAATTACATAAAGCTTTACACAACTTTAAACAGCAAACACGTATGGTGCGTCCTGGAAAAGTACCCTGCTTAGAACTATATTGTATTGAACTGCTCTTAGGGAACCTGGTGGCTCAGTTCATTAAGTGGCCAGCCGACTCTTAGTTTTGGC
Organism: Herpailurus yagouaroundi; assembly: GCF_014898765.1. Classification (NCBI taxonomy): domain Eukaryota; kingdom Metazoa; phylum Chordata; class Mammalia; order Carnivora; family Felidae; genus Herpailurus; species Herpailurus yagouaroundi. The sequence goes on along the minus strand of NW_024412418.1, from coordinate 2,480,360 downwards.
TCAGGTCATGATCTCATGGGTTTGTGGGTTTGTGAGTTTGAGCCCCGTGTTAGGCTCTGCACTGATAGCAAGAAGCCTGTTTGGGATTCTCTCTCTCCTCAATCTCCGCTCCCCTCCCTCTCTCTCAAAATTAAATAAATAAACATAAAAAAATAAATAAAGTGCTTGGAGTCCATGAATGTGAGCAACATATTCATTCAACTCTGTATCCCTAACAGCCAGTACAATATCTGGAAACAGGAAATCTACATTAAAAAAATTTTTTTTTATTTTTAGATTTATATCCAAATTAATTAGCATATATGGTGCAACAATGATTTCAGGAGTAGATTCCTTAGTGCCCCTTACCCATTTAGCCCATCCCCTCTCCCACAACCCCTCCAGCAACCCTCAGCTTATTCTCCGTATTTATGAGTCTCTTCTGTTTTGTCCCCCTCCCTGTTTTTATATTCTTTTTGTTGCCCTTCCCTTATGTTCATCTGTTTTGTCTCTTAAAGTCCTCATATGAGTGAAGTCATATAATTTTTGTCTTCCTCTGACTAATTTCGCTTAGCGTAATACCCTCTGGTTCCATCCACATAGTTGCAAATGGCAAGATTTCATTCTTTTTGATTGCCAAGGAATACTCCATTGTGTGTGTGTGTGTGTGTGTGTGTGTGTGTGTGTGCGCGCGCCACATCTTTATCCATTCATCCATCGGTGGACACTTGGGCTCTTTCCATACTTTGGCTATTGTTGATAGTGCTGCTATAAACATGGGGGTGCATATGTCCCTTTGAAACAGCACACCTGTATCCCGTGGATAAATGCCTAGGAGTGCAATTGCTGGGTCTAGGGTAGTTCTATTTTTAGTTTTTTGAGGAACCTCCATACTGTTTCCCAGGGTGGCTACACCAGCTTGCATTCCCATCTACATGTGTTTTAAATGAATGAAACCATGTTGGAAATCCTATTACGTGTGTACCTTTTCCTTCTTCCCAATTTGAGGGCAGGACTCTTCTCAACATTTCACCCTTTATAGAATCCAGAATTGGGTCTTATAACTTGTAACTGGAAATTTATGTGTTGAAGAAAGGCTTGCATAAATGAAAAAAATACACAGGAAGAGGTGAACCGCTGTGCCCTTGGCCTTTAAATACTAAAGACAACCATAGTTCAACAGGAAGAGTTTAGCCTTAGTTTCAAATCCTTACAAGGATGTTTCTGGGAAAATACTTGCTAAACATTTGATTTGTGAATCCAGGAAGATGACCACATCTTCCGTACAGGGTTATTGAGCATATTAATTGAAACAAGCAAATGCATGTGTCAGGCAGAGAGTAGGAGCTCAGACCAGTCGCCCAGCAGATTTTGTTTGCCTGTACACCCTCTTGACCCCTTCCATGGGCAGACATAAGTGTAGCCCATCAGCCAAAGCAAACAGCCTGGCTGACCTTTGCCAAGGAATTCCACACCCCTCTCTCAGTTTACAAATTACTACAAAAGTAATTACAACAAAATTGTATATACCACCAACAATTTATTTTTAACTTGATCACATATCTTGGATTATTGAAACAGGTATTTATTTACAGTGCCTTCAATAATAAAGAATGAGTTAGGGCAACAAACAAAAAAACTTGTATCCACTAGGACGAACCTGGAATTTTTGTTTATTTACTTTTTTGGTTTTTGTTTGTGTTTTGTGGAGCAGCCAAGGCTTTTAAAATAAATCCTGAGGGAAAAATGGAAAACAAGTCAACTTCATGTATGATATAATCTTTTCCTACAAGGAGACCTTGCAAAAAAAAAATTAATAACCAAAACTGCAGATGAAGTTATACTTTTACAGGTTTTATGTAATACCTTAATAGGAACATTATCTAATTAAGATTTTCTAGTAAGGATTCAAGAGTTGCTGTAAACATTCTCCAAACAGACCAATTATTACAGCATAATGATACCCATGCATATTATTATTGTATCTATTCATATCTGTTTCCCATAATAAAATTAGAATATATGAGTGATTTATTAAAATTAATGTTTATAGGGGCACCTGGGTGGCTCAGTCGGTTAAGCAGCCAACTTCAGCTCAGGTCATGATCTCGCGGTCCATGAGTTCGAGCCCCGTGTTGGGCTCTGTGGTGAGAGCTCAGGGCCTGGAGCCTGTTTCAGATTCTGTGTCTCCCTCTCTCTGACCCTCCTGCATTCATGCTCTGTCTCTCTCTGTCTCAAAAATAAATAAACGTTAAAAAAAATTAAAAAATAAATAAATAAAATTAATGTTTATAGACCACAGTACCATACAAACCTATGAAAAGCCACAATAGAGTTATTTTTACATGTTTCCAAAAAGTCAGAGTAGTATAAGCTTTGAATATAATAACAGGGTTAATTTCTGTAGCAGAATAAACACACCCAGGAATTAACCATAAAAATGATGCTGTGTTAAGTCCATTTGCTCTTAACTAGCCGCATAAAAGAAAGAGGCAGGAAATAAAATGGTGTTTATGTTTATGGAAGAAAACTCATTCCATTCTGTTACCTTTATAGTTGACCTCACATGTAAAAATTAATTCCTTCCCATCAAGGAGAAAGGTCCTTCCCCCACCCCCAAACTACGTACTGACTGCAAGTTAATTATGGAAGAAAAAACTCTTTGGGGCTAGTGATGGGAAAGAGTTGTCCTCTGTACCTATAATCTAGGAATTAAGAAATAGCCTATTTGATTAAGCACTGACAAGGAATACAGCTTTTTTTTTTTTTTTTTTTTTAGTTTTCTGGTAATTATAAGAACTCTGGTCTTTAGCAGACAAAAGAAAAAAAAGAGGACGCTTTCATAAATAAGTTTAATGGTCAAATAGCTTTTTAAAACTTTTTTTGGTTTCTAGTCTTGATAATGTGAATTTTATTTGGTTTAGTGCTCACTCGCTCTATTTTGTAACTTTGAAAGTACAACTTCATTTTTTTCTGAAATTGGAAGAAAAAAATACAGTAACCAAAAGATGTAGGGATTATGAAGGGGAAAAAATGTAACAGTAATCTTTCATCCAAAAAATGTTTATTTTCCTATTACCTTAAGGCAAAATATATTTTATTGCAAATATATCTAAGGTTTAGGAAATATTTGTTATTTTATGCCCTTTCCCCAAGAAGCCAACACATAACTTCCCAAGCCAGAAATGTTTTAAAAATACTGTTAAAACTATACAAAATAATAGAAATACTTAAGAAAAAAGTGATAGATATCTTGCCACATAGTAGGTATAGTTTCACAGATATTGCACAGATAGGAACATATTTTATATTTCAACTTTTCATTATCTTCTTGTGCACTAATATTTCATAGAAACAAAATGTTGAATTCTTAACATCCATGTTTTAGAAAGTGTTGTTAAGCCTGTTGCCTACTAAGTCACTACTTTGTTTCAACACTGAAATGTACAAAAGGCAAAAAATGGAAGGAAAGAGAAAAAGACACAGAAAATGATTCACATCTACATAAATACATTCTCAGTGGACTGTCTAGATTTTTCTGTCGTTATAGGTTTTCTTACTCAATAGTATCTGCACATACAGTGGCTTCAATAATACCAAAAAAGACAACATCACTCTTCTTCATAGTTCAGATCCCTTTCTTAGTTTCCAGACAATATCTCAAAAGCCCATCAAATGCTAACCGGTCAGCTGGAATAATGGACCAGGAGGTTGCTGGTCAATGTTGGTAAGTCACCAGCATAGCTCTCCAAAACCGGATAGATCCGGTTGGGCAATTTCAACTCCGTATTTTTATCACCTCTTGCTTGTCACTGAAGTTTTTACTTCTTCAGAATCTACAATGAATTTAAAAAAAAAAAAAAAAGGATCGGCCAAAGTTAATTCTTTGGTGATCACTGCATGCATTACTCTCAGGAGCATAGAAACTTGTAATGAGTCGGAGAAGATATTTAGTGGTGAAACTTTCGTACAATCTGGGTTTTCTGTTTCTTTTTGGCTTTTAAAAAGCTACTCCAACCAAACCCCAGAGAACCCACAGAAGAGGAAGCAGTAACTGAAGCTACGTTGGGTGCACTGTATGCACATTAAATCCAGTTCCCCCAAATTATCACATATATTGTTGTTACTAACACACTTTTCAACACTATCCTTCTGCACACATCATCTATTCCTCTGTCAATTGCAGAAAAGTTGTCACGGTTGTAACCGTGGTTCCTTTTCAAATACAGCACGGAATACGTGCACATCTGCTTTTGATGGTAGATCCGTAAACAGCAGGCTGTCTACAAGCCCTACCCTACTGAAGCTGTCAGCTCTGAGATTCATATTCCCAAAGTCCATACCGTTTTCTTCATCAAGATTGTAAACTCCTGCATATATAGATGGATGGACGTTTAGAGAATTGATTTACGACAAAGTCGTTCACTCCAACTCCATTCGCAGCTTCTTCCTGACTGTCATAGTCTTGGGACCTGTCCCGTCTGCTGGGAATGCCAGCCAGAGCCGCCCAAGTCCCCCGCCTCTTCACCCACCAGCAGCTAGTCCAGCGCGCTGGAGCTTGTGACAAGCTGCAGAACCCTGGCTAGTGCCTCGGCCTCCACCCCCAACAGGATATGCAGGAGGGGACAGCTGTGCATCCGGAAGCCGCGTTTCCACCCACCCACTTCCACTGCGGGTTCCCTAGCACAGGCCTGGGGCCGCCTCAGTGGCTCGCGCCCAGCGTCCTGCCTCCCGCCCCGCGCCCTCTTAAGCCCCTCCTCCCCTCCCCAGGGAATGTCTCGAGGATTTGGGGCTAGGGAAAGGAGGAGGATGAAGCCGGCAGTGACGGCAGTGAGGCAGATCTAGCTCACCGCGACTAGGAACGCTTACGGAGGGAGGGTGCGCAGACTCCCGCGCCCCAGAACCCTGCCAGGCTTGCGGACGCTCATTGGCCGCGCATCGTTCACACACTTTCGCGCCCTCCACGGGGAGGCTAGAGCGCGACCAATAGGCTTCCGCAGTAAGAGAGCTGCTGCCCAATGAGACCAAAGGGACTCGGGACCTCTCGTTCATTGGCCAGAAGGGCAGAGACCACTTGCCCAGAGACCATTTTTGCCCCGAAGGCGGAATTCCTGGCTGGAGGCAAAGATCACCCCAAAGTCGCAAGTTCCTGTGAGTGACTGGTGACTGACGGCGGAATTTGGGACGAACTCTTTTATTCGGTGAGTCACCTCTTTGGTCATGGAGCTGATTTAGAGGTTTGAGAAAATTCACTGACAGGGACACGATACAGAAAAATTTCAGGCTGGGAGAGATGGGGCATAAAAAACCCATACGGCTGGATAGTATCATATCCTGAAAGGACTGAGGTTTGTCCCTGGAAACGTAAAAAAAAAAAAAAAAAAAGTGCATTTCTTCTGCAGTGCCCAAGGGGAGAGCATGTTCTAATTTTAAAAACTGATGTGTTTTATAAGACCCAACGTTAACGTTATGAAAATGTTCTCTAATAAGTTCAGCCTCTCCGTGTCTGAATTCTGTGTGTAACAACCATGTCAAATGTGTTTTCCTGAGTGACCTGAGCTGCTTTCCAGGGTAAAATAAGTGACACGTGGTGACTATGTTCTCCATCGTGTTCATCATTTTTTTTTAAATTTTTTTTCAACGTTTATTTATTTTTGGGACAGAGAGAGACAAAGCATGAACGGGGGAGGGGCAGAGAGAGAGGGAGACACAGAATCAGAAACAGGCTCCAGGCTCTGAGCCATCAGCCCAGAGCCCGACGCGGGGCTCGAACTCACGGACCGCGAGATCCTGACCTGGCTGAAGTCGGACGCCCAACCGACTGCGCCACCCAGGCGCCCCAATCGTGTTCATCATTAAGAGCACTGAAGCCATCTACATTCACATAGCTTGCCAACTACATTAATATGATTTATCTACTGTTTTCATCAAAATAAATTTACTCTCCCAGCAAAGTTTTGCCCAGGGACATGAAAGTTGCAAATATCTTTATTGTTTATTCCAGGAACTTCCTCAAAGACCCAAGCACTCTTCAGTTGAAATCATCAAAGTACAGTTGGCATCCCAAACCTTGAAAATCCTTGCCTTGTTACCCACCAATTCTAAACTGTCACCCAGTGCTTACTCAATCCTAACCAATTCCCCACATTAAAGACCTGATTTAAACCAGACGTCAAAATCTCAATAAATAGCCCAACCTTGCTCTCCTCCTTCTGAAATGCTACCAAAGTTCTGTGAAGCTATTTCTTCCCAAAACCTCAAGAAGCAGTAAGCTTAGCTTTGTCTTATCAACAGTTCTGCTGAGATTTCTGGGAGCCAGCATTTGACATCCTTGGAAGCCCCAGCAAACACCTAGTCAGTTTCTGCTGCCACAACTCCGGATCCGTGTAGTCCTGAGGTCCCATTAACTTTCTCTCCGGCGCTCTCTGAACTCAAAGGTGAGAACAGCGGATCTTGCGTGAGGTTCAGCCCCAGCTTGCTTTTTGTTGAAGGTCCCCCAAGGGCTGAGCTTATTTTGTCCCTGGGAGTAAAGAAATCTTTTAAGGAATCCTCGTGATTATCTGGCCTAAACTTTAGAAGGTCTACGCTTGAAAATCCGCCTTATTAACAATACAATTGGTCTCTACCGCCGTCAGTTGTGGCTGTACTTGTGTCAGAGAAAAGTTCATAGGGAAGAGAATAGGCTCTGACTCCCCTAAGTCTGGCCCCTCCACTGGCAGTGGGGATGAAGTTCGGAAGGTTTCGTTACAGGCTGGAAGGACTGACACAAACACGCTTTCTAATAGTTTATTCTGGGGGCCCCCACCCCCAACAGCCAGGCCCGTTTCCGGGGTGTCCAAAGAAGCGAAGACGCAGAGACGGCGGTGGAAAGAGGTAGGTGCAGGCAGAGGCAGAGGCTGGTAGAAGCCGGGCGGATATAAAAGAGGAAGGAACCCAGCAGTGGGCGGAGCAGCGGGTCGCGAAAGGCGGGAAAAGTTCTAGAACCTCAGCCCTGCCTCCCGCGGGTACAGCCCGCCGAGCTATCCCTGGCGCCCCTCCCCGGCGGGCTTCCAGCCGAAGCTCCTAGGCCTAGGTTTCCTCCAATAAGCACCGATCATGGAAGGGCGCTGGATTCGAGTGCCGGAGGCCTGCGGAGGGGCAGGAAAGCGGAAGCGCACGCGCGCCTGCAGGTCTGGGCGGGACACAGCCGCCCACGCGCGGAGCGCGGGGGAGGCTTTTATTTCCGTGGCGGCTGCTGGTCACTCCCTGTGCGGGAGGGGGCGGGGAGCGGGGTGGTGGCCTAGGGTCAGCCGAGACCCGATCGATCCCTCTTGTCTGGCTCAGATCTGTGCACTTGCTCTAGGGTAAAGGGGGAGGGGGGAGGAGGAGTTCGTGAAGGGGACAGAGGAGATGGGGAGGGGAGGAAGCTGGAGGAGAGGGGAGGCAGATGGGGCGAGCGAGGGAGAGCGAAAGAGAGAGAGGAGTGCGGGAAGAATTCCAAGAGAGAGCCTCTGGGTGGGCAGGAGATGTCCCTGTCTTTCTTAATCACCTTACCTGGGGGACATTGGGCAAGTCGTTCAGGTCAGCAGAGCCTTCTCCAACTCTAAGACCGGGCTGGAGTATGAGAGCTAGCTAAGGACACTTCACATTTGCTGTAATATGGTTCCAGCTGGATACTGGAAATGATGTTGGGGGCAGGAGGTGGATATTGGGGTGTTTTCTTAACCTCTTGTCTCTTTCCACTGTGAATGCTCCAGTTCACCCCCGTATAGTTCAAAAGTCATGTTTCTTTCTGTCCACTTTATATATACACATATGTGTATATATATATATATATATATTTTTTTTTTTTTTTTCTTTTGGTCCATATGTAATAATCACTCCTAAATCACCTGGGTCCTGTCTCAAAGTCCGCCAGTTCGGGTCATCCTCAACAGCACACTGAACTCCCAGATTCTCTTAACTATTGGGCAGTAAGTTCTTGCCTTCAAGGATCTTACAACATAGCCCCACTGCTCCATGATATGTATCTGTTTCTGTTTCCCCAGGTTCTCTGCAGTTTAACAATTGTGGTAAGTATATTGATATTGATAATAGTGATAGTAGTAATATTTACTGGGCAGCCTGTTATGTTCCAGGAACTGTTCTAAAGGCTTTATATGAATTGTATTTTTTAATCTCCACAAGCAGAGAGACAGATTCCACCACTCCTCCCGTCTTAGAGATGTGGACAAGGAGATAGACAGTGCTTAATTAGTAGGCCCAAGGTCATGCAGCTAGTAAGTGGTAACCAGATATTTGAATCCAGGTGGTCTTATAAAAACTAACATTGATGCAGCAACTTCATATTCTTTACCTCATTTAGAATTATGGCCTCGGGGCGCCTGGGTGGCGCAGTCGGTTAAGCGTCCGACTTCAGCCAGGTCACGATCTCGCGGTCCGTGAGTTCGAGCCCCGCGTCAGGCTCTGGGCTGATGGCTCAGAGCCTGGAGCCTGTTTCCGATTCTGTGTCTCCCTCTCTCTCTGCCCCTCCCCCGTTCATGCTCTGTCTCTCTCTGTCCCAAAAATAAATAAACGTTGAAAAAAAAAGAATTATGGCCTCGTTTTACAAATAGGAGAGTTAGGTTCAGAGACGCTGGAGTTTCCTGGGTAGCTCATTACCAGTAAAGAATGAAGCCCAGGCTCCTGCTCCACAGTGAAATGGTTAAGGGCACAGTCTTTGAGAACTTCCACTTGACAAGAAACAGACAGGCTAGAGCATAAGTTAAACAACGAGCAGGAACCCAGCTGAGCTGGCAGCACAGAGCCTGATTGCTGGGCTGGAACCCACAAACCACAAGATAGTGACCTGAGCCGAAGTCGGACGTTTAACCAACTGAGCCACCCAGGCAGCCTGGGTTTTATTTAAGTTTCTATTTTTAAGTAATCTCTACACCCAACATGGGGCTCGAACTTACGACCCCGAGATTGAGTTGCATGCTTTTCCGACTGAGCCGGCCAGGCACCCCAAGAGACACAATTAAAGACAGGCTTGTGTACCCCAGTTGGATCTTGGTCTAACCAAATCAGTATTGTAATTATACAAGAAAAAGTTCTTCATTTGTAGAGCTGGAAAGAGATAATTAGGGATAAAATGTCACGATGTATCTAAGTGTAAAATAATCTTGTAAAATAAAAAGATGATGCAAATTTCGCAAAAAATGAACAATCACTAGGCATATGAGATCATGACCTGAGCCCAAATCAAGAGTCAGACGCTTGACTTGAGCCCAAATCAATCATTATACTATTCTCTTTTTTTGTTCTCGTTCCTATTTGAAATGTTCGTAATCAAAAGTATGCTGGAGCTTTGTAACCTTGAGTAAATAGTTTAGTCTCTCCGGATCTCAAGATTTTTATTCACAAAATAGAACTAAGAATGCCTATCTCACAGAGTTGGGAGAATTAAATGAGATCATTTATAAAGAGCTCTTAGGATAGGGCATAGCATATCATGTGCAGACTCCATTCCTTCATTGGATCTTTATAAATGTGTCTGTATTGAGAGCTCACCACGTGCCGGCATCATGGTACATGTTGGGATACTGAAAACAGAGGGCTTTTGCCCTCTATGGCTTTTGTTCTATTTACTACTAATGAAAATTGCACTGTTTTATTTACATTGTTCATTCTCTTCTGTGGGGTCATGAGAAGAAAGATAGAAGGAAAAATACCCCTTTAAACAAACAGACAGACAAAACCAACAGACGAGCAGCAACGAAACTTCCTGACTCTTCCCAGGTAAACTCTCATTCCAAGATTATTTTGTCTTTATGGTCCTTTTCCCATCCATTCCTCTGTAATTACACCATCCCTGTGCTACCCCCACCTTAAGTGGGGGCCAGATTTTGACATCAGTGGAACTAGAACACACTTCTGCATTCTCAAACTGCAGAACTACCCTTCTGTAAGGCATTTATACCTGCGTTTGAATTGCATCTCTGCCATGTAGCTCTGGCCTTGAGGGTCACCTGCCTGATCTGAGTTATACGTTCCTCATCTGCAAAAAGCAAATATACCTGCTTTGCACGGTATCTGGGGGGATTGGCAATTAGAGATAATTTTTGTAAAGTATTTAGTGTGGTATCTAACGTGCGGTGCTCTATAGAAGGGACCTTGTATTGTTGAGGTGATTATAGTCATTGGTAAAGGGTCTGTTGCTAGGTTAACATCTTTGAAGAGAGGGTGCTAGAGCCCAGGGGAGAAGCGTGGGATGTGGGGTCCCTGTTAACATTATCCTCTATACAATGAACACAGCTCTGAAGACACAACTCTTGAACCTTTGGGAAACTAGTGTTTTGGCTGAACTGTCGATTCATCTTTAAGCCACCATGAGCCCTACAAAGCGCAGGTCACAGAAGATCGCATTTGATGAAAAGCGTAATATGAAAATTGATCACTATTTTCATCAGGTATGTTTGTAAATATTATTTATGGAATATACCGATACGAGACACAGCTCTCCTTGACACTGGGTGCCATAGTTCTCTCTTCCAAGAAATTACCTCATGGTAGGTTGAGGATATTAAGTTAAAATCTTTCTTGGGGCACCTGGGTGGCTCAGTCGGTTAAGCATCTGACTTCAGCTCAGGTCATGATCTCATGGTTTGTGGGTTGAAGCCCCGTGTCCAGCTCTGTGCTGACAGCTCAGAGCCTGGAGCCTGCTTCGGATTCTGTGTCTCCTTCTCTCTCTCTGCCCCTGCCCTGCTCGTACTCTGTCTCTCTCTCTCTCTCTCTCAAAAGTAAATAAAACATTAAAAAAATTTTTTTTAATCTTTCTTATCCATTTGTTCTATTTTATAGTTTTAGTATAGTTTTTTTAAATTTTATTTATTTATTTTGAGAGAGAGTGAGTGAGGGAGGGACAGAGAGGTAGAGAGAGAGAATCCCAAGCCGGTTGTGCACCATTAGCCTGGAGCCTAATGTGGGGCTCAAACTCATGAACCCTGAGATCATGACCTGAGCCCAAATCAAGAGTCAGACGCTTGACTTGAGCCCAAATCAAGAGTCAAATGCTCAACCTATTAAGCCACCCAGGCACCCCAGTTTTAATATAAATCTTGGCCATATCAAAGCAGCCTTTGGTAAAAACTATTGTAACACTTCCTGAACAACAACAACAAAAAGTACAATATCATGTATTATAGTCAACTATGGAATAAAAACATTAACACCATTTCATAGCATGAAACTATATGCTATCCCAAATATGGCTCATGTATTTGAGCACAACAATAACCTACATTTATATTGTGCATTCTGGTCTACAAAACACATTAAAAATTTTTTTTTTCAACGTTTATTTATTTTTGGGACAGAGAGAGACAGAGCATGAACGGGGGAGGGGCAGAGAGAGAGGGAGACACAGAATCGGAAACAGGCTCCAGGCTCCGAGCCATCAGCCCAGAGCCTGATGCGGGGCTCGAACTCACGGACCGCGAGATCGTGACCTGGCTGAAGTCGGACGCTTAACCGACTGCGCCACCCAGGCGCCCCTAAAACACATTTTAAAATAATGATCCTCCAGGCACCTGGGTGGCTCAGTTGAGCATCCCACTCGTGATTTCAGCTTAGGTCATGAACTCACAGTCATGAGTTCAAGCCCTGCATCAGGCTCCGTGCTAGGCCTGGAGCCTGCTTGAGATTCTTTCTCTCTCTCCCTTGCTCACATGGTCTCTCTCTCTCAAAAAAAAAAAAAAAAAAAAAAAAAGTAAAACATAATAATGCTTATCATAACCCTGTTAGGGAGGGAGGGAGGATTTTATTATGTTTATGGGGAGAGAGAAATGACTTCTTGCTTGAGACAGAAGTGGGGTGAAGACTTGGACTTACATTTATTGACATTAAGTCAGGGCTCTTTCTAATAACAGGGCTCTGTGATCATATCAAACCATCATATTCTATCCTGAGTCTGAAATGCTCCTTGAAATTATCAAGAAGAAGGCTGAGAATTTTGAGAATTTGGGGATGCAACATAAAAGCTTTCATTTGTTTTCTTTTATCCTGGTTGTAGCTAGAATATCCAAATATCTAGGGAAGCCAAGACAAGCCTAGTTATGTTTCTTTTGGTTCTACTTCATGACAGAGTGAGCTAATAGCCACATACTACCCAGTTCCCTTTCTTAAATTCTTTATTTTATTTATTTATTTTTTAAATGTTTCTTTTTGAGAGAGAAAGAGAGAGTGTGTGAGCTAGAGAGGGGCAGAGAGAGGGGGACAGAGGATCTGAAGCAGACTCAGTGCTGACAGCAGAATCCAGTGCAGGACTCGAATTCATGACCTGTGAAACCATGACTTGAGCCAAAGTCGGACACTTAACTGAGCCACCCAGATGTCCCTCGTTTTTATATTTTTAAAAAAAATTTTAAGTAGGCTCCACACCAATGCACAGCTCGACCTCAAAACTGTGAGATCAAGACCTGAGCTGAGATCAAGAGTTGGACACTTCACCAACTGAGCCACCCAGGCACCCTATTGTTCCCTCTTTGAAAATGTCTGTATCTGCCCAGGAATCTTTGGAAATCCATTACACCGTCCCCATAGGGTGTGTGACAAGGATGTTTCCGACAGGATGGGGCTGAAGAGATGGTCTTTGAGAGTTTGTATGTTATGTGCAGAGTAAAGTTATATTACCTTATGTTCCTTTTTTTTTTTTTTTCTCCTGATCCAGAATATTAGCAGCATCACGAAAGGAAAATAAAAGTTAACGCATTAATGTGCTGGTCATTGTGTTAGGTATTGTCACACATGACATTACATTGAATCTTTACAACAATCCTGCCATTGTCATTCCCATTATCAGCAAGTAGCATTGCTGCCATATAAACTTGTGTCTGTTGACCCCTAGGCCCCGATGCATAGAACACGTATCATTTAGATACAGAAATCAAATGCTCTTAATTTTTCATTAAATTTCTGCTATTTGATTAACCCTCCTTGTGTAAGGTTGTAATCGGAGTTTTAAAATATTTCACATTTATTTTTAGGTCAATAAAGAACAAGAGAGTCATTCCAGTATTTCTCCAATGAAGAGGGGCTCTAAAAAAGGTCCAAAAGATATAACTAACATCCAGGCACTAGGACCCAAAGACCAGACTGTGCCCCCCAACAAGACAATTTACATTACCTTGGCTGTAAACCCCAGGAAACACAAGCTCACACATAGTGAAGAGAAGAGCTTCTATGCGGCCCTCAACACTCTCAAGGCTGTCAAGGAGGAGATAGAAACTCAGCAGGGCAAAGAAATGCTGGCGGTTGGCAAAGAAGGAATTGAAGGGTACATAAATCTTGGAATGCCCCTCAGTTGTTTCCCCGAGAGCTGCCATGTACAAATCACATTTGTCCGAAGTAGAAGTAAGCAGAAAGAAGGGAACCAGGTATTTGGCCGGCATGAAAAGGCATCCGCTGACTGTGTCAAATTTTATATTCACGCAATCGGGAAGAGAAAGAAAAGGATCGTCAAACGCAGGCAGCTTCACAAAGAAGGGTGCAAACTCTGCGTCTATGCTTTCAGAGGAGAAACCATCAAGGATGCTCTGTGCAAGGATGGCAGGTTTCTCTCCTTTCTGGAGAAAGAGGATTGGAGGCTCATCAGAAACCTGGACTCCATTCTAGAAAGCACACAGACCGTGGACGACCTGGAAGGCAAGCTCTTTGAGGTTGAGGTAGAGAAAGGAATGAGCTCCAGGGCAGTAGCCGCTCAAAAGTCGGAATCAGAGAAAGGAAACACCAGTGTGCTGAGAGAAGAAATTGTGGCTCAGTACCCCAGTTTGAAAAGAGAAAGCGAAAAAATCAGAGAAAACTTCAAGAAAGAAATGAAAAGTAAAAAGAGCAAAACCTCATTATTTAAATTACTCAAAGTAAAGTTTGGGAAAATGACGAGAAACTCCACCCCGATCAGAGTGCACAACTTTCTTTCTCTTGTCGGTAACTCAGTGGGGTACCTGTCATGGGACAACAATGGAAATAAGGGTTGTGCCACCTGCTATGTTTTCAAAGAGTTGTTCATTTTCACCTGTCGACACGTAGTAAGTGACTTCATGGGGAAAGGAATAGAGCCAAGTAAGTGGGCAGACGTGATTGGTCAATGCGCAAGGGTGACATTTTGTTATAACAGCTTCCCCGAGAAAGATGAGAACTGCTTTTTCCTTGAACCGTGGTTTGAGATATCTGATGCCACCCTTGATTATGCTGTTCTGAAACTGAAGGCAAACGGACAACAAGTACCTTTGGGACTCTATAGTAGAATTGCTCGTGCACCATCTACTGGGTTGATATACATCATTGGCCATCCAAATGGAGAGGAAAAGTCTAGTGATGCTTGTACAGTGATCTCTCAGGGCCAGCGAAAAAAGAAATATGAGGAATGTCTTCAGGCTGGAAAGGGAGAGGGTTGTAGTTATGGGATGCAATACATCCATATGTGCACTCGAAAAACCTTCGAGGAAATAGCTCACAGCCCTGATGTGATTACCTATGACACCTCTTTTTACTTTGGGGCTTCTGGCTCCCCAGTGCTTGATTCAGAAGGTTCACTGGTGGCCATGCATACTGCTGGCTTCACTTGTGATAACGAAATTGGGTTATCATCTCATGTCATTGAATTTGGCTCTACTCTGGAATCCATCCTCCTTGATATTAAGGAAAAACACAGACAGTGGTATACAGAAGTATGCGTAAGTCCGCAAGATGTAGAAATGGTGAGCGATGAGGATTGAGGATGGTGAGAATTAGTTTGTTTACTAGCTTTAAGTTTGTTTAAGCTTTAACCACTTTTCTAAGCACGTGAAGACTAATCCTAACAGGTGGGCCATTATCCCTATTTTAAAGTCAAGTAACATGAACGACGATGAGATTATGACACTAACTCTAGTGTAACTGCTGTGGGGTTTTCCTCCCCATTTCTGTGTCTTCCTGTAAGTTCAGTTGCTTGAAGGAAGGACATTCAATTATGAGTGTTCATCTCATTATCCCCAGTGTCTGGAAGAGGCAAGTAAGTGCTTAGAAAACGTGTGGGTCCGTCAGTAGCACAACTTAGGGCTGCTGTTAATCTTAAGTAAGGAACTAAATGCTTGATTGGAAATAATTTCAAACAAAATCTTTAGAATTTCCAAAATCCTCGTATTACTGAAACTAAGGATATTTGTGTTCTGAAACTCACAGGGTAATATCCACTCTTTTTATAGGCTATTAGGGCAAAGAGACTATCTGAAAGATCATATTACTTTATTCGTATGCCCTTAGTTTTTACCTAATGACCTTTTTTGTTTTAGGATCATTTGTGTGTTGCATTTAGTTGTTATGTCTCCTAAGGCTCCTTCCTTGTGGCTGTGCAGGTTCTCGGGCTTTGACCAGTGACCTTGACAGTTAGTAAGAGTACTGGTCAGGTATTTTTGTGGGATGTCCTTCTATTGGAATTTGTCTGGTAATTAGGCTGTGGTTGTGGGGTTTGGAGAATAAAACCAGTGGGGCGAAGTACTTTTTCACTATATTGTATCAAGGGTACATAGTATCCACCTGAGTTATGATTTGGTGTTGCCTTTGATACCCTGGCCAAGATAATGTTTATCAGGTTTCTCTACTGTAAATTTACTCCTTTCCCTTCCTTTCTATAATGTACTTTTTGGAAGGAAGTTTTATTCACAGCCCACACCTAAGGAGTGGGGCATCCTTTGTCTCTTCCTTATGTAGGGAACTCCTGGAGTCTCTACATAATTTATTCAGCATGGGAGATTTGCTTCTTCTTTCCTATTTATTGTACCAGTGTGGACTCATAGATACATGTTGAGTTATAATCCAAATTACTTTGTTGTATTTCTCAGATTGTTCCTGCTTTGGTCATTGGGAGCACTTTCATTTGGCTCTGGTGCCCTCTTTGACATATTCCCAAGAGTGTGTTGTGTTTGTTTCCTGGGTTTTCTAAGCACTTTCTTATGTTGTGGTCCTACGATATGCTCTGGGCTCCTCTTGTGTATTACCTGACCCAGTCGCATCATCAGCCATTTCTCCTATGAGCCTTTGGTTACTTTTATTGGAGAAGTGTATTTGAAATCAAGATCTGGGCACTAGGTATGCTTTTGCAAGTGGGGTATTATTTCTTCTACGCCCGCTCAGCAGACAAAGCAAAGGAATATGTGTGTGCATATTAACTCCTGTATAGTCAGGCTCCCCAGCTTATTCTTGGTTTCACTTTCTGGGGCTTCAGTTACCTGGGGTCAACGGCAGTCAAGAAGCCAATGATCTTCCTTCTGACTTATCGCCAGAAGGTCAATGGTAGCCTAATGCTGCATCACAATGCCTATGCCATCCACCTCCCTTCGTCTCCTCACGTAGGCATTTTACATCATCATAATGAGAAGAGGGAAGAGTACAGTACAATAAGGTATTTTGAAGGATAGACAATCTTTACATAGCTTTTATTATAGTACATTGTTATAATTATTCTATTCTATTATCAGTTATTGTTAATCTCTTACTGTGCCTAATTTATAAATTAAACTTTATCATAGGTAGGTGTGTACGGGAAAAAGCGTATCTATATAGGGTTTGGTACCGTCCCCTAGGGGATCGTGGGATATATACCCTGCAGATGAAGGGTGGGAGGAACCACTGCATATATGCATATCTACAAACATTTCTTTAAGACAATTTTTTTAATGTTTATTCATTTTTGAGAGAAAGAGACAGAGTATGAGTTGGGGAGGGACACAGAGAGAGAAGGAGACACAGAATCTGAAGCAGGCTCCAGGCTCTGAGTTGTTAGCACAGAGCCCAACGTGGGGCTCGAACTCATGCCGTGTGAGATCATGACCTGAGCCAAAGTCAGACGCTCAACCAACTGAGCCCCCCAGGTGCCTTTCTACAAACATTTCTATATGTAACTGCCTGTATGTACAGTAAGTTAAACATTCTTACCGATGTCTCCAACCCCAGTACCACCTGGATCATTTTTGCCTCCTGCCTTGGTCATCTATGAATGACCTAGTCCAACAGTGAGAAACGTGGCTCCTGCCATCCCCCACCCATTTACTTAATTGCTTAATTCAGTTTTCATGCATAGCGGTATCAGAGTTGTTCACCTGCAGCAGGACAGGAAAAAGTGAGTACAGTGTGTGTTTAGTCTTACAGGCTCACTTCCAAAGTTCCTGGGGTCAGCACCTTTCCTGCCACGCCCTTCAGTGAGGTGTTTTTGTACATTTGTAGTGCAGTTAGATTCTCTTGTCAAAGTCTCCATTCTTTCATCGCTCAACCTAAGTGACTTTTATTATTTTTTTTTTTAATTTTTTTTCAACATTTATTTATTTTTGCGACAGAGACAGACAGAGCATGAACGGGGGAGGGGCAGAGAGAGAGGGAGACACAGAATCGGAAACAGGCTCCAGGCTCTGAGCCATCAGCCCAGAGCCCAACGCGGGGCTCGAACTCCCGGACCGCGAGATCGTGACCTGGCTGAAGTCGGACGCTTAACCGACTGTGCCACCCAGGCGCCCCCCCAAGTGACTTTTAAAATTTGCATACATTAAGGTTCACTCTTCATGCTGTATGTTCTGTGGGTCTTAACAAGTGCATAATGTCATGTATCCAGCATTATGATATTATACGGAATCATTTTACCAGCCTAAAAGTCCCCTCTGCTTCAGCTGCTCAACCCTGCCACTCCCCTGAACCAGTGGTGATAACTGATCCTTTTACTGTCTTTATAGGTTTGCCTTTGCCAGAATGTCACTTAAGTGGAATCAGATAGTATGTAGCCTTTTCAGCTTGACTTCTTGCACTGAACAATATTCCACTAAGGTTCCTCTGCATCTTTTCGTGGCTTGATAGCTCATTTATTTTTTTGCCACTGGATAATATTCTGTTCTATGGATATACCACAGGTTGTGTATTCATTCACCTTTTGAAAGATATCTTTTGCTTCAGTGTTTGGTGTATATGAATAAAGCTGCTGTAAGTATTTGTGTACAAATGTTTGTGTGAACATAAGTTCTCAACTCCATTGGGTAAATACTTCAGAGTGTGATTACTGGACTGTATGGTAAAATTATGTTTAACTTTGTAAGTATCTGCCAAACTATCTTCCAATGTGGCCGGACCGTTTGGCATTCCCACCGGCAGTGAATGCGAGTTCACATCGCTTCACATCCTCACTAGCATTTTGTGTTATCAGTTTTTTTTTAATTAAAAAAAAAATTAGTGTTTATTTTTGAGAGAGAGAGAAAGAGACAGCAAGAGTGGGGGAGGGGCAGAGAGAGGAGACACAGAATCCCAAGCAGGCTCCAGGCTGCACAGAGCCCCACGCAGTGCTGGAACTCCCCAACCGTGAGATCATGAGATCGTTACCTGAGCCAAAGTTGGATGCCTAACCAACTGAGCTACCCAGGTGCCCCTGTACGTACCTTTAGTATCAGTCTGGATTCTGTCAGCAGAATAATGCCACTGAATTATCCTCATAGTATTTATGAGCTCTGAACTTCTGAAATCGAGAGAGGAGACCAGAAACATAGGGAAATATGAACCAGGACTCTGTGGGAAGAAATAGATTGATATTTAAGTGACATAACAGAAAAAGAAGCTGGAGTGGCTTGAACTGTGTTTCTCAAAAAGATATGTCCAACTCCTAACTGCTGGTAACTTTAGGATCTCTAGGTGAGACCATCCTGGATTTAGGGTGGACTGGAAAACCAATGACTGAGGTCCATATAAGGGAAAGGAGAGAGAGGTTTCATGTACACCAGAAAGAAGGCTGTGTGGGGCGAAAAAGAAGGAGGAGCAGGAGGTGGTGGAGGAGAAGAAGGAAAGGAAGACGTGCTGATCTGAAAAGCCCCGGATGGGACAGTTGGGGTGGTGGGCCAAAGGAATGAGGGGAAGGAAGCATCAAGCCGATCAGTTTCCCTCCAGGCTGCAGCCCATTTCAGAGCTGTGTCTCTTTTGCCTTCACCTCCCTCACTCCTTACCCAGCAGGGACCGACTTTGTCACGTGTTTGCCAGCCCCCAGGTCTCTCCGGTTCCTTCACTGCGTCCACTCAACCCCCGGACTCTGTCCAGGATGCTCACTGCAACTAGCTTTGGGAACAACTAACACATTAAAAGTTTATTTGGTCCACCCAAACCACCGGCAGCTGCTGAAAACAAATTTAGAAGCATATAGTGACTCTCCTCTCCCTCCTCACCCCTGATGCTTTTCCTCTCTACCAAAACCTCAGCTGATTTTGGAGAAATCATTGGAGATGGAGCTGAGCTCACCCCGCCCCCAAGGGGGACCAAAGTCCATATACACGTGTGTGAATCCGGGAGGGAGGACCCAAATTTATGGCCCTGTTGCACTCAGGTGCCCAAATCACCAAACTACCCTGTCCCAGAAGAGGAAAAGGTTCTGGGCACAGGAGTGATTAAAGGCCCCAAGGACTGATTGGTGGAGCTCAGGCAGCTTGCGTAGGGGCAGAAAGTGGTCCCTGGGCCTTGATGCTCATCAGGCACTGAGAGGTGCCTCATCAGGGAGAGGACCTAGCTCCAGGGTTTAGGTGCTGACTTTGGAGCGAGAAGAAAGAAGGGAAAAAGACTGACAGCTGTTCGTTCTCTCCTCCTTCGCCATCCTCCCTAGCGTGACCCCCGATCACCACCCTGAGCTTCCCTGGGCTCCTGCATGGAACCTTTGCTTTTCATTGCACTTGTATGGGAAGAAAGGCACTCTAATTCAAGTAATGGGGTTTAGGCAAGATTGAGGTGGGGAAGGAAAGCTGAAGTGATCCTGTGGATGGTTACTTTGAGTGGATTCAATGATTGCTGTTGTAGAGTTGATGTGTTGTGGAATGATGGACTTCCTATCTCCGAAGTGCCACGGATGATTCTCCTGTTAAGGAACTGCTTCGTGTTGGACATATAGCCTGTCGCCAAACCACTTCCCTGTCCCCTCCGAATATTCCAGCAAAAATAATATAAAACTTCCAAAGAAGAAAGGAAAATCCCAATTTGGGTTAAAAACAGGCAACTGGAGCACTCAGAAAAGCCACTTCCTGGTACAACGTCGCCACCTGCTGGACGCAGCCACTAGCGCACCCCCTTCTAAACAAAGGCTGCCATTGACCTGTTGCTAAACCAACCTGCATGGAAACTGACCTCAGGAGTCAGGAGGTCTTTTTCATCTGGCATCTCCTTTTTAAGGCAGTTCCACTCAGACTCATTTACTAACAAAGGAAGGATCCAAAGGCCTTGGAAGTCAAATACTAATGGTATGTATATTCAGGAGCTTAGCCGGCCTGGCTTAGGCATCATCCTTGCATTTTACATGAAAAAGTAGAAATTGCATTATCACCTACGTATCACCTGGATTTTGTTGTTTTCCTCCGGGGGTCTCCCTAGCTTCTGACAGATCATCTAAACGTGGTCAGGGACAAAAGTGACTGCAGACCGAGTCACAGAAGGCTGTCTACCTCTGGTGTGCACCACTTCCAGAACGTTCTCCGAGTGTCCCAGCCAGCAGCTAGGGATGTTTACTAGTGCTGTGTCCCGTATCAAATCCTGAAGTCCAACTTGTACCTCATCAGCACTATAAGTTTTTAGGGGACCCTGTCCCCATTTTTCATTGATGTATAGGGGGCACGAAAATAAATTAGTGCGTGGGGACCCTGGGTGGCTCGGTCGGTTGAGCGTCTGACTCTTGAATTCGGCTCAGGTCATGATCCCAGGGTGGTGGGATCCAGCCTGCATTGGGCTCCACACTGAACATGGAGCCTGCTTAAGATTCTCTCTTTCTTTCCCTCTGCCCCTCTTCCCAGGTCGTGCGCCCTCCCTCCCTCTCTCTCTCTCTCTCAAATAAAAAAAAAATTTAATACGTAAGTAAATAAATAAATGTGACCCTTAAGGATCTGAAGAATATAGAAATAAAGGCCTTATCATACATACGTTTAATTTATCAGTTGACCCCTGTGGGAAGCTAGTGAGTCTGAAGGACAGCAGTTGACAGCTGCCAAGTCAAATCGAGTGAGTGGTAGGCCCAGTTGCAGCCACAGTGCCACATGTGGTATCTTTGCTAGAGTAAATCAGCACTGCCCCAAGTACATGGTATTCGGCCATTGACTGGATTAATGTGCTCTTTTGTGCCACTATTAGAAAAGGGCATCATAAGCCGTTCAACTCACATGGACTAGACAATGGCATGTTTTTTCAGTTTTGCCCAAGACTATATTAGCACTCTGTTTGATACAATATAGATAGGAAAAGTCTGGACTGTTTGTGCATCCTGCTGACCATCACATCAATCCACTCTGTCAATGACATCATGCTAATCAGGCCAGAGGAGCGACAAGTAGCCAACGGAGATCGACTCTATGAAGAATCAGCAGCCCACTAAATCAGGGATGTGCCAGGACATCTCACCCAAAGTAAGTGATAAACTGTTGAATCCTGTGTGCCTCACTATGAAGAAGGAGATACACTGCCTCTTTGGTTTCTGAAGGTAGCATGGTCCATACCTGGGTATACTGCTTTAGCCCATTTATAGGGTGACAGGTGCCGGCTTTAAATCAGGCTCAGATTACAAAAAGGTTCTGCAGGGGCTCCTGGCTGGCTCATTCAGTAGAGTGTATGACTCTTGATCTTGGGGTTGTGGGTTCAAGCCCCACATTGGATGTAGAGATTACTTAAAAAAAAAAAATAAGGTGGCTTGGCCGGTTAAGTGCCCCGACTCTTGGTTTCAGCTCAAGTCATGATCTCAGGGTTTGTGAGTTTGAGCCCTCAAAGTTTGATCCCCTGCATCGGGATCCTTACTGACAGCATGGAGTCTGCTTGGGATTCTCTCTCTCCTTCTCAGTCTGTCCCTCCCCTGCTCTTGCTCTCATGTGCTCTCTAAATAAATAAATAAATAAATAAATAAATAAATAAAGGTTCTGTAGACTCTGGTTATGGAAAAATGAAACAAAAGCAAACAAAGGAAAACAGTGCTGTCACTTGGATGGTGCATCCTCCTGGCTGACTCTATATCACAAGTGTCAGATGAGGGCAAAGATACCGTGTGGAGTCGGAGTGCCTGGCCGGTTCAATCGGTTAGCTATCCAACTCTTGATATCAGCTCAGGTCGTGACCTCACGGTCATGGGATCGACCACGCTCAGCGTGGAGCCTGCCTAGGATTCTTTCTCTCCCTCTCCCTCTGCCCCTCCCCCACTCTTATTCGAATGCACTCTCTAAATACATAAATAATTAAACATTTTTTAAAAAGATACCATGTGGCGTTTATGGCAAACACAAGTGGGAGAATCACAATGCAGACTCCTGGGGTTCTGAAGCCATATCGTGCCATGTGCAGTGCAAAATTGTATGCCTTTTGCATAGCAAATCCTGGTGTGTTACTGGCCCCCATTAACAATGGAACACCCGATCTTGAGATATCAGGTGACCATGCATCCAGAAAACTGCCCATTATGTAGTGGGCTCTCTCAGATTTCTGAAGTCACAATGTCGGCTGCAGCCAAACACTGTCTCTTATAAGACACTGTCTCTTATAGAAGTGATGCACCCAGGACAGTATGAGCAGGACAAAAGGTCATGAGTGAGTCACATGGACAATGTGGACAGCATCCGTACAAAGACATCCACATCCTAATTCCTGGACCCTGTGAGTATGTTAAATTACATGGCAAAGGGCAAAGGTGGGCCATCTCTAATTGGCCATTTTAGCTTCTGAGCTCCCTGTTGGCCAACACTGTTACAGGGCACAGGTTCAGGAGGTCTCAAAGACTGCCTTCAGGTTCAGTAATTTTGTAAAAGATTCACAGAAGTCAGAAAACTTATGTTCGTGGTTTTGGTTTCTTACAGTGAAAAAAATACAGATTAAAATCAGCAGAGGGGATTTATTCTAGGCATCCAAGGCTGATTCAACCTTAAAAAATTATTTGATATAATTTATTGATGTAATGACACATGAGCAGGGTAAAGAATAAAAGACATGATTATATCAACAGATGCAGAAAAAGCATTCGACAAATTCTAACACCCACTTATAAAAACTCTCAGCAAACTAGGAATAGAGGAGAACTTCCGCAGGTTGATAAAGAAGATCTACAAAACCTACAGCTAATATCATACTTCATGGTGAGAAACTGGATGCTTCCCCGCTAGGATCAGAAACAAGGCAAGGATGTCTGCTCTCACCTATTTACTATCATAATGAAAATCCTAGCTAATGCAATTTGACAAAAAAAAAAAAAAAAAAAAAAGGTGCAAAAGTGATACTAATTAAGAAGAAAGATATAACATTATCTTTATTCACAGATGACATGATTATCTATGTACTATGTGTAAAATTCCAAAGAATCAACAACAGCAAACCACCTGGAAGGAATAAGAAATTGTAACAGGTTGCAGGGCACACAATTACTATACAGAAGTCACCTGCTTTCTTATCATCTTATACAAATTGAAATTTGAAATTTAAAACATAATACAGTTCACTAATAAACTGGAGAATTCTACCAAACATTTAAAGAAGAATTAACATCAATACTACAAAATGTTTTCTGGAAAATAAGAGAGAGTTCATTTCATAAAGCTAGTATTATTTTGATACCAAAACCATATAAAGATAGTAGAGAGAGAGAGAGAGAGAGAGAGAGAAGTACAAACCAATATCTTTCATAATTTTATACCTCCAAAGCCTCAAACTATTAACAATTAGAATCCAGCAATATTTTTAAAAATTACACCTGATGACTAAGTGGAGTTTATTTCAGGGATATAAATCTGGTTCATTATTTGAAAATCAATCAATGCAATCTTCCATATTAACAGACTAAGGAAGACAAATCACATGATCATACCAATTAATGCAGAAAAAGCATTTGGTAAAAATAAATGTTCATGACAAAAAAAGTCTCAGAAAATTAGGAATAGAAGAACTTGGTAAATAACATTTGAAATAAACCACTATAGCTGATATATTTAATGATGAAAGACTAAATGCTATCTCCCTATGATCAGGAACAAGGCAAGAATGCCCATTCTCACTACCATATTCAACACAGCACTGGAAATTCTAAGAATTATTCTATGTCAAGAAAGGGAAATAAAAAGCATAAAGATCAGAAAGGAGGAAGGTCACCTGGGTGGCTCAGTCAGTTAAGCATCTGGCTTCAGCTCAGGTCATAATCTCTAGGTGAATTCAAGCCCCCTGTCAGGCTCTGTGCAGACAGTTCGGAGCTGGAAGCCTGCTTTGGATTCTGTGTCTCCCTCCTCTCTGCCCCTCGCTCACTCACACTCTGTCTCTCAAAATAAATAAACATGAAAACAATTTTTAAGGAATAAAAAGAAAAGGATATATAGATGCCAAAAAAACCCTAAACGTATGACCTTACAATTGTACTCCTGGGCATTTATCACAAAGAAAAGGAAACTTTACATTCATGCAAAAACTGGTATATGAATGCTCACAGCAGCTATATTTGTAAAAGCCCAAACTAGAAACAACTCTATGTCCTGCAGTGGGTGGGCAATACAGTACATTTGTACTGTGGAATACAAGGAACAAACTCTTGGTATACATAACAATCTGGATGAATCTTTAGAGAATCACACTGAGTAGAAAAAGCTAGTCCCCAAAGGTTACGTAGTCTATGATTCCATTTACATAACATTCCTGAAATGACAAAAATTATAGATATGGAGAATCTATTAGTGATTTCTAGGGGTTAAGGAGAGGATGGGAGGGGAAGGATCGGTTATGGCTATAAAAGGACCACATCGTGGAACCTGTGGTAATAGAAATATGTGTTGTTTACACTTGTATACAAAGTGTATCTTGTATGATATATGATACAGTGCTACTGTATCAATAAAGGAGCAGAATCACAATTATTCCTTATTTTGACTGTGTCAATGTCAGTAGTGATACTGTACAATACTTTTGCAAGTATAGTTTTATAAGCTGTTACCATTGGGTAACATGGAGGAAAAGGGTACAGGAGATCTCTCTGGATTCTTACAACTACCTGTGAACCTACAATTATTTGAAAATAAAAAACGTAATTTAAAGAGAAGGTGATGCAGCTTCTGTCTGACTCTTTCTGTTGGGTCACACGCATTTGGAACCAAACCTCCATGCTATGAAGAAGCCACTTGTAGGTGCTTGTAGGTGCCACTTGTAGGACAACATAGTCCACTTGTAGGTGAGTGGGTGGATAGCCCTACCCGAGTTCCCAGCTGACAGCCAGCATCAAACGCTAGACAAGTGAATGAACAAGCCTGCACGTGATTTCAGCCCCCAGCCATCCTTCACCCTCCCAGAGCAGACACTAGCTGTCCTCATCAAGCCTTCGCCAAGCTGCAGATTCATGTGCAACATAAATCCTTGTTGCCGTTTTCAGCCACTAATTTTAGGATGTTTGATACAGAGCAATAGGTAACTGGAAAAAAGAACGACTTTGCCTCTGAACATGTCACAGACAAGGAGTATGTCTTTTCCCTTGAACCTTGGTGTCAAGTGATGATTGGCATTTTTTTTTTTTTGAAATATCATCAAATTAAACCTTTGAACAATTCAGACTGGCTTCATTCCAATCAGTCTCAATTGGTGAGGTTTTATTTTATTTTATTTTTTTTTATTTTTTTTCAACGTTTTTATTTTTATTTTTGGGACAGAGAGAGACAGAGCATGAACGGGGGAGGGGCAGAGAGAGAGGGAGACACAGAATCGGAAACAGGCTCCAGGCTCTGAGCCATCAGCCCAGAGCCCGACGCGGGGCTCGAACTCCCGGACCGCGAGATCGTGACCTGGCTGAAGTCGGACGCTTAACCGACTGCGCCACCCAGGCGCCCCATGGTGAGGTTTTATTATACCTGCCATCTTCCAAATCACAAATTAGGCACCTCACTTGGTTAGAGATTATTATGCCACTTATGGGTGTAGCTTATCAAAAATACACAACTGTAATTGATTACTAACATCAGCTGATCTATACCTTGGCTTCCTCTTACACATGAATCAGGCTACGTACAAACCCTCTCTTATGTCATCAGGCATTTTTTGTCCTGTTGTACAGACACAAGAAGACCAGATACAGGATCAAGCTGGACATAGGTAAGAGCAAGTGTCTTCCTACTTTGTATTCATCGTTCAAACAACCGTTCATCTTTCAAGCGGCCGGTCTAACATTTGGTGATAGCCCTCTTCTCCGGTTTGGGCTTTTTCCACTTGAGAATGCCTGGTTGGGCTGGTCAGGTGCTGTTTTCTCCCTGGTACTTTCAGCATTCTCTTAGATCATTACTGACAGTTTCTGGATCCATACTTACCCAGACCACAAGGAAGTTTCCAGAGTCTTCGAACTCTTGGTCTTATGATTGGAAATAAAAATAGCTCAATAAAGCTTTAGGTTCCTTTTACTTCACCTCTACCTTTGTTCTTCCAGAACACCCTATCCTCGTGTTCTCCCTTCCCTTCTTTCACATTGAGGCACTTTTATCTATTTATTTATTTATTTATTTATTTATTTATTTATTTGCCACATACCTTGATTCTTACTATATACTACCCCCTGGTCACATAACATGTATGACGCAATAGGCTTTTTTTCTTTGTCTTTTTCTTTTCTTTTCTTTTCTTTTTTTTTTTTTTTTTGAGTCCAACTAAGTTTTGAATACCAGTTTCCCTTCTGGCTATATAGGTAAACTGGGTCAAAATCCTCAAATGTCCTAAGTCTCATTTGTAAAATGGGAATAACAATGGCTCATGGTAGGATAAATTGAGATATCCTTTACTCCTTTCTCTTTCGTCCTTGAAACCCTGAAATTTGATGTCTTAATGAAGGTATTGACTGAGTTGGATTGGGAGAACTGGCCTTAGGGAGAGACTAACCGGATCTCCAGAAGTCATGCTAGGGAGATTTTGGCGCAGGGGCATCATCAAGAGTGAAGCTCAGAGGCAGCCTGCATCCTAGACCTTTTTGGAGGCTGGACGAAGAACATATATGATTGTTTTTTTCTTTTGCTTCTTATCTAGAACCCTGTGAACAGGGAGACGAGGGAAGAAGGATGAAGAAGAAATGGGAAATGCTAACGATAGAACAGGTGGCTGTAATTCAAGAGGGAGCAAGAGAGGGAAAGCAAATCTTCCGAAACAAAAGACAAAGTTCATGACATTATGAAAGAAAATGGTTATTTCAAAGAGATTTTTTTAAAAAAATTTTTTTCAACGTTTTTATTTATTTTTGGGACAGAGAGAGACAGAGCATGAACGGGGGAGGGGCAGAGAGAGAGGGAGACACAGAATCGGAAACAGGCTCCAGGCTCTGAGCCATCAGCCCAGAGCCCGACGCGGGGCTCGAACTCACGGACCGCGAGATCGTGACCTGGCTGAAGTCGGACACTTAACCGACTGTGCCACCCAAGCGCCCCATATTTCAAAGAGATTCTTAATCCCAGCCCCTAACACAAACTGTTTTTATTTCTGTATGGTATCCTGGATCTTCCTGATCATATGCATTCACGTATGCGGTCGCCAGCCACCTCAGCAAAACGAAGTTTGCGTTCTCTGGCAAAATTACCGTGAAATCCTGATGTTAATCTGCCCTTCTGGGTTATTTTCCTATTAACGAGCGATGACGAAAACAGCCAAGTCTAGCTCGTGTCTGTCCTACTCTCCCAATATTTTGGTCCCAGAAACCCTGCAGAGTAACTCAATTTAGCCTGTATCTCCCGGACTACAGTAACGTTGAAGCAGACCAGAAAAAAAACACATTTGCCCTCTAGGCGGACGATATAAACCCATCACCCTCCAAATCGCTGCAACCCTTTGCACCCGGTCTCAGGAGCAGAGGTTAGAGGCGAGCGGCCGTGCGTGGCCACTGGTCCGCACGCGTCGCCCCGGGCCAGCAGGGGGCGTGTGAGCCGCGGGCGCCCCCCTCCGGGGCCCGGGCCGCCGGGGGCGTGGCTCCGCATCCTTGACGGACAGCTGAGGATGCGGGCGAAGATGAGGTAATAGGAGCCGGAGCAAGGAGGGCGTGGGGGTGCGGGCGCGCGAGTGTGTGCGAGTGTGTGAGTGTGAGTGCGTGCGCGAGCCGGAGACACCGCGTGTCTCGGCGCTGGCGCTGCGGACCCCGATCGCGCTGAATTAAACGCGGAGAGAAAGACCATTCCGTTTCTGGGAGGGAGGCCGCAGAGCGGCGGCGCGCGACAGCTGCGGTCCCGGGGCCGCGTCATGGCCGGCCGCTTTGGGGCGCCTGGGGACGCGGGAAACCCCCGCGGGCGCGCGTTTGCCTTGGCGCCCCGCTCGGGAGGGGCGCTCCATTCTGGAGGCGACTGAGCAGAGCCGCAGGGAGGGGGAGCTCTCGCCGCGGCGGCCACCGCGTCCGCGCGGCCGGAGGGTGGGCAGGGAGGGGCGCGCGGGGAGGGGAGCCCGGCGTGCCTTTCCGAGCGCGAGCGCGCGGCGAGCTCCCACCCCGCCGCCCGCAGAGCCCGAGGCGCAACTGGTGCGAGGGCCCGGGGCTCGCGTCGCCGCCAGCCCAGCTCGG
>NW_024412418.1:2402652-2446868 GCF_014898765.1 Herpailurus yagouaroundi | reverse complement strand
TAGTATCCGTGTTCTGCTTGTGCAAATCGAGCTTCAACCGAGCCCCTAAGAACCGTCCCCCCCCCGTCCCATCTCGCGCCCCCCTTTAAGCGCTTGGTGGCCCCAAGTCCTCCGATGTAGAAATTCCAGGGCCGGCCCAGCCCACATGCAATCCCAGCCGCTGGGAAAGGTTTCCTGCATCCTCACACGTTGGCTGACCCTGCTTTGCCTCAGGCACCCACGGGGCCGCCACCTGTCCCCCTCACCACCCACCTTACTGCCTCTGCCCCTTCTGTGTGGGTTGCCTTCTGTGGGTTGCCTTCCCGCAGCTGGGTCCTGCGGGGGGGAGGGGGGCTGGGGGGAAGGAAGAAGGGGTTCCCTGGAGGCATTCGCTGTGGTCTAGCAGGGGAAGGGCGGGCGCCCTGGGAGGAGAGCCTGGAGCTGCTGGGGGATTCCAGGACATGAAACACCCCGGATGCTGTGGCATTGGCCAGTACCGCCTGTGCACTCCAAGTGCTTGAAGCAACAGGCCAGAGCAGATGGAGAGAGGAGGGGGAGGGCCGCGGCTCCGGAATGCCTGGCAGGAAAGCCGCTCCCTTTGTCCGCGTAGGAGGAGGTGGATTCCTAAGGAGAAAGGGTCCCCAAGCTTCCTCCTGAAACTGACACGCTGGTCTTCCAGAGCACTAACCCCCTCATCTTTTCGTGAGAATCAGGTTGCCACTGTGGCCACCACAATCCCACTTCCCCCCTGACCAGGCTTTGCAGGTCAGAGCAAAGAAGAGGGGCTCAGGGTGGTGGGTCAGTGGTGGGAGGGGCAGGACCCAGCTGCTTGACTTTGCTCGGCTCCGGGTGTCCAGGCTTAACTGAGGACCTGGGACAAGTCTGCCTCCTCTCCAGGAGCCTCTGTCTTCTTGTCTTGGGGGTGGGAGGTTGTTTCTGGAATTCTGGCCCGGCTTTCCGGAGATTGTGACCCAGGAGCCTGGTGAAGCAGGTGCGGTGGGGAGGGGCTAGAGAGGATGGGGAGGGGGGGGAGTCCCAGGGGATCAGAGAACAGCTGCTTGAGCAGGGCATCCCAGCCTCCTTGGAAAGCCCCCACATCCTGTGTGCTAATTAGGATTGTCATGGGAAAGGGGTGTCTTTCCACCCTTGCGTCCCCGTCTTCAGTCCTAACTCCCAATGGCTTCTTTGCCAGGGACTTTGCAGACACCGGCCAACTGAGTAAAGCCTTCTGGGGAAAGGATTCCAGAAGTGTTAGCATCTGGAGGGGCTCGCTTAAACCCCGGTGGTGGGAAAGGCAGGGAGGTGGAACTGAGAGACACTGGGAGGGAGGAGGGAATGGGGAGGAATGTTAGGAGATTGAGAAAGAGGATTAAATGTGGCCAAGGGGAGGGAAGAGAATGTAACTGGGCAATTGGGGTAAAGGTTGTGGAAGTGAGGGTGGAGGCAGCCGACTGTTGGGGGGCGGGGAGGAGGGGGGGTTGGTGCGCTGAGCCCCGGAAGTGGGACCTGGGCGATTAGCAGTTAAGACACCTGACCCAGAATTCCAGTCCTACTCAGAATAAACAGGCAGGTGTTAGCTTCTCTATTTCAGACTAAATCTCTGCAGCATAGAGAGAAACACCCTGGTGACATGCTTGTCCCAGCCCCTGTCCCACATTTGGGTAGGAGTGAATTTAATCAGTGTTTAGGGGTATCTTAAAGAGGGGAATGAAGAGTCATGGCTTGAAACGCCCTTTCTACCATCAGATGTGAAATTATGGAGAAAACTGGGTTAAGGGACGGAAGCCGTGTCCCCCTCCCAGGTCCGGCCACCCTTCCCTGAAGACAGGCTGACCATGGCCTGGTGGTTAGCAGTTCAGTCCGAGGCTGGGGCTTCTCAGATTTTAGACCAGAGGCAGAGAGCTAGTAGCCCGGATCATTTTAAAGACTGCCTCGGGGTGAGTTTTACATTCTTGCCTGTCTTAGAGGCTCACGACTCAGGCTGCTTCTAATGGTCAGTCGATGAATGATCCCGACGGCCTTCCTCCCGGTGCCAGGCCCTGCGCTGGCTGCTGGAGGCACTGGGCTGAATTCCCAGGAATGCTGGGCTGTCAAGGAGCTTGTCAAAGCAGAATAGAATCTCTGGGCTTCTGGGCTTGGAACCCCCTCCTCTCCCTTCTCCACCAACAGACACGCAGCTCCTCTCAATGTAGCTCATTGATGAGGCCATGACAGGGTAGGAACTTCAGACTGCGGGCGCCCAGGCAACCTCAGCCAAGCCCTGGCAATGTTTAATTAAATTACCCGCCATCCCCAAGCCACGGTTTGAAGCTGGGAACCAGAAACATCCCCAGAAACAAAGAAGAGCTGGAAGTCCCCCTGCCTAGAGACTGAGTCCTTTTTGTTTTTTTTTTTTTTTTTTTTCTTGCCTCCTCTATGTGGGGACATTTCCTGACATGGGAGCTTTGTTTTTTTTCACAAGTTGCCTGGCTTGCTGCAAGTGAGGCCTCAGACCCTCGGCTCCCCTGGGCTCCAGCCTCACCCACCCCGTCTCCAGGGAGATGGCCGGGAGGGTACATGGCCCTCTGCCGCCTTTGTTTGCCCCGGGCCCTTCCTCCCCACACGGCCTCTGGGTTCCAGCTTATTTGCACTCTGCTGGTCTCTGGCCATCGTGTTTCCGTGTTTCCGTGTTTCCGGCTAGGAAATCTGGAAGAAGGGAGGAGATGAAGCGAGGTAGAGGTGACAGTCTTGGCTGCTTCCAGAGCCTTGCTTGGGCCCTGTGCCTGTACGGTCATTTGCCTTGATGGGGCTCACCTTTTCTGTCACAGGCAAGTGACTGGAGTGCTGTCCTTCAGCATCGCCGTCCCTTGTATCTTCCGGGACACCTGATTGCCACCACCTCCAGGGCTCCAGCAGCAGGACGTGGGGAGTCCGGGCTGTGAGTGGGGAGAGTGACTCAGGCTGTCACCCCAGCCTCGCTGGCTTCTGTGTGACCTTGAGCAAGTCCCTTAGCTGCTCGGTCCACGTTTTTTTCTCTGTAGAAGGAAGAGCAGCCTTGAGAGTCCCCTGGCTCCTTTCCTGTCATCATTCAGATGGGCAGGTGAATGGGTTTGGCCCCCGCACCTGTGAGGATGCTGCTTGGAACTGGCCTGGTGTGAGGGAGCCTCCTTCCCAGCTCAAGAGTGTTCTCTGCAACTTTTGCCTTTTCTGTGTCTTTAATGTGGTGACAAAGGTCAGATGGAGAGAGATGACAGGTTTTGACAGAAGCTGATTCTTTGGGCCCCACAATACCCTCTGCCCTGTGTGAGCACCGGAGCGGAAGAGGCAGGTGTCGTGATCGATACAATATGGGGGATGCCCCAGGCCCCTTGCACACACACATTGTCTTGTTTGATCCTCACAGTGATCTTAGGAAGGACCTATTGTCCCCATTTTATAGGAAAGGAAACAATCTGGAAGAGACTAAGTTGCTCTGAGTTTTACGGCTAGTCCATGGCAGAGCTGAGATTCCAAATGAAGTGTCCCACGCTCTACTCTGTCATCAGTGAACGCTTCTGGAGCGCCTACTTCATGCAGGCGCTGTTCCGGGCATGTGGGATGTAGCAAATGGCGAAACTTCCAGGGCTTTGCCCCCACAGGACATTCCAGTGGGGCTGTGGGGCGCTTGTGGGAGAGGCCCGGGATCTCTCTGACACAGCGATGTACAGATGCGGGTAAAGTGCCTTCGAGACTGGCTCATGCCTGGAAGGTGTTTCTCCCTTTTCCCAGGAGCCAAAACATCTCCGGTGCTTCGGAATGCAGGTGTCTGAGCTGCCAGGAAAAACTGATCTTCCCTCTCTTTCTCCCCGCTTGGTTTATGAACATTCTTTATTCCTATCCCATTAGCGGCCTTTTCTTTGGGTCACTGCACTCAAGGACTAAATGGATTTCTCAGATCGTCTAGTTCGTGGGCCTGACTATAGAGGAGGCCGGGACTAGCACATTCCAGACAGAGCGGACTCTGAAAATAATCAGAGACACGAAATCCCGCGATGAAATTCTTTTTTACCACGGCGTTGGTTCTGAAGTCTGCCTTCTGTCTCTAAATAACCTGCTGGGGCTGAACTGAACTCAGCGTCTTTCCCTCCAAAAACTGGCTCTTCCTCTTGAAACCCCTCTGCCGGCAAATGGTGTCCCCATTTTACCCTTTGCCCGTGGTCGAGACCTCAGGATTCTTTGACTCTGTCACAGTGTTGTTCTCGTGCCCAGTGTGTAAGGCAATGTAGACCGTGTGGCCAGCTGTTGAAATTAGTGTGCATGATGAAGATCCGGGATGGTTGTTTGCATGCAGATGCCCAGGCCCAGGCCCTGGAGATGCTGGTGATTCCTCATGGCAGCCAGTGGGTACACTAGAAGGTGTTAAGTACCCCCAGGAGATTCTGAAGCCGGTGATTCTGGAAACTCTCTTGGAAAGCATTGAATTCAGCTACTCATGGTCACTTCCTACCCATTTCTTCTCTGCAGGGTCCCTCCAGTCTGTCACCTCCTTTTCGTCTCCACTGCCCATACCCTCATTACTTCTCACTTGGAACTCATTAGCAGAGCAACTCTGGTCTTGTCACTTCTCTGCGTCACAGACTTCACTGGCTCCTCATTGCCTACAAATAAAACCTTCACAGCCTGGCGTTCCAGACTGTCTAAGCCTTGGCTCTGACATAACTTTCCAGGTTTATCTTCCTCTCTGCCTTGTATCTTCCTCAATTCCTGATGAACGGATGTCCCTTTTATCCTCCTGCATCAGAGTTCTCTGACACCCCCTCCCCGAACTATTCACAAAGTCCCTTCTACTGCAACGCCCTTCTTTGCCACTTTCGCCTGTTGAAATTCTCCTTCTCATTCAAGCCTCATCCGTTTCTTGAAATGTCCTCCGAACCATCATTGCTTCCTTTATCCGGTCGGTATTTATGGAGCCCCTAGGAAATGTTGGGCATGGGGGGGGGGGCGAAACCACGCGCAAACACCTAGTCCGGTGAAGAGATACAGACATTTACCAAATTAACCACACCAGCAAATGTGTAACTGCACATCAAGATAAATGCTGCAAAAAAAAGGCAAGAATGAGAATCTGATATGGTCAGGGCAGTCCAGAGAAGTTTCCTGGAGGAAAGGAGCGGAAATCTGAACTACGGGCAGCAAAGAGGATGCCAGAGTGCCTTGTGGGGCGGGGGGGAGTCCAGCATTGTGCAAAGGCCCGGCGAGGAGAAACATGGCAGTGGGGAGGGACTGGAAGGGCCAGTGTGGCAGAAATGTAAGCAGAGTTATTAGGGTGTGAGGCGGCTGCAGAGATGGGAGGGAGTGGAGAGGGTCAGGTTTATCCTAAGGGGAGCGCACGGAAGGGATTCACGCACAGAGGGGATGTGGGCAGGTTTCCTCAGCCCACGTGCATTTTGTTGGCACCCTTCCCGGGCACATTCGGCCTCATAAATAGTCGTTCGCCCCCCTTGTCTAGTT
The DNA here is from genome assembly GCF_014898765.1 of Herpailurus yagouaroundi. Classification (NCBI taxonomy): domain Eukaryota; kingdom Metazoa; phylum Chordata; class Mammalia; order Carnivora; family Felidae; genus Herpailurus; species Herpailurus yagouaroundi. Next base: position 2,441,420 of record NW_024412418.1, on the reverse strand, counting down.
TTAGACTGTAAGCTGTTTGAGTAGTGCCTGCATTCCCCAAGGCAGCCAGTGGGGACCCGGCAACATGTGACAAATGACTAAATGCCGAAGTAGCCAGAAGTCTACCGTGCCTTTGTGGAGTCCTCATTACTGCCGCCTTGGGCGCCAGAGCAGAGCTGGAGGGTTGCGACTCTGCCTGCACTCGAGGCACCGTAGGAAAAAACGCCAAGACCCTGGTCCACATGGGGCACAGGCAGATCTGCACCCCAGACCTCCTGAGGGGGGCCTGGGCTGGGAGAGCATTTCAGGAAACGGATGGCAAATGGCACAGGACCCAAATGAGGACAGTCTCGATAGGTAGAAATGGCAAAGGAGGGCATTTCCGTGCACGGGACCTGGGGAGTAGTAGGGGAGGGGGTCAGAGACCTGTGAGGGAGTGCAGGACGATAAAAGGCCATGCGTCTGCCTGGAGTCCAGGAGCATGGGGGCGGTTGGGGGTGGGGGGACATAAACCTGGAAGGGTATGGGAGAGCCACAGCTATTGGGATTGATACCACTGTTGTAAAAAAAAAAAAAAAGCCTCTTAAGCATATTTGTGAGAATCGGACACGTGAATTGCCCCCGCTTCGCTGGAGAGAAGATAGAATAGGGTCATTTAAGCTCTCGAAACTTCATTTCCTTCGTTTCATTGATCATATGGGATGAGATAGGGGCTTTCTAAATAAGAAAGATTGTATAAGGGGTTGTATGCAAACTCCCCCCCCCACACACACACACCCCACACCCCACAGATATCCTCTGAACTAAACTTACCATGACTTCTCCATCCCGCTTGGACATATAATAGAAAATAAATTACAATGATAATCAACCAACTTTTAGTGAGCTCTTGGCATGGGGCAGGTGCGATTTCAGCCCCTTCTATTCATTCCTTCCTTTAATCCTCAAATCCACCCTTTGAAGTAGCTCCCCAGGACCCAGGCAGATGCAGACGAGGAAACTGAGGCTCAGTCGCACAGCTGGAAGGGACAGAGCCTCTGCTGTTGGACCCAGAGCCTGTGCTCTTTGTCCCCCAGTGAGCTGGCTACTTACGAAGGAAATGGAGGCAAACCGGGGAACTACTGCCCACCCCCCTTCTTCCTCCTCTCTTCCTCCCATCCCGCTCCCCCCTCCCCAGATCCCCCAGCAGCGTCCTGGTGCTGAATAGGGGATTGTTTTCTTCACCCTCCTGCCTCTGAATGTTGATGTTTTGGGTCATTAAGGGGCTTGGAGTTGGGGTGGGGGGCGGGTTATGACCCTGGAAAAGGACTGAATAGACATTGTTCCTTTTCTTCCCCCCTTGAATGGAATTCTGTCCCCGGCCTTGGTGTCTCCCTCTGGGTTGGAGGAGGGGATGGGTCAGAGGCCTGTAAAGGGGAGCTTTTTCCCACCACTGATGGATAAGGCCTAAGCTGACAGATGCGAGATTCGGGCACTCTTGGAGCCCTCCCAGGTCCCCTCACCCTGCCTTGACCCAGGCATCTTCGGCCTTGATGTTGATAGCCATGAAATGAGCCCTGATTGGGCATGAGTCTGAATTCAGTCCTAGGGTGGGTCGGGGAGAAAGAGGCAACAGTTATAGACTTCCTTTTCCTTCGAGTCCCTTTGAACCTGTAGGTTCATTTCTTCTGTACGGCTTCCCTGAAATAATCCTGGCCTCTTCCCTGCTCTCCCTTCCCCCAGTGAGACTAAAAATCAAGACAATCCTATCTTTAGGATGGCTTGAGCTTTGGGAAAGAAAAGTGTTAGAGAAATAGAAAATAATCATGATCATTATTACTGTTTTGATAGAAGATTTAATGCTCGAAAGTGTAAGAGTTCTGGCAACCTGATTTTCTATTTTTGTTTCTGCTGCACCCTTAAAGGGACAGAGAGGGAGCTCTCACTCCACCAGGCTGGGCTGGCTTCCTGGGGGTCTCACCTTCTTCCTCTGCCCTCTAGGCTATCCTGACTCTTTGTTCTTTTCCTCATAACCCTCCGGGCAGGGGCATTTGCAGGGTAGGGGACAAGTGACAGGCTATTTCTGAGCGCCTACTGTGTGTCAAGGGCTTTATGGGCCTTAGTGCAAATTGCAGGGCGCAGGAGAGATCCAGGACGTGGCATCCATATTCCAATACGTATTTGTTTGTTAGATGAATAAGCAGATCGCATTTATTTTCACAAAAACTCTGCAAAGGAGTCCTTGTTTCTCCGGGAAGGAAAGGATGTTGGGGATTTCTACGTAAACTGGGAAGTGAATGAATTTGGCTGCAAACCAAGGTCTCGGGACTGCAAACCGGCAGGTGCATTTTTCTGGTACCCCACACTAACCCCACACCCTTCACGCCGTCACTCAGATGCTGCCACCCCACCTCAAAGCTGATACCCCAACAGGCAGCCCAGTGCCCGCCGGGACTAACCAAATCCGGTTTCATTCCCTGCTGACCCCTACCCTGTGCTCCGTCCCCCTCTGCCAGGGACCCTGCGCCCAGTTCGCCGCAACTACTACGACCCGTCCTCGGCGCCCGGGAAGGGCGTGGTGTGGGAGTGGCAGAATGACAACGGCTCTTGGACGCCCTACGACATGGAGGTGGGCATCACCATCCAGCACGCCTACGAGAAGCAGCACCCCTGGATCGACCTCACTTCTGTCGGCTTCAGCTACGTCATCGACTTCAGCACCATGGGCCAGATCAACCGGCAGACGCAGCGCCAACGCCGCGTCCGCCGGCGCCTGGATCTCGTCTACCCCATGGTCACGGGCGCCCTGCCCAAGGCCCAGTCCTGGCCGGCCAGCCCCGCGTCGGCCGCCTCGCCCGCGGCCCCGCCCTGCTCCTGCCCACAGTGCGTCCTGGTGATGAGCGTCAAGGCCGCCGTGGCCAACGGGGGGAGCGCGGGGCCGCTGCAGCCCCCGGCCGCCCGCAAGCACATGCCCCCGTCTGGGGCGGCCAGGCTGCCCCCCCCACCAGGCCCTGCGGCCAAGCCGCTGGACAGCACGGGCACCATCCGAGGCCCGGTGAAGCCCGTCCCGTCGCAGGCGATCCGGCGACAGGCCTCCGGCACGCCGGCTGGAGTGACCATGGGCTCTCCTGCCAGCCCCCCCGGAGCCAACGGCAAGACGGGAAGGGTGGCCCTGGCGACCTTAAATCGGACCAACCTGCAGCGACTGGCCATCGCCCAGTCCCGGGTGCTGATCGCCTCTGGGTAGGTACTTTCACCTGATGCCTGTGAGCGTTTAGGGCACAGACCCGACTGACCTGGGCCAGAGGTGAAAGGGGGCTGCCTGCCAGGACTTAAGCTCCCTGTCCTCTTGTCCTGAGCCTCCGGCTGCAGGTGGAAGGCAAGCACGGTGTGGTGGGTAAGGGTGGGCTTGGCCTTTGGGGTCCACCGGATCTGGCTTCTAATGGAGACGCTGCCACAGCTGTGTGATTTGGGACACGTGCCTAACATCCCAGAGTCCTAACTTCCTCCTCCGTAAATGCCTTCGATAATCCTCCCCGTTAGGGTCACTGCTGAGGGTTGAAGGTTATGCACACCATGTCCTAACAGGCAGTATTAAGGGGGCTCCCACCAGGATCTAGGTTGGGGGCTTTATCACCTCATTGAATCCTTACAGCAACTCTTTTTTTTTTGTTTGTTTTGTTTTGTTTTTACCATGTATTTATTTTTGAGAGACAGAGACAGAATGTGAGCAGGGGAGGGGCCGAGAGAGAGAGAGGGAGAGAGAGAGAATCCCAAGTAGGCTCCAGACTCTGAGCTGTCAGCACAGAGCTGGATGCGGGGCTCGAACTCACAGACTGTGAGATCATGACCTGAGCTGAAGTCGGATGGTCAACCGACTGAGCCACCCAGGTGTCCCGATTACAGAAACTCTTTGAAGTAGGCATTTGGATCCCCTTTTACCCAGGAAGAAATCAGAGGTTCCCTCGCTCAAGGGCAGAGAACTAATCATTGGCTGAGACCAAAATTCAAACTTCAGGAAGGCTGATGCCAGAGCCAGACTCTTTTCCGACTGCCATCCTGCTTCTCTGTCACAATGCCCGGCATACAGCAGGTGCCGGATGAGACTTAGCTCCTTTCCTCTGGTCTCTCTGGAACTCCAGTTTGGAGCTAAGAGCCCACATTTAGTAAGCACTTACTATGTGTGCCAGGCACCTTCCGTGCGTTGTCTCAATTCTTCCCGTGACAGCCCAGTGTTGTCGGTTCTGTGATCACTGCTTTTTATGATCTTCTTGGTCCCCCTAATCGTCAAACGGGGGAGACCCAGGTCCACATGGTGCCCACGGCCTTTGCCTGCCAGCTCCCGATTTCTTGTGAGATTGGCCTCTCACGCCGGCCCCATCTTCCTTTCCTCCAGAGGGGCCTGGCCCTGCCTGTGACCCCTGAGCCCCAGACTGTCCGGGTGGTTTGGACTGAGGTTGTACACCCAAGTGGGAAATTCAGGCTGCCCAGGGGAGGCCATCTGCACACAGAGGTTCAGTGCTGGGAGACAAGGAGAGGCAGGTGTAGTGGGGAAGGAGAGGCCCGGCCTTCCCTCGGGTCTCTGCCTAAGCTAAGCCAGAGTCTGCAAGGTCCAATTTCCTCGTGTGCGAAATGGGGAACCTCATGCTTGCCTTGCCTGCCTTGTGGAGTCCTTGTGGAAACCTCCACTAAGGGAGTGCATCCCTGGAGAATTTACCAGATGCACCTGCCAGTATTATCTCATTCTCTGACCTGGTGCACCCAGTATCAGGCTCGGGCACGCGGCTCAGAATTCACTTCCCAAGGAGGGCCACACGGCCCATGTGTCACAGAGTGGGGGTTGGGGCCCAGGGTTTAGTCCTCTAGTCCTCTGTCCTTTTGGCTAAAGCTCAGCTCCTCGCCGTATGTGAAGGCAGTTTATAAATGGTCAAGTGCAGGTCAGATGTGTGGGGTTTTCACATGACTCCTTCTGAACTGGCAGAATATTTGGTAGAGGGGAATGGGCACCTAAACCACACCACTGCTCAGTTTCTCCCCAAGGCCACACAGCAGCGTCCTGGGGGCCTCTGACAGAGTACCAGGGTAATTATTTGTGCGGCAGAGGGAGGCTCGTATACTGGATGAGAAACCCAGCCTCCAGCACCTGACTGCCCCGGGCTGGAACCCAAGTTCCTTCATGTGCAACTTGGGGCAAGTTTTGCACCCTCTGTCTTCAGCCTGCTCCTCTGGAAAGTGGGGACAGTCATAGTACCTTCCTTATCAGGGCTGTCATGAGGATTAAAGGCAGTGCTCAGCGTGTGGATTTAGCCCAACGCTCGGCAGTAGTAAGAGTTTGGTCAGTATTAGCTGCTATTATTGTTGTTGTTAATGTGTATCTATTGAATGTGTGCTGTGTAGTCGAACTGAAGTCAAAGCTGAGCAGCCTCTAACGCCCCACCTCATTTCTGGCGCCCTTGGCAAAAGCCAAGTGACCTCGTGCCATAATTGGGGGCAAGGACGCCCTGCTCACTTTAAACCTCACTGAGGAAGCCGACAGCTCTTTATCTCCACTCTATTCCCCCTGCCCGCCAGCCCAGCGGAATCGGAGCCGGAGAATGGAGTGGAGAATGGAGTGGAGGTCCGGGGCAGTGCTGTTTCAAAAGGCCTATAGAAACACGCTTTTTTCTCCGCTCTGTTTTCCTGACAGGGGAGGCCCCGCCCTACCCTTCTATCTTCCAGCCCCTTCCCTTTTCACCTCTTACCACCACCCTCACCCCCACCACCATTTTCTCCTCCAGTCTTTCTTGGCCATTTAATTAGCGTGCTTATTCCCTTTGTCTGGCATTGCCGTCCACCTTCTGTCGTGGAATGGCCCCTTCCCTCCGCCCTCCCTGTCCGTGAGCTCTTCAAGCAACTTTCCCACGGAAAAAAGGAAGACCGGGGAGGGCGGGAGAGGTGGGCTGAAGAGAAGGGTTTGAGGGGGAACAAAAGACCCCGTGAATTATTCAGACACACAAGCAGGGGGTTTGTAAAGAGAAAAGAGGGGGGCTGTGTAGTGGGGGGCGGGAGTCGCCCCTCTGGCCCTCTCCTCCAGAATCGAGGCTTCTCTATCTCCAGCGAGACTTCGGTTGCTGGAGAGACGAGACCATTGTCCTGTAGGAGGATTCCTGGGTTGGCTCACAACTCCAAAAACACCCCACTGTTTCTCACCATGGTATCTGCAGAGCTTTTCTCCTGCCATCAGCCCCCTTCTCTGCCACCGTGCCAGCTCTTGTCTTTTCTTAGTTTTATATGTGAGGGACAGAAATGGAAACTGAGAACAGCCCAGCAGAATGGGGAGGGGGTGTCTTCCGATGCTGAGGCCAGACAGCTTTGGCCGAGCTGGAGGATGTGAGAGGCATGCCAGTGATTGGCCTGCTGATTTCTGGAAGGAGGGCTCAGGCATGTACCGGCGGGGAGGGGAATGGTGGAGGGGGGGGGGTGTGTGACCAGTGGGGACTCCATGGGCCACCTCCACGGCCAGCCGCCTCCACCGCTTTCATTTTAACCAGTCACCGAGAGGGAGGGCTGATCAGGTGTTGCCACCTCAACAATCCTGTGCACTGCCCGGGGCTCCGCTTTGCACTTTGCCCTCCGTGTCCTCAAGAATCAGAAAATTGGACTATTCCAGCAGGAAAAGGCTTTATCAAGCCCGACTTCCTCTTCCAGTTGAGAAACAAAAATGTAAACAACCCCCCAATTTGCATGGGGCTGGCCGGTTTATAGAGTATTTGACCTAGATCCTGAATCCTCACAGGGACCCCATGGACAGAGATGTAGGGTGGCCCTGCTCTTGGGTGTGGTAACTTGGATGTGGTCACTGAAGTACAGAGGGGCCATGGGGCTCTCCCAAAGGAACAAGGTCAGTGCCAAGCTGGAAGGCAGGTCTCCTGACCCCTGTGCAAGCCTCCTTCCACTGTACCCTTCTGTATTTTGTCAGCAGATCTCTTCCTCCTCAAGTCCACTGCCACCATCCAGAGCCTGCTGACAAGTTTTCCCTTTCCTGGCATGGCCCCCCACCACGGTATTCCCGGGAGTCCTGGGTCCTCATATGGACCCTCCCTCTCTTCAGACCTGGCCCCGTCCCTGGGTCCCTGGGCTGCCCAGGGTGTGCTAGGGGGACTCTTTCCTGGTTAACCAGATTGGGTGTGGAAACCTGCCAGTCCAGTTTGTGGGAACAAAGGTGGCTTTTGTCACCCAGATCACAGCTACTTATCTCCTGGTGGGGGCATTGGGGGGGGGGGGGGTGCGCGGCGCGGGGGCGGGGGGGGGAAGGTAGGCCCAGGGCTGGGCTGTGAGCGTTGCCCCCTGGTGGGGAGCCAGCGAACAGACACAGGCCGCCAGACTGCTTCACTCCTTTTCCAGACCAGCAGTGGGGAGGCCAATCAGTCCCCGCAGGGGACCCAGGGCTTAGGCTGCTGCCTTGCTCTTAGGCATTGGGGCAGGGAATCTTCAAGAAGTCCATCCCTCTGGCATCTGCTAACTCCAGACCCTCACAGGTTCACAGGTGAGGTTGTGAGGAGTTACTGGCAGGTTTGGGGCTCCAGTCTGGTTTCCCTGACTCCAGTCCACCGTGCCGTGCCTCGCCCTGGGGGGCAGGCCATAGAGTCCAGAAGCAAGGCTGGGCCTCTCTTCTTGGCCAGCTTTCCTTTGTGTTGAATTCAGCTTTCCCCTCTCCCCATCCGGGTTTGATTTATCCTGGGGGTGGAAAGTAGGCTGCGGTGGTCTGTTGAGACACGAACGCTCCCACATGTGTTCTTTCACATCCTTCCCACAGCCCTGGTGCATGTGTCATCATCCCGGGGAAGGGACAGGGGCCCCGGAAGACTCAGCGTAGCCGGGGAAGCACCCATCCCTGTGGGCATGTGGGGGACAGGCAGACCCTGTCCTCAGCCTTGAGGCCCCCCATTCCAGCCCCTCTCTCGTAGTCCTAGATTTATTCCACACGCTCTTTGTTCCCCATGTCCTCTGTCTGCCACGTGGGGTGACAGAGGGGTCGCAGAGACACAAGAGCCCAGCACGGCGAGTGGCTACAACAGCGGGCTCCGGAGCCAGATTTCCTGGGTTTGAATCCTTAGCTGTGTGACCTCCATCGGGTTTGCTCACCCTCTCTGTGCCTCAACCTCCTTGCCCATTAAATTGGAGCTAATGATAACGGCACCTCCTGTGGAGGTTGTTGGAAGTCTTAGATGGATTTGTGCGATGTGAGCGGTTAGAACCGTGCCTGGTACCAGGTGGGCTCTTCAGGGTCACACACGGATGAAGGGCCACAGGCTGTCTTGTTCACCGCCGTGTCCGCAGGCTCTAGGGGCGAGTCCAACCGGAAGGAGGGCTCTGTGTGAATGAGCATGTAAGCAAATAACGAACACTGCAAAGAAACAACTGAACACGCCCCTTCCCCTCCTGTATTCCCAGCACCACCCTACCCCCCAACCCCCCATAGCAGATCTACTGGCTTCTCAGGCCCTCTGGCCCCTGGAGTCATCTGTGACCTAGTCCATGGACGTCCTCGAGCTCCCTTTCCCCCTCCAAGCCCATCTGTGGAAGCCTGGGTGGCAGGGGCGATGGCGCACAACCCAGCCCCACGTGTCCCCATGTTTTTCTATTTGGCGTCGTGGGAGGCCTCGCCTTTCCAGGCAGCTGTGCGGACTCCTCTCCAGAGCCTGGCTCGGGTTTCTGGGGAGAAGGACAGAAAGAGGAGGAGGCTTTGCCTGGTATTTAGATTTCTCAGCGAAAAGGAGGGGTAACAGCTGTTGGAGCAGTGGTTTCCCAATGTCAGGCTGGGATCAACCTTATCTGGGTCCTCTCCAGAAGCAAGAGAAAATGCAGGTTCCGTGCCCCCTCCCCCCCCCCAATGGGAATTCTGATTCAGGCCTGGGGCTCTGTCTTTTTAAAAGCTTCTCAGGAGCCACTTGGTACACCCACCCGGGCTTGAACTTGCCTCTCCATTTTTCATTCGCTCCACAAACACTCACTGAATGCCTGCTAGTGTCAGGCTGTGAGGATATTTGTCCGTGTGGAGTTTTGATTCTGGAGGGGGTGAGAGTAAAGCAACAGCTTATTTTTTAAAAACCATCAGTTCCAGGGCACCTGAGTGGCTCAGTCGGTTGAGCCTCCGACTCTTGGTGTCGGCTCGGGTGATGATCTCGCGGTTCGTGAGTTTGAGCCCCGCGTCAGGCTCCATGCTACGGCCCAGAGCCTCCTTAGGATTCTGTCTCCCTCTCTTTCTGTGCCTCCCCCGCTCATTCTCTCTCTCTCAAAATAAATAAACTTAAAAAAATTTTTTTAAACCGTCAGTTCCCTGGGGGAAACAAAACAAAAACGAAAGAGAGTAAGGCAAGAGGGCTTGAGAGTCCCGGGGTGGGATGGAGGGGTGGGTCTTGGTATTAAATGAGATGGTCTCAGGAACCTCACAAAAAGGTGAGCCGAGACCAAAGGATCTGTAGGAGGAGGTGAGGCAGAGAGAGCATTTCAGGCAGAAGGAGCCACATAGGCAAAGGCCCTGAGGCAGCAGTGTGGCCCAGATGGAGCAGGATAAAATGGTGAGGGGTATGTGAGGAGACCAGGAAGATGAGGGTTGAGCACGGTGGGGGGGACGTTGGCAGGTCACGCGGAGCTGTGTGGGCTTTGCCGGGACCTCGAGAGACTTAAGGAGACATTGTGAATTTGGGGGGTTCCGAGGGGAGGGGTGACATGGTCGGACTTAGATTTTGAACGTTAACATTCCCTGCTTGTGGTGCTAAGAACCGACTCTGCCTTGAATAGAGATAAGGAGTTTCTGTCGGAAAAGGGACCCCTCAGTGAGGGGATTTTGGGGGTTCCGACCCCACCCCACTTGTCAAAACCGTAATGTGTCTGCCCTTTCCTTCCACAGGGTCCCCACTGTGCCAGTAAAGAACCTCAATGGGTCCAGTCCTGTTAATCCGGCCCTGGCAGGTAAGCGCTTGCTTTACGGCAGGCGGGGAAGAGGAAAGCTCGGGCCAAGGAGGTGGTGAGCATTTACCGCAAAGAAAGAATTGAATGAAAGCAAATGTGGATGTTGGGAGCGGGGTGGGGAGGGCGGGAAGAAGCACAGCTTCTGTTGGAGAGGAGCAAACGCACACATTTCTGGGGCAGGCAGCGCGGGCCAGGGGAGGCTGAGTGAGTCAGGAGAGCTTGTGCCGGGGGAAGCAGGGGGGCAGGTTCCCGGGGAGGGCGGTTGGTGGGATGCTGGGAACTAACTCTGCAGTCCGAGCTCACGCCCTGCCCTTCCAGGAATCACCGGGATTCTCATGAGTGCAGCCGGGCTGCCCGTGTGCCTCACCAGGCCACCCAAGCTGGTTCTCCACCCGCCCCCGGTCAGCAAGAGCGAAATCAAATCCATCCCGGGGGTTTCCAACACGAGCCGCAAGACCACCAAAAAGCAGGCCAAGAAAGGTATCAGCCTCCTTGTCTTAGGGGGTGTGGGAGTCAAAGGCGTGGGCCTCGGCCGTGGCTTTGCCGCCATCACCCAAGGTCATACCCGTGGCTTCACCCTCTGTGCCTTCGTTTCTGCGTCTGCTAAGTGGGCCCAACTACCCCTGTTCTGCTGATTGCACCAAAGTGGATTGTGTGTGAGTGAGAGGGAGGCACCTTAAGAAGTGCAAAAACACGGTCCGGAAATATAGAGACACAGAACCACCAAACGTGACGCATAAAATACGATACAGGGGACTGTCACTGTGGCCCTGGAGCCAGAACAGCCTGGGTTCCGGTCCTGACTGTGACACTTCCAAGTCATGTGACCGCAGAGAGCCCTTTTTCTTTCCTTTACAATGGGGTAAAAAATGCTGACAACAAGTATGGGGCAGGTGTGCCCCAGAACGCATCCATGACAGGGAGTGACCACTGCCCTGTGTCCCCCCAGAGCCCCTAGGCTGACCATTCGAACCTTCCTTCAGGCACTCCTTCCTCCCTGTGCACAGTCCCGTCACCAGGGGGTCCAGATGTGTGTCTGCCCTGTCTCAGCTCTGCGGCCGGTCTTTCTGGCTGCTGGTGTTGGTTGTTAAATGTCTTGACCGCCACCCCAGGCCCCCACCTTACAACCTTGTTGTGAAGGGTCCGTGAGATCTCATGTATATTGTAACTGGGCCCAGGGCCTGGCAAGCAAGAGGCTCTCAATGAACAGAAGCTTCATTCTTAGAAGCGGGCTGGTGGGAAGGAAGGGCCTGCATCTTGGGTTTTGGCGGTTGCATGATCTGCTTCCTCAAACCCTTGCCCTACTTTTCTACTCCATCAAAAGTTCTCTGCTTAAATGAACTCAATTGCCCTGTTCATAGTCTGATAGGAAATGACAGGATTTCACACTTTCCCGCGCTTCCTGTGATTATTAATAGCACACGTTGGACCCTTAGCTGGAAAAGTGCTAAAGGTCTATGCGTCCATTAGCTTCTTTAATTGTCAAAGCAGCCCTTTGAGTGGGCACTCTTGCTTTGCCTGATCTCACAGGTGAGAAAATAGAAGCTGAGAGAAGCTAAGAGGGGTCCCCAGGGAGGAACTGGTCCCTTTTAAGGTTGTATCATCCTGTCTTCTGCCTTCAGACTGGGCTGCCTCCTAGAGGTCCAGCCCCCAGAGAAATTCCAGAATCGCTGCAGCCTGTCAGGATGCTTCCCTGCTGCTGGTCTCCCGCACCGTCAGCGGCCAAGGAAGCTGTGGGCATAGCTTCCTGCTTTCCCATGAAAATAAAATCACTTTGACACCACATTACAGACCGAGACAGTACTCGGCACACTGTAAAAAGCATGTGATAAGCCTACCTCATTTTTTTTTTTTTTTTAACGCGTAACAGTTTACACAGTGCTGTCTTCTGCTACCTCGCCTCATCGTTTGGGCATGCCCAGGCTCTTTGATTACACGGAAGAGAGCCCCACACCACCCATCTCAGTTAAAAAGTGGGTTTGGTGAAAACAGGCCTGGGGCGGGGTGGGGGGGGACTGTCAGGAAAAAGACTGCGGGAGGGAAAGACAGGCAGGCACACCTCCCACCTTCCCAGACACCTAGCTCCTTCCTCCTCCTGCCGATTCCCTTTCAGATTCTTAAATGTGGTTGCAGAATGAATTCCTCCCCCTGCCTGCTTTGAGCCTGGCTGCTGGCTCCCCTCTCCGCATGCCCAGCCTGATGAGGCCCTTTGATCCCTTACCTCTGTCTTGGTGGCCCACCGACCACCCTGTCCCCCCACAGGTAAAACCCCAGAGGAAGTGCTCAAGAAGTATCTGCAGAAAGTCCGGCACCCGCCAGATGAGGTGAGCACAGGGGGGAGGCAGGGCAGGGTTCACCCACAGCTTCTCCTCCGCCGGGGTTTTCCACAGGTTGCAGCAGGAGCGGATTTCTGCGTCCTGGCTGCTACAGAGCCGCTCAGAGCTGACACAGGGCTCCAAGGTTGGCGGTCTGGAGCCGCAGACCGAGGCTGCATTCTAAACCACCTTCCCGTTAACAGTCTGAATGTAGCAAAAACGGCATGACAAGCCCTGGGAACTGACGTTTATTTCTTCTTCTTCTTCTACTTATTATTATTTTTTTAAGGAGGCTTGAACTCATGACCCTGAGATCAAGAGCCGGATACTTAACCAACTGAGTCAGCCAGGCGCCCCATGGGAACTGACTTTTAAATGGGCTTGATGTAGTCTGGTGGTTCTCAGCCAGAGGGAGTTCTGCATGGGGGGGGGGGTGGGGGGGGGGGGGGGGGGGCGGGAACTGCTAATGGGCCGAGGCCAAGGGTGCTAAATAGCCACCGTGCCCAGGACAGCCCCCTCAGCGAAGAATTACCAACCCCAAATGTCAATAGTGCCAAGGTTGAGAAATCCTCTTGTAGGCTTATTGATTTATTTATCCTTAATGTTTATTTTCTTATTGAAAAAGTTTTTTCATGTTCATTTATTTTTGAGAGAGAGAGACAGAGCGTTGAGTGGGGGAGAGACAGAGGGAGAGAGAGAGACAGAATCCCAAGCAGGCTGCAGGCTCTGAGCTGTCAGCACAGAGCTTAACATGGGGCTCGAACTCATGCACTGTGAGATCGTGACCTGAGCTGAAGTTGGATGCTTAACCGACTGAGCCACCCAGGCACCCCAGTATTTATTTTATTTTTGAGGGTGGGGAGAGGGAGGGAGCATATGCAGTGAGGGAGGGGTGGCAGAGAGAGGAAGACACAGGATCCAAAGCAGGCTCCAGGCTGTCAGCACGGAGCCCCATTCAGGGCTCCGACTCACAAACGGTGAGATCATGACCTGAGCCAAAGTCAGACGCTGAGCTGACCGAGCCACCCAGGCGTGCCTCTTGTTGACTTATTTAAACAGCAGCCCTTCTGGTACACTTGAGATACAATTGCTTTGCAAACGTTCAGCTTAAATAAAGGGTCTGTCAGCAAGTGTCTGTTTCCTCCGCAAGCCATTGGAGAACACCAAGGAGGGACAGTGTCTCATCATCGCCCTAAAGGAGAGGACAGTTTTGGTGGTGAGCCCCAAGTGGCCTGTGCCACCAGCAGCGATTATTCCAGGAACTTTTCTGCTGTGTAAAGTGAGATAAACCTAGATTTCGATTCCCAAAGGCATGTCTGTATATATCCTGGTTTGTGGGTTTTCTAGAAGAGGAACAGGGACACCTCACCAGACGTCTGATCATGCGAGAATCACTGCGGAGATCCTCTGGCCTCCCAGGCTGGGCCAGCGCTGAAGGCCTCTCTGCTCTGTCCCCTCCCACCCCCAGGACTGCACCATCTGTATGGAGCGCCTCACGGCCCCCTCAGGCTACAAGGGCCTGCAGCCAACAGTCAAGCCTGACCTGGTGGGAAGGCTGTCCAGATGCGGCCACATCTACCACATCTATTGTCTGGTCGCCATGTACAACAATGGCAACAAGGTTAGTGCCAGCCTGCGGGGCTGGCCCCCGCCCGCCATGGGCCCTGGAGGAGCAAAAGCGTGAAGGCCCTGTTGGGGTGATTTGGGGTGTCTGAGAGGCACCCTGGGGGCATCAGGAGTGAGGATCTTGGCTGTTCTCAGCAGGGTCAGCGTCCACACAATTATAACGTTCGCAAAACCTGTCTTACCCAACTGCTCCCCTCCCCCATCTCTACAGTGGGTGTGATGGTCTGAGAGGTGTGGACTTCAGTCCATGAGAGTTCTTGGGGGGAAGGGGGGTTGACAGTGTGCCCATAGTGAGCGTTCATTACTCCCAGTGTGGGCAGGTTTCTAGTCCCTTCGAAGCTCACTGTTGGAGGAGGGGAAGGCTGTCTGTGATGCTCACCTGGTCCATACTGACGGCAGAGCAGTGTTCCTCCATGAAGCTGGATTCCAGGAATCTGCGAGTCTCCTTAGATGCTAACTCTCTCTTTACACTGTCCGAGCTTTTACTAAGCCACTGACATCCCTCATGTCCTTTGCTGTGCCTGGAATAACCATCACTCCCCTCTCCCCATGAATTCAAATCCTACTTGCTTCTCCAGACCCTGCTTGGATCGCAGCAGAATTTGAGGTTTCCCTGATGTCCCCAGCTTCTTACTCATCCCCTCCCCCCAAAAAGTCTGCCTTTCGTGGTCTGCTCTGTACTTCTCCTGCTGTGGGAAAGAGGAGAGGAGAGAGTCAGCAGACCCAAGCTTGAACCCTGGCTTTAGTAACTGAGTGATTGTGGGCAAGATTTTCAATCTCTCTGAGATTTCATTTTCCATCTAGAAAATGGAGATAAAACAATACCTACTTTCCAGGGCATTATTACCATTATTAGTCAAATGGATAACTCCTTGGTATTATAGGTATAATTTTTTTTCCCTTCATCTTTTTTTTTTTTTTTAATTTTTTTTTTCAACGTTTTTATTTATTTTTCGGACAGAGAGAGACAGAGCATGAACGGGGGAGGGGCAGAGAGAGAGGGAGACACAGAATCGGAAACAGGCCCCAGGCTCCGAGCCATCAGCCCAGAGCCTGACGCGGGGCTCGAACTCACGGACCGCGAGATCGTGACCTGGCTGAAGTCGGACGCTTAACCGACTGCGCCACCCAGGCACCCCTCCCTTCATCTTTATATAGCCCTGTGATTGAAGTTCCCAGAGTGCTGACCTTGGGCTGACCTTGGGACCTTTGTCTCAGAGAGCCCATGCTCAGTCACTGATGGATGATGCGGTCTGAACTGGTTTTCACTTTCCTGACCCTAGGTTAAAAGGTTTCATTGGGGCTTTGTATTTTAAGAGGTTATTTTGGATTTAAAGGGATTTTTTAGCATGTTCATTCTCTTTTTGACGACTATTTTCAAGAACAATCTAGCTCCTCTTTGCACTAATACTTTGAAGCATGCCGTTTAAAATTTTCTTCACACTGAAGAGGAAACGAAAGGACCCAGAGAGAAACGCAGTGGTTCTCCCAAGGCCATGAAGCAAGTTAAGGCCAGAGCAGAAGGTGGAACCCTGGTTCTTGGCCCCAAGCCTTGGGTTCCTGTCCCGTTGACCACATGAAGTAACCTTCTCCATTGCCCTGAATGCAAGTTACTCCTATAACATTAGTAGAGCTTGAGCTGGAGGTCCCCAAATAGCTCCACAGAGGATCGCTGTCCTCCTGAAATGGTGCAGATGTCCTGGAGAACGTCTCTCCTGCCTGTGTGACAGCCTTTTCTGCACACATGGCTCCCTGCCCACGCCTTCCTTCTCACCCACTTTCTTCTGGAAAGCCTGGGAACAAGGTCTCCTCCCAGCCGTGCAGGCCACGCCTCGCTGGGTCCCAGTGTGAAGCCAAGGCCCCTTATATATCTGCATCCAGAGTCTTGTCCTGCGCCCCAACACAGCCACTGAGCCGTGGGCTTTGTACAGACCGCTGAGGACCAAGCCCTAACTAGTGTCCAAGTCCTTTAATGGTGCTGTGCCTCAGTTTTCTTCTCTGTAAAAGGGAATAATTTTTTTTAAATACTTATTTATTTGAGGGGGAGGGAGGGGCAGAGAGGGAGGGAGACAGAGGTGGGACTTGAACTCACAAACCAGGAGATCATGACCTCAACTGCTCAGGCGCCCCAAAATGGGAACCATTTAAAACAAAAATTTTTTTTATATTTATTTATTTTTGAGAGACAGAGCACAAGTGGGGAGGGGCAGAGAGAGAAGGAGACAGAATCCAAAGCAAGCTCCAGGCTCTGAGCTGCCAGCACAGAGCCCGACGCGGGGCTCAAACTCACAAACTGTGAGATCGTGACCTGAGCTGAAGTTGGACGCTCAACCAGCTGAGCCACCCAGGCGCCCCGGGAATCATTTTTAGGGCTATTAATAAATCCTAAGGCTAATGTTCCTTTAAAGCTGATATCAGGCAAGGCCTATGTGAAACAAGACGTAAAGTCTGTTGTAAGATTTAAAACACCTTCACTAACAACTCATTCCCTCCCTTGTTGCTTGTGCAGACCTTGTCCTCAATCCTTCAAAACCAGTCCAGAGCTCTTCTTTAAGGACCATTTTCTTAACGTCAGCTTCATCTACTCGGGCACACGACACCCACTTTCTCTTTTCAGAGCAGTGGTTTCTAAACCTGTACGAGCCTTAGGGGTCATAAAAGTACTAATAACAGTTAGAGACACGACTTAGTGGTCAGCACTTCCTGTGGGTTCTCTAATTCAATCCTTCCAACAACCCAGTGAGATAGATACTATTATTTTCCTTGTTCTGTTACAAAGCCGAGACCCAGAGAGGTTAAGCGATTTGCTCCAGGTCTCCCAGCAGGTAGATGGCAGAGCTGAGAATCCAATCCAAAGTTCTCAGTCTTCACTGCTACTTTCTGTAGCGCACCCCCCCCCCCCCCCCCCATCCAGTTTGGTGGCCTGGGGTGGGGTCCAAGCATCTTTGTTTCCAGCAAGCTTCATCAGGATTGTGATGCTCAGCAGCTGGGCAGAGGCTGCTCCCTAGTGCTTTGTTGTTTGGTACTTCATGGTTCGATAATGACTCCCTGTGTATGTTCCCTGCCCGCATGGGCTGCTCTGCCTTTCAAGGATGGGGGGTCTCTCTTGCATGGCCCTTAGCATGGAGCTAATTTGTGGAATTTACTTATTTGGGTGCATTTTGTCCCCCTGGCCTTTTATCTGTCCCCTTCCAGGGTTAGGTGGGGTTAGGGGTGTGTTGCCAAAACCGTTTCCCAACCTGGCTGTTCCTGCCTTGCGCCCTCAGGACGGAAGTTTGCAGTGTCCAACCTGTAAGACCATTTATGGGGTGAAGACAGGCACCCAGCCTCCGGGGAAGATGGAGTACCACCTCATCCCTCACTCCCTGCCCGGCCACCCCGACTGCAAAACCATCCGGATCATCTACAGCATCCCTCCTGGCATTCAGGTGCTCACGAGTCAGCCACGGGCTTTTATTTACTTATTTTTTAAGTTTCAGTGTTTGCAGGCAATAGGTTTGTCTTTTTTCTTTAATGTTTATTTATTTTTGAGAGACAGAGACAGAGCACGAGGGGGGAAGGGCAGAGAGAGAGGGAGACACAGAATCCAAAGCAGGCTCCAGGCTCGAGCTGTCAGCACAGAGCCCGATGCGGGGCTCGAACC
Source organism: Herpailurus yagouaroundi (assembly GCF_014898765.1). NCBI lineage: Eukaryota > Metazoa > Chordata > Mammalia > Carnivora > Felidae > Herpailurus > Herpailurus yagouaroundi. The sequence goes on along the minus strand of NW_024412418.1, from coordinate 2,423,924 downwards.
CACGAACTGTGAGATCATGACCTGAGCCGAAGTTGGACACTTAACTAACTAAGCTGTACAGGTGCCCCGGCAATATGTTTGTCTTAATCTGTTCAGGCTGCTGCAAGAAAATATCACAGACTGGGTAGCTTTTAAACAACAGAAAGTTATTTCCCACAGTTCTGGAGGCTGGGAAGTCCAAGCTCAAGGTGCTGGCAGATTCACTATCTGGTAAGCCCCTGCTTCCTCGGTCATGGACATCTTTATGCTGTGTCCTCATGGCAGAAGGGGTGAGGGAGCTCTCTGGGGTCTCTCTTACGAGGGCACTAATCCCATTCATGAGGGCTCACCTTCATGACCTTATCACCCACCCAAGACCCAACCTCCAAATACCATCATCTTGGGGGTTAGATTTCAACTTGTTAATTTCCGAGGGATACAGACTCTCAGTTTATAGCAGTCCATTACTTCTTGTACTTCTTGCTTGCAAAATACATTCTGTTCCAATAGTCCCCAAAGTCTCAACTCATTACAGCATCAACTTTAAAGTCTAAATCCGAGGACTCACCTACATACCATCTAAATCAGAGGTGGGAGAGACCCCCATGTACAAGTTCCTCTCCAGCTGGGACTCCTTGAAACTGAACGGGTTATGTGGTGGGGCCCTCGTGAACAGGATGGGTGCCCTTGTAAAAGAGCCCCCGGAGAGCCCCCGCATCCCTTCCCGAATCGAGGCCACAGGGAGAAGACAGCAGTCTATGAACCAGGAAGTGGGCGCCCACCCGACACTGGATCTGCTGGTACCTTGGACTTCCCAGCCTCCAGAACTGTGAGAAATAGATCTCTGTTGTTTAAGCCACCCAGTCTGTGGTGTCTCATTACAGCAGCCGGAGAGAAATAAGATAATTTTATACTGTGAAAAGTTTCCTTTTCTCCGTCCACCCGGTTTCACCTCCTGCCCCCACGTTCCACCATTGTTCTTACCTTCTTACGTGTCCCCCAGGATTCTCCGTGCATGTGCAGCAAAGACTGTTTGCACCTCTCCCATTGGTACACAGAGGGGGACAGTTTAGACATTGTTCTGCACCATGGATTTTCAATTAACAATATAGTTTGTAGATCTTCCCATGTTGGTATAGAGGGAGCTTCTTCGTTCCTTCTTGGCTCTGGGTGAGAATCCATAGTATATGTGCACCCTAATTTATATTCAGCAGTCTCCACTTGATGGGCATATGGATTGCTTCCAATCTTTTTACTACAACAAATAATACTGTAACAGATAACCTTGTATGCATGTGAGTATATCTGTAGAATAATTTTCCAGAAGTAGAATTTCTTTGTCAAATGATATTTGCATTTATAATTCGATAGATGTCCCTTGGCTTTGATTTTTGTGGGCATTTCTTTCCTCTTTTGATTCTTTGAAAGACAGCCCTAAGGAACAAATTGAACTTTATTCCTGACAGTAAATACAAATGTGCCCCTTCCTTCACACATTGAAGATTTTTTAACTGATCTAGGATTCATTTATTTGGCAACTATTTATCAGTGCACCCTTCCTTCCTCCCTCCTCCTTGCCTTCTTCCATTTTGTCTCTTATTTAACAAACATTGGAGGATGGATTATGGGCCAGGCATGTTCTAGGTGCTGGAGAAGCAAAAGTGAGCAAAGCAGACACAGTCTTTTCTCCTCGGAGGCCCCCATTCTAGCGGGATGAGGAAGTCAATGCCCAGATACATAAGCAAGGTATTGCCAGCTAGTGATAAGAGATGTGGCAGAAATAAACCGGAGCAGGTGAGATAGTCTGTAAAATAATTTAAAGAAAAATATGGTTATTCCTGGAGGGACTTACCAGCCAGTCAGAGAAAATAAGTCTACATCACCGAACTATAGAACACAACATAATGTGCACCATAGATAAACGCTGTGGGGGGTCAGGGGGGCAACACAAGAGGTCTTCAAAGTCTGAAGACACTTGGGTTCTGAATCCTGGCTGACTCTGTATTGGCTGGGACTTTGGACAACCACCAGACCTCTCTGAGCTCGGTTTCTTTTTTCTTTTTTTAATTTTTTTTAACGTTTAGTTTTGAGAGACAGAGAAAGACAGAGCCTGAGCGGGGGAGGGGCAGACAGAGAGGGGGTACATAGAATCTGAAGCAGGCTCCAGGCTCCAAGCTGTCAGCACAGAGCCCAATGCGTGGCTCGAACTCATAAACCATGAGATCGTGACCTGAGCCAAAGCTGGATGCTTAACCAGCTGAGCCACCCGGGTGCCCCTTGGTTTTTTCATCCCTACAGCTGGGAACCTCCTGTGCAGGGGGCTTTGTAAGAATGGGAGTGAACATTTGTATGTGCATGCTGTGGTATTGGGCACGGTGGTCAGGGGCTCAGTGCCCGGTGACTGGCATTATGTGAGCAAGCTACTTGTCCGGGTAAAGAAGAAGAGGGCTTATGTCTGTCTGTCTGGGAGGGTCTGAGGAGACTTTCTGGTGCAGGGCACCAGTAGTTGAACCTTGAGAGCCATAAAGAAATGGAGGAGAAGGTTTTTAGTGGGAGGACACAGCAGAGTAGTGGCAGAGAGGAAGCAGGGGTGTTGGTGGGCCACAAGGAAGAGTTTAATTTGGGTACTTGCGACGGTGGGGGATGGGAGGAGGGTGCTTGAAGGAGCAGAGAGTGAAGGAGGACTGTGGGCAGGCCATGGAAGGACGCCAGCATGGTGAGGGCTGCAGCTTTATTTGTCAGGCTTTGTTTGTCCAGCTCACTGCTGGACGCGACCAGCATTTTGGGAAGTTGTGTAGTTGGGACTGCACTTTGGGAAGGTCAGCCTGGCGGAGGAGTGAGGGGTGACCTGATAGACCAGTTAGGAGACCATTCTGGTCATGGGGCCTGAACAAGGAGGGTGCGGAGGATGAGGGAGAGGGAGATGTGGTTGGAGGTGGGGGCAGCTGCGACCTTCTGGAATGACTGGAGGCAGCCAGTTGGGATGGTAGGGACAAGACTGACAATATGGGAGTCGGGGAGTCGGGAGAGACAGCCGGTGTCTGATCCCTGGTGAGAAGTAGGGCACAGATCAGGGCGGGGCAACCATTTTGCAGGAGATTCTTTTCCCAGCCTCTGGGACTAAAGAATGGAGAGCCAGCACGGGGGTTGAGGGGGTGGGAGGGGTGGTGTTGAGGGGCCGCTTGCTGCCTGTGTAGACGCCATGGATCACGGATCGTCCAGGAAAACTCAAGCTTACACCAAGGGAAATGCATCTCTCTGCAGTCAGTGCAGCCACTCTGTAGACCACCCCTTGCGAGTCAGTAGCAGGACCCCTCAGTGCTGTGTCCGTCCCTGTCCCTGGAGACTCCAGAGACCACAAGGGCTTGGGGTTTCCAAGAGGAATCGAGAACTTGGAGTTCTGCCTTCACTTCAGAGAACGAGTCTCCAATCTAGAGGAGGCAGAGTCGTGACTGCTCCACTTGGCGACGTGCAGGGAGCACACAGCCTCCTGGAGTCAGCGCCAGGCGGGTGTCTGTGTTGCAGACGGGCAAGTCCCAGGAGGGTGAGGCGCGGGCAGAGCCGTGCTGGGAATCATCTCTGGAGTTGGGCAGTCTGGCTTACAAACAGCTGTGGCCGTGAGCGTGTTGTAAATGTGCTTTGATTTCATGGGACTATGAAATTCAGAACTGTCACGTCCTGCGTCTCCAAGAAGACGTTGTTACCTCTCTCAGCCCAGGGGTATATTTCCCTTCTCCTGTATTGCGCTTAAGATGTTCAATTTGGAAAGGATAGATGATCTTGAGCCATGCTATTAAAAATCTTTTTAAATCACAGGATTTAAAACTCAGTTTGGGAGGGATGGGTGCCTGGGTAAGTTCAGTTAGTTAAGTGTCTGACTCTTGGTTTCAGCTCAGGTCATGATCTCGCAGTTCCAGAGTTTGAGCCCTGCATCAGGCTCTGCACTGACACGCAGGGTCTGCTTGGGATTTTCTCTCTCTCTCTGACCCTCCCCTGCTCTCCCTCTCTCTCTCTCAAAATAAATAAATAAACTTCTAAAAAATCAGTCTGGAACCACCATCCACTATAAGAAAAAAATGAAAAGTCTGTGTTTTCTTATAGTTTCTTCATTCATTCATGCACTCATTCACTCCTTGACTCATTTTTTTCAGCCACGGCACAGTTACCATTTGTGTGAGAGCTTGTGCTAGGAGCTGCATGGAATTATCAATATTAGATTGGCTTCATCTAAAAGGGATTTTTTAAATGGCTCCACAGACCCTCAGGGGGTCAGGGATGCTCAGAAATTATAGACAAACATTTCTGTTTGGAGTGGGAAGGGGTTGGGGTGGGGGATAGATGCATTGGTTCTGGGAGAAAAATCCCTCACTTTTCATGAGCTTCTCAAGGGGGCCTGTGGATCCTGATTAGGAAGCCTGGCTTCTGGCTAAATTCTGCATCAGTTTCTGTCCCTGCTTGCTTGCTGAATTGGGGTATCCGTGCACCCCCGAGTTCACTGCAGCATTATTCACAATAGCCAAGACCCTACATGCACCTCAGTGGATGAATGGATAAAGATGACTCCAAGGCTCCTGGCTCAGAGGCACTTTTGTTATTCTGAGTACTTTAGAGGGAAAAAGTTCATCATGTGCCTCAGGAAGCCTGGGCTTAAATTTTGGCAAAGCCATTGACATTGGAGAAGCCCTGTAACCTCTCTAGGCTGAAGTTTTCCTCTTTTGTAAAACAAAAGAGCCCGTGGCCAGAGCCCTCCCGGGTGATGATGATGATGATGAACGTTTACTGAGCTCTTACTGTGCACTGCGGTGCCAAGCTCACTTTAGCCTTCACACTCTCCCCATTCGATGGATGGGGGAACCCACACCCCAAGAGAGGGCTCCAGCTGACACATCGGGAGGTGGCCGCTCTGGGTCCAAACGCAGGTCTAACGACTCCAAAACAGGCGGGAAACCACTGCTATCACTGCTTTGGGATCTGTTCTCTGTCCAGACGCTTTGACCGTTATTATTGTCATCATTATTTGAATTAGTCACGCATGGTCTGCACCCCTTCATTAAAAACATCTTGAAAAATGCCCTTCGCTGACTTCCTTTCTGCTTTCAGGGGCCGGAACACCCGAATCCTGGGAAGAGTTTCAGCGCCCGTGGCTTCCCAAGACATTGTTACCTTCCAGACAGCGAGAAAGGGAGAAAAGTAAGAATGGGGGTTTGGGGGGCTGGGGGGTAGGATTTGCTTCTGTGTCAGGGCCCCAAGTTTTGCTTCCTGCTGTGCACAGGCTAAAGAGCTGAGTCTCTTTTTACCACAGATGCACATGGTAACAAGGTCATATTTGAGTCAACTGTAGGTTAAGGTGGGGACGGTTAGAATGTTTTCTTTTGCAGGATAGTTGGGGCAGGGCTTTTTCCTCTCCTGGATAGCACTGGCAATAATTTATCTATTTTAGGATCCTTTCCCAGGGGCCTTTGCTGCTTAGCAGATGGTCCTGGGACCAGCACCAGTGACAACACCTAGAAGCTTGGTGTTGAGATCAGGGAAGGTTTTGAAAATCCAATCATTTTCTGGCCTTAGCCACAGAAAAATGAACATAAAGATTTTATTCTAATTTTACAATTCGTAGAACCACTGAAGCCCAAACCTCGGGGCACCTGGGTGGCTTAGTTGGTTAAGCATCCGGCTTCGGCTCAGGTCATGATTTCATGACTTCGTGGGTTCAAGCCCCGCATTGGGATCCCTTCTTGGGATTCTCTGTCTGTCTGTCTCTCTCTCTCTACCCCTCCCCCACTTGCACTCTCTCTGTCTCTCTTAAAATGGGTAAATACACTTTTTTAAAAATGCAGAACCTTAGAAACTCCTTCATTTTAACAAGATCCCAGGTGATCTGACAGTACATTAAAGCTTCAGAGGCACTGCTCCAGGGCAGGGATCCTAATCTGTGGGAGATTACCTTTTTTCTTTTCTTTTAATGTACTTCTGTATTCTATGACTTTCCCAAAAGACGGAGGGAAAAATCATTGGGATTCTGGATCCCCAGTGATTCATGGTTCAAGCTTCAGTGGTTCTATGAATTGTAAAATTAGAATGAAAATCTTTATGTTCATTTTTCTGTGGCTAAGGCCAGAAAACGATTGGATTTCCAAACCTTCCCTTATCTCAAAAAGGAAAAGAACCATTGATCTAAGGGGGTGTCATGCCCCTTTTTGTGGGGTGCAGTGCTGGACCGGAAGTGGGTTTTAGCTAGCTTTCTCTAGGTCCTGCTGGGTAACAACCTTGGTCTCAGAGGCTGACATCAACAAATGCTGACTCTCATGCACTGTGCATGCCAGTGGCTGTGGCTTGTTTGGCTGCTATGAGTCCACTCTGTCTGCTCCGTGGGGCTCTGTGTCCTGGAATCCAGGCTGAAGGAACAGCCTTTCTGTGGTCTCTGCCCTTCTCTGTGCTCTCTTCCTCTGGAAGGGAGCAGAGGAGCAAGAGAGAATCCGAGTGGAATAGTGCGAACCCACTACAGCTGCTGCTGGAAGCTTGTCGCTCCTACTCACCTTTCACAGGCCCCAGCAAGTCATGAACACCACACAAGGAACGGGGTCATGAACTGCCTACAAGGCAGCCCCTTGGGTCACATGGCAAAGGGCATGGGTGTTCTGTTACAGAGGAGGAAGCAGATCATGCGGAACAATGAGAAAATCAACCACATGGTGAAGATGTACCCAGTGCAGGGTCCTCAGATTAGAAGTCAGGACCAGTCCTGACCCTGAGCCCTGAGCAAGCCATATTTCTGTGCCTGAGCCCCAGCTCTACAGTCCCAACCGCTGGCTAAACATGTCTGCTGTGAAGTCCTACTGCTAAAACTTGAATCTTCTTGCCAAGAGCTGCTCCCCCTCTCTTCCAGGCCTCCCTCCTCTTGTTAATGACATACCCAGAATCCCTGGGACCCATATTGGACACAGTAGTCTCCTTGGACTCTCTCTCTGAGCCACCACCCCACTGGCTTGTTTCCCAGTGAACTGCCCGCCAAACCACGTGACTCCTTTTCTAATCCTGCCATACCCACCTAGTAAATACATTTTTTTTTTTTAAGTTTATCTGTTTATTTGGAGAGAGAGAAAGAGCATGAGCAGGGGGAGGGGCAGAGAGAAAGGGAAAGAGAGAGAATCCCGAGCAGCCTTTACACTGTCAGCACAGAGCCCGACACGGGGCCTGATCTCACAAACCATGAGATCATGACCTGAGCTGACATCAAGAGTCTGATGCTTAACCCGCTGAGCCACCAGGGGCCCCATAAATACTTTCATCTTTTACCTGCCACCAGGTTAAGTATCTTTTTTTTTTTTTTAATTTTATTTTTAAATGTACATCCAAATTAGTTAGCAAATAGTGCAACAATGATTTCAGGAGTAGGTTCCCTATTGCCCCTTACCCAATTAACCCATCCCCCATCCCACAACCCCTCCAGTAACCCTCTGTTTGTTCTCCATATTTAAGAATCTCTTATGTTTTGTCCCCCTCCCTGTTTTTCTATTCTTTTTGCTTCCCTTCCCTTATGTTCATCTGTTCTGTTAACAACATAGTTTTTATTTATTTATTTATTTATTTATTTTATTTATATATGAAGTTTATTGTCAAATTTGTTTCCATACAACACCCAGTGCTCATCCCAACAGGTGCCCTCCTCAATACCCATCACCCACCCTCTCCTCCCTCCCACCCCCCATGGGTTCCTGTTAAGTTTCTCAGGATCCACATAAGAGTGAAACCATATGGTATCTGTCTTTCTCTGTATGGCTTATTTCACTTAGCATCACACTCTCCAGTTCCATCCACGTTGCTACAAAAGGCCATATTTCATTTTTTCTCATTGCCACGTAGTATTCCATTGTGTATATAAACCACAATGTCTTTATCCATTCATCAGTTGATGGACATTTAGACTCTTTCCATAATTTGGCTATTGTTGAGAGTGCTGCTATGAACATTGGGGTACAAGTGCCCCTATGCATCAGTACTCCTGTGTCCCTTGGATAAATTCCTAGCAGTGCTATTGCTGGGTCATAGGGTAGGTCTATTTTTAATTTTCTGAGGAACCTCCACACTGCTTTCCAGAGCGGCTGCACCAATTTGCATTCCCACCAACAGTGCAAGAGGGTTCCATTTCTCCACATCCTCTCCAGCATCTATAGTCTCCTGATTTGTTCATTTTGGCCACTCTGACTGGCGTGAGGTGATACCTGAGTGTGGTTTTGATTTGTATTTCCCTGATGAGGAGCGACGCTGAACATCTTTTCATGTGCCTGTTGGCCATCCGGATGTCTTCTTTAGAGAAGTGTCTATTCATGTTTTCTGCCCATTTCTTCACTGGGTTATTTGCTTTTCGGGTGTGGAGTTTGGTGAGCTCTTTATAGATTTTGGATACTAGCCCTTTGTCCGATATGTCATTTGCAAATATCTTTTCCCATTCCGTCGGTTGCCTTTTAGTTTTGTTGGTTGTTTCCTTTGCTGTGCAGAAGCTTTTTATCTTCATAAGGTCCCAGTAATTCACTTTTGCTTTTAATTCCCTTGCCTTTGGGGATGTGTCGAGTAAGAGATTGCTACGGCTGAGGTCAGAGAGGTCTTTTCCTGCTTTCTCCTCTAAGGTTTTGATGGTTTCCTGTCTCACATTCAGGTCCTTTATCCATTTTGAGTTTATTTTTGTGAATGGTGTGAGAAAGTGGTCTAGTTTCAGCCTTCTGCATGTTGCTGTCCAGTTCTCCCAGCACCATTTGTTAAAGAGACTGTCTTTTTTCCATTGGATGTTCTTTCCTGCTTTGTCAAAGATGAGTTGGCCATACGTTCGTGGGTCTAGTTCTGGGGTTTCTATTCTATTCCATTGGTCTATGTGTCTGTTTTTGTGCCAGGTTAAGTATCTTAAAGTACAGTTTCTACCACCAAACTTTTTTGTTGAAAAGAAATAAGGTAGAAAAAAACCCAAAAAATTGTTCTGATATCTTTCCCTTCCTTCTTTACAAAGTACGATCTTCTCAGCTTGGCATTCAAGACCTACTATGGTGGGGGTCTGAACCTTCCCCTCTCACTAATTCCTCACCTTTATCCTTCACGTCTGCTGGTCTGGGACCTTAACCTTGGGCTCTTGCACAGTGAGGTAATAAGAGCCTGGGCTTTGGAGACAAACTGGCCTGGGTTCGAGTCCTACTTTAGCAATTTACCAGATGTGGGGACTGGCATAAAGATGAACATTCTGAGGTCTTAGTTTCTGGATCCATATAACAGTGGTTATAATTTCTATCTGTGTGGACAGGATGTTGTTAAGAATTAAGTGAAAGTAGCATTTGTAAAATGCCCAGCATGGTGACAGCTGTTGTTATAATTACACATGCCTTGGCTCATATTCATTTACTGTGTCTACATGTCCTTTTCTATTAATGGACAGCTGGCCCTTAAACAACTCAGGGGTTAGAGGTGCTGACCTCTATCCTCCCAAAGCTGATATCCACATATAACTTTGACTTCCCCAAAACTTAACCACTAACAGTCTACTGTTGACCAGAAGCCTTGCCGATAACATAGGCAGCCAGTTAACACGTATTTTGTATGTTGTGTGTATGATATACTGTATTCTTACAATAAAGTAAGCTAGGCAAAAGAAAATATTATTAGGAAAATCATAAGTATCATACTGTGAAAATATTTATATTTTATATTTTTATGTATTATATATATTATATTTTATATTATACTGTAAAAAAAAGACCACGTGTAGTGCACCTGCACAGTTCAAACTCGTGTTGTTCAGGGTCAGCTGTATCTCCCCCCTCCTCTCCGACAGTTCAGAAGCATCTTTCCCCATGAATTCTGAATGGATCCACATCTGAGAGTCAACAGAGTAGTAACTCAGACCACGGACTGTAAGTTCAGGCAGTCCTGAAGTCTAGGCCCTCTGCCATGTACTAGCTGGACGAACAGGGCAAGTCTTTATCTTCTGAGCTTCTTCATGTGTAGAAAGGAGATAAGGAGAATACCTGTCTTGTCGAGTTGTTGTCACTGGTACGTGACCCAGTGCTTGCTATGTAGTAAGTAAACCCTCGGGGGAGGGTCGATCGTATCTCTACCATGTGCCATTACTTCATGTTGGTATTACCACTCTTTTTTTTTTTTATTTTTTTATTAAAAAAAAAAATTTTTTTCAACGTTTATTTATTTTTGGGACAGAGAGACACAGAGCATGAACGGGGGAGGGGCAGAGAGAGAGGGAGGCACAGAATCAGAAACAGGCTCCAGGCTCTGAGCCGTCAGCCCAGAGCCCGACGCGGGGCTCGAACTCACGGACCGCGAGATCCTGACCTGGCTGAAGTCGGACGCTTAACCGACTGCACCACCCAGGTGCCCCGGTATTACCACTCTTACAGTTCCCCACCTCCAGCCCACAGCGTGTCGACGGTCATTCTTTTTTGAATCCAGGTCACTTTTATCGGCCGTCTTCATGCTGGGTAGGGTGTGAGGCCCTTGTCTTGCTCCGCAGCCATTTTTTAAAAATTTAGCTGAATGAGAACACTCTTCAAGCCCGAACACCTCTCTGGGCCTCACCTATGAAATAGAGACAATAGTAGCCCCCGCCAGATCTGCCTCCGTGTGTGGTTATGAGGACCAGGTGAGTAAATGAATGTGAAATGGCCTGGCAGAGGTCACCCCACTTCAACCATGTCACCGGAGAGCTCTGCCACACCACTAGCTGAGGGTGCACTAATGCCGCATTCGGGCGGTGGAGGGAATGGCGGACACGCTTCAGAAGCTCTGGGATCGCGAGTGCCTCGAATTCCTAGATCCTGTCTTTTAGCCAGGCTGCTGTAGCTAACATCTGTTGAGGTGTGGGTGCCAGGCACTGCTATGAAAGCTCGTACCATTTAGCAGATCAGAGCGTTGCCATTTTGTAAGTAAGGAAATTAAGGCCCAGAGAGGGGACAGAATATGCCCAAGGTCACACGGTTGGTGACAGACCCAAGACTTTACCTTGCGGCTCCCTGACTCCACCCCCAAATTCTTTCTATTCACTGTGCCGCTGGGGGCATCATGACGCCAGAAGACATGGACCCTTGGGAAGACCCTACCATCAAGACATAGTTTCTGACCAACACTGAATGGCTGCCTTTGGTCTCCTGCCTCCCCTCGCTCAGGTGCTGAAGCTGCTGCTTGTGGCCTGGGATCGCCGCCTCATCTTTGCCATCGGTACCTCCAGCACCACCGGCGAGTCAGACACCGTCATCTGGAACGAGGTCCACCACAAGACAGAGTTTGGCTCTAATCTCACGGGTCACGGCTACCCAGATGCCAATTACCTGGATAATGTGCTGGCTGAGCTGGCTGCCCAGGGCATTTCCGAGGACAGCACTACCCAGGAGAAGGACTGAGCTGGAGGGTCTCTGAGCCAGGAGGGGCCGCGGGGACCACAGGGCAGGAAGTGGGAGAATCGAGGTGGAAGTTGGTGCCATGCCCTCCCAATCCCCTCATTTCCCGCTCTGTCCTATCCCCATTCCCCATCCCTCCTGGCCACAGCGGGGAGGGAGATGAATAAGGCGATGTCATTCATAAACCTCACCCACCACAAAGGGGACATGGGATGAGGGCCATCCTCGGTCTGTTCCCATGGAGTTTTCGGTGCTGGGTAGGCAAGAACCCCCCCCCCCCCCGGCCCCCCTGAGTAGGGGCACGGTCAGCACACTTAGGGTATGGACAGAGCGTGGGCACTCCATACCTTGGCCTTGTGAAGCCTGAGGTTCAATGCCTCAGCTGGCTTCTTGCTGCTTCCACTCTGCTTTGAGAGCGGAGTTTCTGCTTTTCTCTCCTCCTCTGGAGGCGAGGAGCTCTCACTGTGCAAGATTGGGGGGCAAAGGGGTGAACCGCTAAATTGCTGTGACATCAGATGTCGATGCCTCGGTGTTCAGCGAGGAAGCACTTCTCACCAAGAGGGTCAGAGAAGCAAAGGCTTCTGGGAGCACACTCGGCTCTCAGAATAGTCCTTGGCCTCTCTGGGCCCTCCCTCCTCACATCTTCGACCTGTCCAAAGAGGCATCTGGTTCTCTTGTGCGGATGGACGGACTCTGGGATTCCTCTCTGGGTTGGCATCCCATGATGTTTCCAGCCCCTCTCTGATCAGACCAGAGTCTGCATCCCACTTAGCATCTGAACTGTCCTCAGGGAGAGGAGCCCATAGCCTTCTTCCCAACTCATCCCAGACCAGCTCAAAGATTCCATGAGTTTCATCAAGTCACTGTGAGTAGAGCCCAGGCTGGGTTCTGTGCCATCTATGTATGCGCATATGTGTGTGTGTGTGCGCGTGAGTGTGCACCACTGGGCCAGGTTGGTGGACAGTCCCATCCTGTTCTCCCATTCTGTTTTGCAAACTGTCAAACTCCAGCTCTGATGGGGCTCAAACAGCCAGGCTGCGGTTCCTTGACTTTCTTCACCCTTTGCCAACCCATTTCCACAGTAAACTTGGACCCAAATGGTAACAATCATGCATCTTTCTAGATGCCCCCAGGGAACAGTGCTTGGGGAGATGTGTCAGGTGAGGACTGGACTGACCCCTTTTTATATCTCTTTCAAGACCGTATCTAAACCAGTCTATCCGGTCATGTTTCTATGAGGGCTTCGATCTGTCTCCATGCACGTTTGCTAATCAGAGCCCAGAGGGGGCTGGGCCCCTCATCTATTACAGATTGACCTAGAGCATGGAGGCAGACTTTTTAGCTCATTCCCAACAGGGTTGGGACCACATCATGGTCCAGTCCAACCTGCATTTGGGTTGTGTCCCAAGACTCTGTCTATCCCCTCCCCAATATTCCTCTTGCTTTTCACTTCCCTTAAGGAATGAATTGGGGGTTAGGGAGGAGAGAAGGGGGATCAAGAAAGGAAACCCAATTCCCCCTTTGAAAGTGGGTTCTTTGAACTATGTGTTTGGGGGAAGTTCCTCTGGATACTAATTTGAATTTATATACCTCATGTTTTGGGGGTTTGACGTATATATATCCATATATATTTCATAATATTTGGAAGGTTTTTGATGCTAGAAAAATGGAAACAAAAGAACCTTCAAAAATGGTACTTAAGTTAGAACCTGAAGCCAGGCTTTCCTGAGAGCTGGCTCCGTGGCCGCTGGCTGTTTGCCTGAAGCCATTTTGACATTGGTGTGGCCAGTGGATGCGCCTGAGTGTCGCCCAGTTCCTTGGGAGGTGCTGGTGCTGGGCCTTTCCTTATTCTCTGAATGGCTGTCGGGTTGCTGACTGGCTCCAGCAGAGGGAGCTCTGACGAGAGGAATCCTTCCTGACAACTCCGCTCTCAGGTCAGCCGGCCACCATCTTCTCTCACCAGCGGACCAGGAGATTGGGCCTGAGTCCACTGCACCACAGGGCACAGTTTCCTGCCAGTCGGGAGGAAACACTTGAACTCAACGGAAGAGACATGGCTGAGGCATTTAATATCCGACCCCCCCCCCCCCCCCCCCCGGCCCCTTTGCCAGGCCCCCCTGTCCCAGAGGCCATCGAAGAGCCTCACTGCACCCCTAGTACCATCTCTGCCCTTCAGCACCTGGGTCAAGTGTCTGCTGAGCTTCTCACCCACAGGGATGAGGAAACAGACCGAGGGGCAGTGGGTAGAAACACACAGCTGTGGAGCAGGAGGTGGGGAAAGAAGGCAAATGAGGTTTGACAACTGGCCATGGCAGCGGGGACAGGCTGATTTCCCTGCCTCGGGCAGAAGGTATGGGTGGGGAAGGGGACAGCCGAGAAAAGAAGGAAGGGACTCAGAGAATGGATAGGCAGGCAGGCGGTGTGCCAGGGGTAATACCACTTCGAGGGTAAGTCTTAATGCCTTCAAGACCTTACCCCTAGGATGCCGACCGTGTCTGGACCCCTCGTTCTTTTCCTCCCTGCGGATGCTCAACAGGGGGTACCTCCTCCTTGTGCTGCCCTTCGGTGGGACTTTCTGGGCAGAAGGATCTTGAATTTCCTTTTAACGCTGTGCCAAGCAAGGCGGGGGGCAGGGGGGAGGCAGCCCTTTGCCCTTTGTGCCAGCCTAGAAAGGCACAGTCTCAGGCACAGTGAGCACCCTGCCAGCGGAGGTACTGAGCACCGGTCCCTGGGACACGGGACGTTTCCCCACCAATGTTGTTCCTGCTCTGTTCCCTGGGTTGCACAGGAAACCCCATGCCTTGCCTGTCATGGCCGGACCACCAGCTGCCTGGTTTTCCCCTTCCTGAGTCTCCAGGGATGACAAATGGGATTGCAGACAAACTCTGTCAGATGCCTGTCCCTTAGAGGTCAATTGTGTATATGTGGTTGTGCGTGCCTTTGTGTTTCATACCCTTTCTCCTGCCCTTTTGTAGAACTTGGACTTTCTCTGTGGTTTTACACTTGGTCAAAAGTACTTATCCTGGTATTGCACTGTCGTGTGCATGAGAGGGGAGGGAGGAGACCCCGCGTGGTACAGGAAGGGGCCTGTCCCCTATCCTTGTCCGTGGTCACTGGCATTTGCGTGGGGGTTTTCTGGGAGAGGGAAGGTGAATGCCCTAATGTAAAAACTAACCGATGTGTTGTGAAGTCCTTGGTGTTGCTCTGTGAGAGGACATCGCCACCTGGTGCTCATGAGGTGTATGTGCAGAACAATAAATGGCAAATGAACAACCACAAATTGCTGTTCCCCTTCTGCTTTTTGTAGGTCAGGGCGCCTATGAGGCATTTGGGGCACCTCTCCGAGTCTGGGAGCAACCACAAGTCCTTCCACTGATGGGGGCAGGGGATTCCCTTCTTTCTCGGCAGCCCCCCCATATCTTTTCCACCCACACATTTGACCAAGGGACCTGACCTGACGGCTTGTTCCTCTCAAGAAAGAGACCGCATGGCAGGGGAAATGCAAGCGAATCTGTGGGGGAAGGACCGGCTTAAAAAACATGAATGTTTGCTTTTTACAGTGCCCTCCGCCCAATATAGCATAGGTTTCAATAGTTGACAGGCTGTTGTGTGTCAAATACATGTGTAGTATTAATCATCCTGATGCTCACACAGACACAAACACAAAACGCAAACACAAAGCTGCCTTTGTCACCCACATGTGTCTCTATTTCTGAGAGTCTGGGGAGTGTGGTTTGGGTGGAAGCCGGGGTGAGCCTTCCCGCAGCGCCCAGTCTGAGCTCACAGATCAGGAAAACAGAGCCTGTGAACTCCCCTCTCCAGGTGCTGACTTGGCAAAAGGATGATTGCAAACTGCAAAGCCCTGCGTTCTCATTTCCTGTGGATGAGCAGCCGGACAGTGTTCCTTAGGTCCACATTAAAAAAAAAAAAAAATTTTTTTTTTTAATGTTTACTTATTTCTGAGAGACAGAGCATGAGTGAAGGAGGGGCAGAGAGAGAGGGAGACACAGAATCCGAAGTGGGCTCCAGGCTCTGAGCTGTCAGCACAGAGCCCGACGCGGGGCTCGAACTCACAAACCATGAGATGACCTGAGCCAAAGTCAGTTTCTCAACCAACTGAGCCACCCAGGCGCCCCTAGGTCCACATTTTTAATGCATGGTTATGTGCAACTCTGTGAGAAACAGAAGTTTGTGAAGAACTTTTATTTCCAAGGGCAGTTAGCGCAAAGTCTGGCAGCCTGTAGCTGGACCGTTGTCTCTCAGGCTCCGTAATCTTCAAGGGGTTCATGGGGAATTTGCAGAAAAGTGGTTAGCTCAGCTGAAATTTACCCACAAAACACCCAGAGGTTTAAGAGAATATTTTAATGCTTAAGAGGCAGGGTTCAGAGAAGAGGATGTAGAAATCAGTGCCTGTGGCTGGCGGTGGGGGGTGGGGGGGCAGGGCTCACCTTCTGTGATTCGCTTGATATTCACAGTGGGAGGCAGACAAGGAACCTCCTTCCCATCTTCCCACAGGCTGGGATCTTCAGGCTCCTCAGGACTTATGTGAACCTAAGCTCTCGACTGTGAATGTTGAGGTGAGGACAGATTATCCTTCATGGAAATGAGCTCATTAATGACATTGGATTTGGTGAAGAGTTGTGTAACTATTAAAAAGGTTGTGGAGGAGGGGCTGGCTCTGTCAGTAGAGCACGTGACCCTTGGTCTCAGCATCATGAGTTGGAGTCCCACATTGAGGGTAGAGTTTACTTAATAAAAAAGAAAATTAGAAAAAAGATGTTGCAGAGAAGTATTAATAGACTCACCCTATTCATTATAATTCAGTAAGATTGGTATTACAATTGGGCAAAGCCCCAAATGCCAGGTAACAGGCATGCATCCCTCTAGATGCCTGAGGGAAGTCAGCCTGGGACTGAAATACATGTGTCACAGAGGGTGCTGGGTGCCTTTTTTTTGCTTCATTTAAAAACAGGGATTTGAT
Source organism: Herpailurus yagouaroundi (assembly GCF_014898765.1). Classification (NCBI taxonomy): domain Eukaryota; kingdom Metazoa; phylum Chordata; class Mammalia; order Carnivora; family Felidae; genus Herpailurus; species Herpailurus yagouaroundi. Next base: position 2,407,574 of record NW_024412418.1, on the reverse strand, counting down.
CATATCAGTCCCTTTTCTGCTGGAAAAACAAAAAACAAAAAACAAAGGTAGGATACATAATTGGTACTTTCTACTCTGTTTTGGTTTTAGGGAGGAAATAATACTTGGGTGTGGGCTTACTTTGACTTTTTTGCATTTTTCCTTATCTCCCACCCCTAGAGAAATGCAGACTTTTTGTTGGAATGTGGTGTGTGTGTGTGTGTGTGTGTGCGTGTCTATGGCTCTGTGTGTGTTTGGGGTGTGTGTGTTTGGGGGACTTGGGAGTGGGGTTGTGTTTGGGGTGTGTGTGTGTGCTAGGAGGCCGGGGGAGGGGGGTTGTGGAGGTATGTGCACGTGTGTATTTGGGGATGTGTACCCGTGATACAAGGACAGGAAGGGGAAGGACCACTCATGGAAAAAGAAAGGACGGTACTCTGGTAACAGAGGCTGAGAAAATGGAACGCTTGTGTTACCCAAATCTGCAGCTCCATAAGCCAGGTAGGTGGTTATGGGTAAGAATTCCAGTTACCCTGAGCACCAGGATCGTTTCCAATTTTCACCCTTTCTTTCTTCATGCCTTTTCTCCAAACCATCCCTTCTCCCTTGACCTCCTAATAGAAGATTATAAGTTAACATCTGTTTTTGAGGACTTCATGACACTAGTCTGAAGGCCAAGAGTGGTCTGGTCGGAGTAAGTCTGAATTGTGGTTGGAAAGTTGGAAAACATGGACTTAGGAGAGACAACATCTTTCTGTTTAGATACAGTTGTAAGGACCCAGTCCATCAGTACAGAGCCCTCTATGCTGAAAATGAGAGGCCACATGGGACCTCCTGGGTCTTCCAGGGGATCATTCAGCCTCCAGGAGCATGAAATCCAGAGAGATTAAAAACAAAACAAAAAAACCAAAACAGAACAGAGGGAGGGTAACACGTACAGGCAGAAATTCTTATAGCTCGTGAATTGGAAACTGTGGCTGACCTCAGATTAAACGCATGGTCTCCAAATCCAAATATTAACATGCTCCCTCCTCTCTTTTCACATATATTCAGATGAAGATAATCCATGATGCACACAGAGAAAAGACACCCTCTTTGTGTTTTAGCCCCTACCCCTGATGACTTTTGCTTAAAAAGTCACATGTGCTCTCCTCCCCCACCCCAACCCCTGTCCACAGAGCTCTCTGTTCATTTCCTGGCCCAGGGCCCTAAGGAAGTCACATAGTTATACCTGCCTTTTGTTGCACCTGCTGCTGCAGTCCTCAGGCAGAAGTGGAGAAAGAAGGAAGGAGAGGCATGCTTGTGGTTCTGGCCAGAGATGAGAGAAATGTTTCCTGGGAGAAATTTAGGCTGGACTCTGCTCCTGCTCTCGGTCGGGGACATCTCCAGGTGCTGCCGTGCCCGCAGCCAAACTCTGCGTCTCGTCCTCCAATGCCTGGTATCCCCTCTTCTTGTATTTCCGGGTGCCGTAGATGGCCAGGGTGACGGTGGCTGCCAGGGCAGCAGTGACTGCCACTGTGACCCCAGCTGCCGCCCCTCCCGACAGACCGCTGCTGTCCCCATGGATGACCCTCATGGCCCTGCGTAGCTCTAACGGCTCCCCCAGCCTCCACTGGTGGGTCTGGGAATCCTTAATCCAGGAGCTTGCAGTCTCGCTATTGGTCACCATGACAGTGTTGGTGGCAGCCTGACTCATGAGGGGTGGCCTGGTGTAAGGTGGGAGTCTGGCAGGGGGCAGAGACCCTCCTGTGAACAGCCCAGCCTTGACACAGTAGGACACTTGGCACCCATCACTGATGAGGGCGAGATGTTGGCTGAAGCCCCCGGGACACTTTCTTAGAGAAGGTGACTCTAAATCTCCGGATATGGCAGCATTCACCAAGGGGTTCCCCACTGCACAGCTGAAGAACCCGCCAAAGGGGACTGAAAACCTATAGCCCAACTCATAGTCCTGAGAGGCACATACCTTGAGATTTTCAAAAAGTCTCAGTGGAAAATAGCCAGCAGGGCACGACTGTGCATTCGTCAAAGGGTTTATGCTCTTACCACTGAAGAGGCCCCCGAAAAGCAGTCCTGAGTTTTCTGGTATCTGCCCACTGGCCACACACCAAAAAGCCCTAAATTCAGCCTTTGCCACGCGGAACACATCTTCGCACACAGTCTTGCAGAATATGAGGAGGGTGCACTTCCTCAGACACTCCAGGTGGTTGTAACCCTCCTCATGGATCTGGGACAGCAGGTGGACTGGGGAGTAGCCAGAGGGGCATGAGAAATCACCAGTGAGCGGATTCTTCTGCTCCAGGTTTTGGCAGAGTTGGACAAACTCCTTCCCAGAGAGCTGGGTGCATTCTTGATAAACTCCTCCGAAGGAGAAATTGGTCATTTTTCCCTCGCAAGAGCCATCGTCAGTGTTGGCCTGGAAATTGAAGTTGGGTGAATTGACATCTGTGCACCCAGGGTAGGTGTTGAATGTGTAATAGTGTCTCACGGCAGCCTCCACCGTCCTCGACAGCTTCTTCACGAGCGGCCCCGGCAACTCGGGCAGCATGTTGGGGGTGATGAAGAAATGCAGAGGCAGGCCGGCACGGTCGATGGCCACCAGGTGGTTAGTGATGCCCTGCTGCCAGGCCTGGAGGGTGATGCCTGGGTAAAAAGGAAGCCCTCCGATGCTCTGCACCATGGAGTTGGTTCGGTTGGAGAGGTAGCTCTTGGTGAGGGTGTTCTGCGAAGTGTAGTTCTCCTCAAATTTGAAGTTCACAATGTTCTGGAAGGCAGCACCGGCGGACGCGGTCAGGGCAGTACGGCTGCTCAGGCTGTCCTGCAGGAACGAGGCTCTGATGTGGTCCTCCTGGATGAGAGCAGCCCCAGCATCCATGCTGGTGATGACGTGGGTGCCGTAGTTGAGGACCAGCAGTTCTGCCAGGTAGGTGGCCATCCGTGTCTGGTTGTTCTCCAGACGGTCACAGATGTCCATGAGCTCCTTCTTAAAGCCCCAGCTGAGTTCTGAAGCCGGGTTGATTTTGACTGTGTAGATCAGGTTTCTCACCTGCACCCGGGTGGTTATGGCTTGGTCTTTCACTTGAAGGGTCTTCATCTTCTGGAAATCAGAGGAGAACTTGCCGTTGACCTTGGAATAAAGGGAGATCTCCAGGTTGATGGAGTAGGAGGTGCTGCTCTGGTAATTCACCCAGGACTCCAGGACTTCGGAGTTCATCTCCAGATTGGTCTGTTTCTGGGCGATGCTGATGACTTGGTCGGGGATGATGTACTGTCCATCCTCCGTGGTCCTGCAGCTCCTGTAAGTCAGGTCCATCACCCGTCCCATGTCCACATTCCGCAGGTTATCCCAGCCACCTCCCGGTAAGACTTCCAGAACAGGTAGTTTTAAGGTATTCTTGCATTTTTGAAATCTGGTCTCATCTGTCTCACCCAGAGACTTATCCGTTTTAGCCCATGCTACCAGTGCCCACAAGAGGATAGCACCTCTGAGGCTGTTCATGGCTCAGAAGCCCCGGCCACACGCCAGCCCTAAGGAGCGGCCAGCGAGCTTGGTGCAAACCGAACAGATGGGAAAGAAGGCAGTTGCTGAAACAAAACACATACAGCAGCTCCCCTAAAGCCACCAGTTCCTCTTTGGGCTGATCTAATTGCAAAATGGGGAAATGAGAATCAAATGGAATACTAAGGTCCATCAGGACTTTGAGAAAATCATGTTGTCCTAGCTTTATCCTTACCAGTTAACCACCCTCACTGCCCCCCACAGCCCCCAGCCCCAGGCTGATTACTCTGCAGCCACGGTGGGTTCTCAGAAAAAGTGTGACCGCATGTCTTAGTGCTTCCTCCATGGGAGATTTCCGGCTTTGAAAGAAAGCTCTCGTTTTGCTTTTTGCTCACTCTCTTGATGTTTTAGTTTCCTGAACTGCTCTCCCCTGGGACTCCAATACTAGTTCCCTTTTACTGTAAATGCAGAGGTGAATGGTAGCATCATCCTCGCTGAGACACACTGCCTCCGCCTTACCTAGGCAAGTAGCTGTAGGTCAAGGCTGAGGGCTGGGTTTCCCATTCACCTGAGGGTAAAGGCAATTCACACACAAGAAAAGACTGAAAATCTTGGACACAAGGACTGTGGAGTTCTACTGTTACAAGCCTAATAGTATAGGCTTTGGAGGTGCTATTTCCTGAAGCAGAGCTGAAGGGACCTGAAGCGGATTCCGTGAACCTCAGTCTGCATCGTCCTCAGCATTCAGAGTGAAGGCAAGTGGTCCCCACACTGTGTTGTTTCCTTTCAGGTAGAAATGTTAAAACAAAGAGAAAATCTATACTATAATCTAGATTTTGACCTATCAAAAGCAGACAGTGGCCAAGAAACATATGTGCATGTATTTACACACTTCTACATCCTCTGTGTGTGTATCGTTAGCAATAAGTTGGTACCTGTTGTTATAGTTTTACTTTTTTGTTCTGCTGTTAAGTTCATGTGCTCAGTATAGGTGCATAAAAAAGAATGTGGCTCTTTATTACTCATTTTTTAAAGCAACAATTCATTCATTCTATCATTAGGAGAACATAATTTCATGAATTTCCTTTTGTGTGCTAATACTATGTCTGTTAGACTCCATACTTTGGAACAGTGTTTCCAGACCCACTGATCTGGTAGCAGGATTAATCGAAGCCCAGCTCCATTACTTCTTTGAGACCAGTAAGGTGCCTCTTAGCACATTCAGTGGTAGCCAAAGGATCCAAGGGAACTAAGGAAGCTCACAATTGTACCCTCGTGGCCCCCAAAATCATATCACAAACCAGATGCAGTGCTGAGGTTGAAAACATCATGTTTCAGGGCACCTGGGTGGCTGTTGGTTGAGTGTCTGACTCTTGATTTCTGCTCAGGTCATGATCCCAAGGCTGTGGGATCGAGTGATGAGTTGGGCTCTGCACTGAGCATAGAG
>NW_024412418.1:2332719-2397652 GCF_014898765.1 Herpailurus yagouaroundi | reverse complement strand
AAAAAAAAAAAAAAGACATTCTTATGCCGTAAAGTGAAGTGATAAAAGCATAACAGACTTTCAGTGTGACCTCCACTATGTACATAGATACCATTTGAGAGATAATACATTAACCCATTGACAGCGATGATATCTTGCTGGTAAGTTTTATAGATTATGTAAAAATTTCCTTCTTACTTTTCTGTGTTTTTTGAGTTTTCAAAAATGAGCATAGCTTCACGTATTTGGCACATTTTTAGTGAGAATCTACTGAGTTCCAAACACAGGGATGAGTATTGAATAATTGTTGCTTTTGTACTCAGGAAAATAAGCAACAAGGACTCATTTAAGAAACAAAAGATACTGATTTTTTTTTTGGAATCTCTATATACCTGTAATGATCTAAAGCCTATGACTCTTTGCCGTGTTCGAGGAAGTTCTCTTTTCTGTTCACGGGGAAACAATGAAAAGAGAAGTGTAAAAGATGGGAATTCCAATACAGCCTGAATTTGCATGCTACCTTCAAGAATAGCTGCTCATGGTGGTCAGGTGGGAGGAAGTGGCCATGAGACTTGGACGACAGGGGTTCACCCATTCCTTTCTTGCTTTACTCTGCTCACCAGCAACTTCCTCTGCTTTTGCCTGTGCTGAAATGCATATGCAATCGCGGAAACTCTCCAGATCGCTGCTCTCCAGGGCCTACAAACGCAACTTTGGTCTATAGAAGAAAAAGGAAACTTTTCTACAAAGGCTGGCATCTCTGTGCAGAAGAGAGATTTCACTTCCCCCAGAAAGAGGTAAGAGGGAAGTCCCACGTCTGCTTTCTTTCTCAGTTTGAGCACGTGCAACTTTCTGAGCCAAACCATGATTCATGTCTGAGCTTCAGTTCTGTGTGGGTTTGGAGCTGGTCCAGGTGTTTCCGACCTCTGCATTTCACCTGTGTTCTGACACGGGCAGGAAATTCTGGCTGTGTTTGCAGGGACCAATCCATTTCTTATTTTTAGCAGGGAGCCAGGAAACCAGCCAAATGGTCACCAAATGAACGGATCAGGGAACAATAACTTTTATACACTCTAGAATAAACTTGGTTCTGGAAAATCCAGGAGGTATCAGTTAACACAGTGACAACATTTTCTTTCCTGAACAGTTGATTGCTAACTTGATGTTTTGAGAGTTGCCTTGTCATCTCCTTCCCCTCTGGGACTGTTTTCACCAGCATTGTTTGTGGTCTGACCCCAAAATAAGAACACTGTGGTTCCTCAAATCCTTTTAATCTGGTTGATAAAAACGGAAGTCTGGTGTGAAATTCTGCATATTCCCACTGAAAGCTAGGCCAGGATTTGGCAGCCTATGCCATTTTCCTTCTTTTCTGTGTTGACACTCTTCCCTCCACTCTTCCGATTTTTCTAGTGCTTTTTATCCTCATCAACGATTCCCTTTCTGCTCTTTTTTCTTTGCCATTTCCATATGTAGGTTTGAGGGACACAGTCTGTGATGTAAGATGACATTTCCACTGCATTAAGAAGATACAAATTCTGACTCCGTCTTCAGGCTGTGCTTCCTTATTTCACATCATGGCAGACACCAGTCAGCAGTCACACCATCCATTCTTGCTGATCTCTGAGGCTGCCTCTGAATCCTTCCCTGCACAGTTTTCCAGGACATTTGAATGGAAGCTTGTTTCATCCACCCATTAAACAAACACTTATTGAGCATCTATTTGTCAAGCAATCTTTGTAGGCACCATATTTGGAGTAGCCAATGCCAAATTTGATGCTCTTTTAAGAGTCTGGGTGACCGAGTGAGCCCTTAGAGGTCCCCGCCCCTTTCCATCTCCTCTCCAAGCTAAGCTCTGCAGAGACAGAGCAGTTAGGACCAGCCCATTCTCCCTTCCCATCTGCCTTCAGGGTTCCTAATGACATCAGCCTAATATGAAGAGTACTCTTGTATTCTCCTTCAGTTGAAAGCAGCTTCACACAAAGGGCTTTGCACATAACAGGGCTGGAACACAGTGGGATTTCTCTGTGTCCTCAATTCTTAGTTCTCAACTCTTTCCTGTCATGTAACTTCCTCCTTGAGGAATATCTGAACAAAAGAAGTAACTGAGTGGCATTTGACCTGAGTCAACTGCTGGCAGATTTTATATTTCTCTATTTGTCTCATTACTTGTTAACACAAAACCAGTCCACCATTCAATCTTTCCCTCTTTAACCACACAATCTTCAAGTGACTTTGAACAGAGACATTTTTCTTTTTAGTTGAAATAATCATGAACAGGTTAAGGTAAAACAAGCAAGTTAGGTGAGGTGGTTCTTCCAGAATTATGTGGACTTGGGAGTTTGGGTCCTCCATTGAAATATTCCTATTGTGTCTCTACTATTTTTTTGGTGATCTAAATGTGACATTAAGAGCATGGGCTGTTTTGTGGGTCCATTCAATCTTTAGACTTTGTTGGGGTTTGTATAGTCACTCAAAGTACCTTCTGGATTGACAAACGTGGATGTGAAACAGAGTTTTCAGACTTGAAATGTAGGCAACACCCTGGCTCCATATGTGACTGGGCAAGTTCGGGAGCCTCCCTAAGCCTCCATCACCTCTACTATGAAACAGAACAGTAGCATCTACCTGTGTGTAACAGATGAAGTTGTAAAATCATCCATGTAAAGCAATCATCCATATAAAGTTCCCTATGACCTAGGTAGGAGCTCAGTATGTATCTGCTTTCAGCTTTGTTGAGCTTGCTGCCATGTTCAGGTTGACACTGTAGTTCAAACCTTTCACACAGAAATAGGAGAAAAGAAATGTTAAAGCATCTCAGGAGCTTGACTTTCTTCTACTCATCCATTTGACAGCATGGGAAGTCATATTGACTCAGAGGGATTGCCTGAATATATTTTATTAATATCCTAAACAAAGACATGCATCACTTTAAGGAAAGCAATCTAGTAGCCATGCCAATCTGGATTAATGACACAGGTAATTAGAAGTGATTGGTTGCTTTGTCAAAGAATTCATCCTAGGGATCTTTTAGAATGGGGTTGACAAACTTTTTCTGTAAATGGCTAGTGAGTAAAAAATTTTAGGCTTTGCAACCAAATGACCTCTGTGGTAACTGCTCAATTCTGCCCTTGTAGTTCAAAAGTAGATGATACATAAATGCATGGAAATGCTGTGTTCCAATAAATCTTTATTTACAAAAACAGGGGTGGGGGCTGGATTTTGGCTGTGGTCTGTAGTTTACTGATGCCCAATTTAGAGTCATAGAATCCCATAATTGGAAAGGACCTGCTCTCCCAGCCAAGGTTTGAGTCTTCTCCAATACAGTCTTACAATCCAATACAATGCAAAGTCTGCTTAGATGCCTCCAGGGCAGAGTGGTTCCCTACCTACTATTTACAGACAGTTCTGATTCTGATTCTCAGAAAGCTTTTTCTTCAACTGAACCCAGATTGATCCATTTGACCCTTTGGTGACTGAGATCAGACTTTTGTGTTATGGTCATCTTGACAGTGATGCTGTATACCAGATCCAAGCAAGGGAAGGTGGTTGACTTATATGCTCACCATCCTGAAAGTCTTGTGGGAGTATGGCTAAGTCTATTCTGTTTACTGACTAATCAGAATGGGTGAAGACCATAGTTTGAGGGTCCTAGAGGCCTCCTATTGGCCCAGTTATTCCTTTATTGGTGGATCATGGAGAATTTCAGGGTTTCTGGAGAAGGGACCACAGAAGATAGGGTACTTGGCAGGTTTGGAAAAGCATCTGTTAACCTACAAGAGGAATATATTTCAATATTTTAACAACCTAACCACACGAATACCAGTCTTCCCTAGAAGAGCATCTGACACATAGTAGGTCAGTAAATATTTGTTGGAAAAATAAGTGAATAAAAAAACAAATATAGTAAGAAACTTGCAGTCTTAGAACTCTATTCATGAGATTCCGGAACAGTCATTGGCAGAGACCTACAGGCTCTGAGATGATGGAGCAAACAGGTCAAGACATCCCATTTAGGAGGGAAATCCAATGTAAGAGTCCACATCCCAGCAATTATTTTATGCCAGCATTTTGAGGCCTGTCAACACTGGGACTAGACAGACACCAAAGGACAAATACTGTATGATTTCACTTACATGAGGTTCCTGGAATAAGCAGATTCATAGAGACAGAAAGTAGAATAGGGTTTACTAGGGATTGGGGCAGGGAAGGTTGAAGGGTGGAAATATGTAAGAATTTTTTTTAATGTTTATGTTTATTTCTGAGACAGAGACAGAGCACGAACTAGGGAGGGGCAGAGAGACAGGGAGACACAGAATCCGAAGCAGGCTCCAGGCTCCGAGCTGTCAGCACAGAGCCCGATGCGGGGCTCCAACTACTCTACCACGAGATCATGACCTGAACCGAAGTTGGATGCTCAACCGACTGAGGCAACCAGGTGCCCTAGAAATTTCTAACCATGTATGTTTATTAGCGGGTGTCATGGAGGCAAACTCAAGGTACAGAGCTGTCTTTTGACATGCTATATTGTATCTGGAGACCCTAAACACTACTGGACCCCAAGAGACTTTGGCTCCTTCTTCACTTTTGAGCTCAGCTAAAGCACTGGGCCATGGCCATGGGATATGGCTTCTCCCGTAGTTGGCCAGAAAGTCTGGAAAATGCAACTCAGAAGTACAGAGGACTTCATTCCATGTGCCAGTGAACATGAATGCATTAGTGACAAGAGATAGGTGGGATCTGACAAATCACTTTCTCTTCCTTCCACTGGACTGTTTGGAGGACAGGGGGCTTCATGTGGTCTGTCTAAAGATATACGCATGATTAAACAATTGTGTCTTTCCTTAAGCTGTGATCAGCTCAGTAACATACCCCCTTAGTTTGCTTTGTCTCCATCTCTCCCTTAGTTTCCTTGCCCCTTTACCTTGGCTGCCCTAGGATTGTACCTCCCAATGAAACGTTAATTAATGTAGAGCATTAATGTTTTTATTTTGTTTTTGAGAGAGAAAGAGAGAGACAGAGCCAGGGCATAAGTTGGGGAGGGGCAGAGAGAGTGGGAGACACAGAAGCAGAAGCAGGTTTCAGGCTCTGAGCTGTCAGCACAGAGCCTGATGCGGGGCTCAAACCTATGAACTGTGAGATCATGACCTGAGCCAAAATTGGATGCTTAACCAACTGAGCCACCCAGGCACCCCTGTCACTGTATACTTTAATGACCTTTTTGTTTGGCCTCTAGTCATCCTCTAGTTACCTCTAGGGAACTGTGAACTCTTTATGGGAAGACACTGTGTCCTTTTGCTTCTTGTTGTATTACAGGATCTAGTGCAGTATCCGGTACATAGCAGGTGCTCAACCAATATTTGTGACTATCGGATGAGTAAATAAGTAAATAAATAAAGCAGACAAAGGTGACAATAATTCTCAAACACGTCTCTGGAAAATCAGGCCACAAATGGCTGGGAATGAGTATTCAAGCCAGAGCAACATTATTATAGGACTTTTATTTCACTTTATACCAATATTTTTGAGCACTTACTCTGGACCTACTGTGTGCTATGAGTTCTTACTGTAAAATAATTTGGTGTTCTGATCTACAATTATATCCTGGGTGAATCTGGGATTGTGTGAGCCTAGTGTCCTACATAACAAATGAATTCTGAAAGCCCGAGGGGATGCTTGTATGGGCCAAGAGCTGTTGCCTTATTTATGTCTGAGCTGGTGTTTAAAGCTTGGGCCCTGTGGGGATGAACCCATGTGAACTTCCATACTCCCCTTCACCCCCATCCCTGCCAAGTACCTGCAGCTAGTGAGGCTGGCCTGAAGGTATCAGGTCTCCCCACTCCCCTCTCCCTTTCCCCTCTCCTTGGTCCTTATACACAGTGCACAAGCAGGGCCTGACTGGAGAGTGGGCAGGAAGGAGAAACTATCAGAACTGACCTGCCCCAATTCTGATGATAATTCTATCATGCTGACAGCCAGGACAAGGACTAAGGAAGGGAGAAGAAGAAGAGGAAAGAGAGGTCAGCAGAATGCAGAACAAAAGATAGAATGGGGTTTATTTAAAATGTCTAGTTATCACACAGCCAAATCTGACCTTGGCTAATGAGAGCCGGGTCCTTGGTTCTGGGCTTTCCCAGGTCTTGAGAAGGTCTTTCTGTCCCTCCTTTCTCCTGGTCCTCTCTTGAAGCTACGGTTTTCATGCCTACCTGGGAAACTAGGGCATCGTGGAGCAGCAAAAGTGGCACAGGGCTAGATCCGGAGTTTGGATTCTGTTCCTCATCTGCTGCTAACCTGCTGGTGGCCTCAGACAAGTCATTTCCCCTCTCTGAATCTCTGGTTCTGCATCTATGAAGTAACGGTTTGTGGAGCTCCTTTGCCACATCTGAATGACGCATAGTCCAAGGCTCTGCAATTCAATTACCGTGCTTTGGCTGAAAGCCACAGTGGTGATCTTTGACTAATAAATGTTGGGAATATTCGGTCCCATATGGGTCACGGCTTGTACATTTGCCTCCTTGTTGTTCCTGCTGCTACTTCCTCTTGCTGCTGGCTTGTTTCCTCGTGTGGTTTGTAACTTATGACTCCTGAACTGCTTTCCTTCTGGGGCTTGCTGAGGGAGGCCAGTTTGCTCTGGCTTGGGAAGGAGTCTCTCTCCCAGGCGGTTTTCAGTCTGTCTCTGCTGAGGCCTGATACTCCTACTGGACCCGCGTTTAGGTTCATTTCTCGGTTTGCCATCTGTGTGAAGGCAGTCCCCACATTTGTGTGAACACAGGCCCAGGCTTCTGATATCTTTTGAAGATGGCAAGCATCACAACGATTTTCACAGGCAAGCGGGTGGCAGTCTCACAGGTGGTGGGGGAGACAGACCGAATCTCTTGATTCCCAGCACTGCCTCCCCACCCCCTTGAACATTGTGCACCAACCCAGTGGCCTGGATCACCTCCCACAGTCCTTAATGCCCCAGTACCCCTGCTCGGAGGTGGGCAGCTGGGTCAGAAAGCCCCTTAGCCACAGCTCTTCTCCTCCTGCCAACTGCTCTGATTCCGAGTTCTCTTTCTGGCACTCAAATATTTCCCTTTCTTGGTTTTGAACTTGAATCTTTCTGTTTGGAGAAATGTATCTTTGCCTGTGTACCTAAGGGGGGCGGAATGCCACCCAGGTTGACTCAGCTTGGCCAGCCACCTTCTGCCCCGTCGTGGTTACTCTGAGTGGTTGATTCCCCACAGACAGAGTGGGTGGCCACGCACGAACTGTGGTGTCAGGCCCTGGGAAGCAAACTTGCCTGCTATCACACCTCTCCTCCCTGTGACAGAACTCCTTCACCCAAGTCCTTTCTCCAGAAGGAACAACGCTGTTTCCCCTGGAAGAGCACAGGGTCCAGGTGTGCCCTGCCTTTCCCTCTCCCTGCACACCCCCAAAGATGAAGGACGGCTGGTCTCACAAAGTGACCACAACAGAACTTTTGCTTAGAGTGGGGAGAGGGAAGGAGAGCTGGTCACTGCACAAGTAGGATGGAGAGAAGGAAAGATGAGGCGTCCTGGGGTCCAGGGTAGAGAAAGGCCTGAGACCAACTTTACTGGTAGCAGGATGTTAACATCCGGTAGCCATCTCTGCCCCCCTTCCCTTCACTTCCCTTCGCTTCCCTTCACCTCCCTGGTGTGTGTATTTATAAGTTATGTGATTGTGTATGAGTGTGCATGTGAGAGAGTATTGTGAGTGTGTGTGTATGTGTGAATGTATGTGAGTGTGCATGTGTGAGTGTATATGTTTGTGTGAGAGCGTGTGAGTGTGTGTGAGTGTGTGTGTGGAGAGAAAAGTGCACGGTCAAGGCACCAGGAGTCAGGAGACTTAAGCTTGAAAATCAGTCTTGTTATCGCCTCTCTTCCTTGGCCTCTCACCTCTTCATTCACAAAGTTAGAGGACTGTATTAAGTTCATGGATTAAAAAAAGTTGTTTTTTTCTAACGCTAATTCATTTTTGAGAGGCAGAGAGAGACAGAGCACAAGGAGGGGTAGAGAGAGAGAGACACACACACACACAGAATCTGAAGCAGGCTCCAGGCTCTGAGCTATCAAAACAGAGCCCAGCGTGGGACTCGAACCGACAAACTGTGAGATCATGACTTGAGCTGAAGTCAGACACTCAACCCACTGAGCTCCCCAGGTGCCCCTTAAATCCACGAATTATAAATATAATATTACCAATGGAAACATACTTTCAAATGCAAGTTTACATGGAAGCTAATATTTAAAACATGTACAAGGGGTGCCTGGGTGGCTCAGTGGGTTAAGCATCTGACTTTGGCTCACGTCATGATCTCGCGGTTCATGAGTTTGAGCCCCACATCGGGCTCTGTGCTGACAGTGCAGAGCCTGCTTGGGATTCTCTCTCTCCCTCTCTCTTTCTCTCTCTCTCTGCCCCTCCCCTACTTGTGCACTCTCTCTCCCTCTTTGTCTCAAAATAAATAAATAAACTTAAAAAAAATAATAAAACATGTAAAAAAAAAAGAAAGAAAGAAAGAAAGGAGCTGCCTTGATGGATTGTGGATTGAACAAGGGCCAGGGCCCAGAGCTCAGTGGCTTCATCTCCTCCCCACCTCTTGGAAAAGGCCTGTGCAGGATCCCTGGGATCCCCTGGAACATGGTTTGCAAACAGCCAGGCCACACGTCTCTTCTCCAATTTCTTGCACTGAGGCATTATAATTATGATGGGAAGGAGGAAAGTGTCCCTGGCCCCGAAATTCCTGCAGCAGAGCTGAAGTGGTGTGATTTCCCCGAAAACAGGACTCAGAGCTGCCAGACCGAAGCCCACACCTCGGTCTCCCTTAGAGCAAGCTTCTACCTCCTGGCTGAGAAGCTGCTGACAGGCAGCTGCCAGCTGTTGTGGAACCACAGGGAAGGGCTGTGGGGCTGGAAAAGGGACGCTTTCACCCTACAGCTGTGAGCCATTAGCAAAGGACTCCACCCCCCTAGAGCTTCAAGTCTTTGTGAAAAATGGGGAGTGGAATGGGTTAGTCACTGGTAGGTCACTTACAGCTCTCTAAAGGCTTTCTGGGATGTGGCCTGAGTATTAGCATCCTCACAAAAATTTATTGTGCACACAGGGTGTGTCAGGCATGGAGACTGTAGTCAAATCGGAAGACAGACATGGAACAGTGATGAAGGGTATGGAAAGGAAGCATGGAGTGCTAAGAGAACATACTAGCGGGCCTCAACTTGGACTAGGGGGTCAGGGTGGTCCTCCAAGACAGAGAGAGAGATACAGAGAGGCAGAGAGAGACAGAGACAGAGGCAAAACTGGGAGAATGATGGGGAGAAGTCCAGGAGGACGACAGAGGAGGGGGATGGGTGGGACTGGAGCAGAAGTCAGAGAGATCAGCAGACTACGTGACCAATTCACTTCCAAACACACCAACCTGGTGTGTAAAGCAAAGTCTTGGGCATTTTTTCTTTTTTTCTTTTTAAATGTTTATTTATTTTTGAGAGAGAGAGAGAGAGAGAGAGAGAGAGAGAGAGAGCACAATCAGGGAAGGGGCAGAGAGAGAGGGAGACATAGAATCCGAAGCAGGCTCCAGGCTCCAAGCTGTCAGCACAGAGCCTGACGCAGGGCTTGAACTCATGGACCATGAGATCATGACCTGAGCCAAAGTCAGATGCTTGACTGACTCAGCCACCCAGGCGCCCCAACTCTTGGACATTTTTATATTCTCTTTTGCTCCCAAATATTTGAGCAAGCAGTTTGCAAAGATATATAAAATACGCATGGTAATAAAGAATGGTAAGAGACACAAGTTTGGGATGCAGAGGAGAGCCAGGAATAAGAATAAAAGTGCATGCCAGATGACTTAAATTCTTCCTACACATGGGTCACAGATTTTGCTCAGAATTTCTTAGCAGCCAAGGTAGCCAGAGTTCATGTTTCCTTGTTCAGTGATACAGTTCACCCTGTTGATGGGAATACAGAAAAATTGTTGCTAGGAAGGCGGTTGTTAGTCTATTTCTTCTAGATCCCTCCAGTATAAACAATTCATTGTGGGTGGTGATACAATGTTGTCTCTCTTCTTAACTGGCTTAATCCAGGGCTAGATTTTAAAACATCAATCTTCCTCCTTTATCATCCCCTGACCCCAATGTCTTGATATTGCTCTCAAGACTGTTCTTCCTCCCCTGAGACCACAGCACAGCTGAATATTTCTTTATCTGAACCTAGATGCAAATGCTCTAAGTTGGGAGGGAGCCTCATCACTACTTATACCTTTGAAAGGCATTACAAATTCATTATTAATTCCATTCTGTTTTTGTTTTAATATTTTAGTTTCTCCCTTGTTTCGTGGTCATGTGTGATAATTCCTTTTATAAAACTGTTCCACCTAGAAATCCATTTTTGAAGAATGCTGTTCTAAATGAAGGTCGTCACTCCTGGTATATAACATAAGTGATGATCTTACTGAAACTAGGCCTAACTATTTAACAGAAGTCAGTTCTCCCCTCTTCTTTTGCACTTAAATTATGTGTGACTTGAGAAAACAGTCAGTTTTTGACAGAATTTGTTTTAGTTTTCTGGGCAATGCCGAGCATACATATGAGAAGGTGTATTTTCAATTAATGGTCTTTAGTGTCATGTAGATATGTACTTAGGATCTCCCTAACTTGTTAGTGTGTGCCTTTGGGTATGTTACTTGACCTCCTTCCTGAGCCTTACATATTTTATTTCCTGGATAAAAATGGTTAAGACCCCTATCTCATATGTGGTTGTAAGAACTGCTGAGAGTGTGTATAAAGAGTCTTTAGGTAGTATATAGTATATTGTATGTGAATGAAAACAATAAACAATCTTATCCAGTAGGATCATTTTAAGGATTAACAGAATACATATAAAGAGGTTATCAGGTAGGAAAAAAATTAAGTTTTGTTAATATCATCTTTCATCAAGGGTATGAAGAGATAGATGCCCTAGGAGGTTGTTGGCAGGAGCATCACAGCCACTTTAGAGAGAATTTGGCAGTGTCTATTAAAAGTTAAAAATATACAGGGGCGCCTGGGTGGCGCAGTCGGTTAAGCGTCCGACTTCAGCCAGGTCACGATCTCGCGGTCCGTGAGTTCGAGCCCCGCGTCGGGCTCTGGGCTGATGGCTCAGAGCCTGGAGCCTGTTTCTGATTCTGTGTCTCCCTCTCTCTCTGCCCCTCCCCCGTTCATGCTCTGTCTCTCTCTGTCCCAAAAAAATAAATAAACGTTAAAAAAAAAATAAAAGTTAAAAATATACAAACCCTTCTATATTAAAAAGGAGCCATACGCTACTAGGTACTTATCCAAAGGATATAAAAATGCTGATTCAAAGGGGCACATGCACCCTGATGTTTATAGCAGCGCCATCAACAATAGCCCAATTACGGAAAGAGTCCAAATGTTCATCGACCAATGAATGGACAAAGAAGATGTGTGTGTGTGTGTGTGTGTGTGTGTGTGTGTGTGTATGTGTGTGTGTGTGTGTGTGTGTGTGTGTGTGTGTGTATATATATATAATGGAATATTACTGGGAGATCAAAAGAATGAAATCTTGCCATTTGCAATAATGTGGATGGAACTAGAGTGTATTATGCTAAGTGAAAGAAGTCAGTCAAAGAAAGACAAATACCATGTGATTTCACTTATATGTGGAATTTAACAAACAAAACAGATGAACATAGGGAAAGGGAAGGAAAAATAAGACAAAAACCAAAAAGGAGGCAAACCATAAGAGATTCTTAAATACAGAGAACGAACTGAGGGTTGCTGGTGGAGAGGTGGATGGAATGGAGGTTGATGGGGCTAAATGGGTGATGGAGGGCACTTTTGGGGATGAGCACTGGGTGTCATATGTAAGAGATTAATCAATGGGTTCTACCCTTGAAACCAATACTACATCGTATGTTAACTAATTTGAATTTAAATTATATATATATGTATATATATATATATATATATATAGTATGTGTGTATGTATAACATATATATGCACAAACCCTATTAATAGCAATTCAACTTCTCTGTTTCTACCAGAAAAATTGGGTATTAGCACGAAGAGGTATATACAGCTCATATATTGCAACACTGTTAGTAATAAACTAGCAAAAACTGGAAACCACCTAAATGCCCATCAATGCACAATAAGTACATAAATTTTGGTGTGACAATTCTATGAAATAATTTAAGACTGAGGTAGAGTTATATGTATAGCATGGAAAGAGCTCCAAGAAATCATGTTGAATGAAAAAGCAAGCAGGGTATGGAAGGATCATTCAGTACAATACCGTTTATGTAAATACACACAGAGCCACATAAAGCAGTATTACATAGGGGTACATATATGAATGTTAACACATAGACAGAAAAACTGCCAATTTACATACCAACATAAACAGTCATTACCTCTTGGGGGGAGCAGGAAGGAATTGAAACTGAGAATTATGGTCAAAGGAGGCATTTTCTTACCCATAGTGTTTTCTTTCCTTTTTTTTTTTTTTTTTCAGCAAGGAATCTGTGTGTAAGCTATAGAACTGAAACAGAATTTTAAAAAACTGCTGGGCACAATGCCTGGCATATAATAAGCATCCGATAAGTGTTAATTCCCTTCCATTGGCATAAAATCTCAAAATTATCTGCCAAGTGCATTTGAATTTTATTCATTCATTAAATGAATATGTATTAAGCACATAATTTTCCCCAGTTGTGTCTTACGTTTCCAAGGAGAGCAGTTTAGACAGAATGTTAACAACTCAGGGAGAAGACATATAACTAAACAACGAAAAGTAATAAAGTGTCATAGGTGCTGATAGATGAAATAGAGAATGCTATGGGAACACATTGCAGTAACTCTTAACCTGGTTTGGAGGAGTCAAAGATCAGATCAAGGAACCCTTAACAAATAATCCAAGTGGTCAGAGAATAGATCAAATAGCAGCATGAATTGAAAGAAGGAGTGAAGCAAAGCCAGCTTTGGGGTGCCTGGTTAAATAGTCAACTTCAGCTCAGGTCACAATCTCGCGGTCTGGGAGTTTGAGCCCCACGTTGGGCTCTGTGCTGACAGCTCAGAGCCTGGAGCCTGCTTCCAATTCTGTGTCTCCCTCTCTCTCTGCCCCTCCCCTGCTTGCTGTCTGTCTCTGTCTCTGTCTCTCAAAAATAATAAACATTAAACAAAAGAAAGAAAGAAAGGAAGAAAGAAAGAAAGAAAGGAAGAAAGAAAGAAAGAAAGAAAGAAAGAAAGAAAGGCAAACTAGTTATAGCCAAAGTTGATATGGCTTAGGGATGGCTGTCATTATTCACCATGACTTATATCCACAACCATTAAAGAAGCGGGACTTCAGAAATCTTTGTCTTTTGCTCAAGAACCATCTTGTAAAATAGGATCACAGGCCATTTAAAATCCACATTTATTTCTGCTGCAAACTCACTGACTTGGCTGTCCTATCTCATGTCCTGGAGTGGGGTTCCTTCTGAGATAATGCATAAAAATGAAAGCAAGGATGTCAGATCTGTGCGACAGGCTGTGGTCAAATTCCAGAGAGATGGGAGACAATATACAAACTCTAGAACACAAAGCGAAAGTAAGTTGGGGATGGGGTGAGGACAGAGAGGAAATATCCATACAGGGCCAAGAGTGAGAACTGTCCAGGGAACAGATGCAGAATTAGAATTTCCAGGGGAAGTCTCTCTTCCCTGATCCTGTTCCTTAAACCAAGTGGTCCCACTCAGTCACTAGGAGGCTTCAGTCATGAAAATGAAGCATATGGGAACCTACTCTCCTTTAGAATTTCTCACCTAAACTTATGTTTGGTTTTTGCTTACTGTGACTTCCCAACTTTGGATCTGCTGATTTGGGCTCCTATTTCTGGCCCAGTGGACTTCATGACCCCACACATGTGACCACTGGCTCATCTCAGACATAGTTTATAGGTATCCTATTTTCTCTTGGCTCTGAACAGTCATTGATGGACACAACTATTTAGGGCTCTCAGGTTCCTAAACCAGAGTCAGACTTCCTGTTCAGTATCAACCATTGGATAGGTACAAATCAAGGGCAAGGGGAACAGAAAATTTGTCCCAAGTAATGAATGGATTGGTATGAGCAGTGTTATATTGTAAAGAGGTCTGTGGTGGATGCTTGTGGTCCTGGAATTATGATCTAACCAGCTCTAAGGTATGGCATTCTGGACCCGGCATCTGATGTCATAAAGCTAAAGAATGTCATCAAAAAGCATATTTATTTTCTATTGCAAGTGACCTAAATTGAAACCATATCAGTCCATGACAAGAAAGGTAAAGGGAAGAAAAACCCTTGTTGAGCCTAATTGTGCAACAGACATGTAGGTTGGGGATCTTGCTTGACATAACTTCTTTAATTTATTACTTACATTCTGTGACCCATTTATTATAATGCCTATTTACATATAGCAAAACTTGATTTTTTTTAGCAAACTTGTTTTAAGTCTATTTATTTATTTTTGAGAGAGAGAAAGAGTGAGCTTGAGTGGGGGAGAAACAGAGAGAGAGAGAGAGAGAGAGAGAGAGAATCCCAAGCAGGCTCTGTGCTGACAGAGCCAAATGTGGGGCTTGTACTCACATGATTGTGAGATCATGACCTGAGCTGAAACCAAGAGTTGGATGCTTAACCAACTGAGCCACCCAGGTGCCCCAATTTAAGTTTTTTTTAACTTAGAGAACCATAAGACACAGAGGGAACATCTGCTTCTTCTGGTTCTTGAGTTTTTTCAATGCATCTTTGATCTCCTTGTTTCGCAAACTGTATATGATGGGATTCAGCATGGGAATCACAGCTCCATAGAGCATGGACACCACCTTCTCTTGGTCCTGTAAGTAGCCAGCACTAGAATGGAGATATGAGAAGAGACCAGAGCCATAGAAGAGAATCACTGTGGTCAGATGAGAGGCACAGGTGTTGAAAGCCTTCAACCGCCCTTGGGTTGAATGGATCTTCATGACAGCAGCAATGATGTAGCAATAGGACACCAGGACAACAAGAGCTGATGTCCCACCAACTGCACACACAACAAGAAAGTTCACTACCTGGCTGAGGAAGGTACTAGAACAAGACAAGACTAGCAGAGGTGGCAGGTCACAGAAAAAGTGTTTAATGACTCGTGGCCCACAGAAATACAGCTGGAATATGGAGCTGGTTTGGACCAATCCCGTGAGGAACCCTCCAGTGTATGCTGTAATGACCATCCCCACACACATGGTGGGTGACATGAAGGCTGCGTAGAACAGAGGGGTGGAAATAGCAGCATAGCGGTCATATGCCATGGCCGCCAGGAGACAGCATTCAGTGGCCCCCATGCTGATGAAGAAGAAAAACTGAGTAGCACATCCCACAAAGGAGATGGTCTTCTGCTGCTTGAAGAAGTCACAGAGCATCTTGGGGGTGATGGAGGACGTGTATGAGATGTCAACAAAGGACAAGTTTCCAAGGAAGAAATACATGGGGGAGTGCAGGCATGACTCCATCCTGATCAAGACAACAAGGCCCAGGTTCCAAGTCAGAGTCACAGAATAGATCCCCAGAAACAACACAAAGAGGAAAGCCTGAAGCTCTGGCTGCTCTGAAAATCCCAAAAGGATGAAGTCGGTTGTTATGTTGATGTTCCTTCCCACGGCCATGTATCTTCTCTTTGCTGCCCGCAGGCCCCAAAATGAGATTCCTGGGGAGTGAAAATCCAGATGAAGAAACCACTTTGTTCTGTCACGGAATCATAGACTCCCTGAGTCACAAGAGACGCTGGAAAGTAGGTGTTCTACCTCTTTCCAACATCAAATCCCCCTTTACAGCATGTACTGGGTCTTTTGTGGAGATCATTATCATCCTAATCTGATGCACTGTTCATGCAAAACTGACAGGCCCAGACTAGACTGGCAATTTTGCATTATCTGGATCACCACCTTCATTGTCAATGTCGCCACTTTACTGAAGGAAGTTATTAATACAACTTGCACCAAATATTCCTTTTTTCCCACTTGTTTCCAAGCATTGTGGTTGGATTCTTGGGCCACTCAGAAAAAAGATTTTTTCTTTTTTTTAATAAAATAAATATGTCAGAAATTGAAATACCTAGAGAGGCAATTCTGTGTTTCTTATCATCATAGTTTGTTCTGACCAGATTTTATGAGGTCAAGGTGTTTTTTCTCCTTTAATCAGTGGAATGAAGCACATAGAGGTGTAAAACACTGGCATCCCCTTTAGAGATTAAAGAAAGGAGTTAAAAATAAAAGTTCAACACTGAATTGCCAGTGTTCATTCTGTACAAATATTATCAACTGATCACAAATGTTGCACCAGGTTTGATAGACCTAACTGTAGATGATGTAAAAAATAATAAAACATTATTATCAGGTTCAAAATGTTCAACATAATACATGGGACAAACAGAAAGCAGATAAACCACAACACAATGTGATAGGTGTGCCCAAGAGAAGTATTGTATAGTGTCCTGGATGTTGGGCATAGCAGGTGGAAGCTTCTGAGAGATGTGTTGCAACACATGAGGGTTCCAACAGTGAGTATGGGGTTACCAGGATGAAAATCTGGTGTGTGAGGGGGTTGGGTGACAGTTGGTTCAGGAAAAGCATTTGCAAAAGCAGAGGAGAGCATAGTACTCGGGATACTTTAAAAATGTCAGCATGGCAGGAGTGCAGCGTGAACAGGGTTAAGAGAGGATAACAGGAGTCTAGTTTTGAGAGACAGTGAGAGGTGGGAAAATTGTGAAAGATCTTTGAAACTCAAAGCAAAGATGGCAAAACATTTGTTTCATAAATATATGTGTATACAACTGCATATGCTAGGTATATAATTGCATATGCTGTATATATAATTGCAAATATGTATTGCATGCTCCTATTTAATTTCAACCTTCTTTCCATTTCTGAACTTTTGTTCCACTGTACCCTGCTCTGTTCTTTTGATAGGATGCATCACCTTCTCCCATTGCATAGAATCGATTGGTTGTTGACACTGATTGTCTGTCTCCCTTAGATTGTAAGCTTAGGAAAACCAGGATTTGTAGGAATTTTTGTGTTTTTTGTTCATTGAAGTATCCCTAGCACCTACAGCTGTACCTGGCACATAGTGGGTGCTCAATAAATATTTTCTGGGTAAATACCATGCTAAGGGGTTTGACCTTTCTCCCATGGGCAAGAGGGAAAATATGAAAGTTTTGTTTTTGTCTGTTTTTAAAATTTTAATTATTTCTTTGTAAACAGGGAACTAGTTGTCAAATATGTGTTTAACAATATAACAGAGCAGTGTTGCTGTGTGGAAGCAGGTGTGGAAGCTGGATAGGAGTGAAAAGGAACTGAGAAGGGAGACCAGACAGTTGTTTTGAGAGCTGGGAGGAAAGTTATTACTGATTTGAGTGAAGATGGGTAAGTTTAGAAGTGCTTGCACCCCTAGGATGTAACAGCACCATTCATTGTGCAGTGCAGTGGGGAGAAAGCCCATAAATGGCCACCTATTCCTTGCCCCCTTTTTTCTCACATTCACAGTCACATCAAAAGAATGTGTTAATAAGTTACACCATGATTCTCCCCCATTTCAACCCAGGAGTCTATAGTATACATCGATTACACTTTTAGTGTGTGATAAAAGTGAATTATCAATCATTTTGTATGATTACTACATCAATAACCTGCTTATCTTGACCTGAATTACCTGGAGATAAAGATACAGAAGTAGAGTATATGACATGTGTTAAATGTCTCTATAATAAAAAGTACATATAATGTGTATTAGATGAATATATTACACATCATATTTTATATGAATATATTACACATCATATTTTATATGGACATATATGATATATATATAATAGTTTGCATGGTCTGAGAGCCACCACCACTACTTTGATAGCACTTTTGAAATGACACAGCAGTCCTACATCTGCTACCTTATCTGTGGGTATTAAGCAGGGCTCTGATGTCAGCCAGAGTCCGTCTCTAACCCCGTATACCCACCTGCAGGCTGTGCGGTCTTGGGCAAGCCAACACTCTTAAATCTCTTTTCATTTCCCTCAACCGCAAAACCAAGACAATGATAGTACTGACCACTTCACAGATCGTGAGGATTAAAAGAAGTAAGTTACATCAAGTATTGGAGAGAAAAAGAAATAATTCCTATTGCTTGACAAATAATCAGCCCTGTAAGGATTTGAATCCCAGTCTCTCCATCCCTAATCTAGAGTTTGTTCTCCACTGCACATGCTGCTTAAAGCCAGGTGCACATGCTTGTACACAACAATGGCTACATTAACCATATACCCTTTGCTGGTGTTATTGCCAATAATTTTCAGCACTATATTGACTTAATTCATCACACTGTGTGCTTCCTTTTGTTTGCTGGCTTGTTCTGTCTACAGCCTTAACTATAAAGTCTGGGAAGACATTATAAGCTCAGTGCCCTGTATAGTTCCTGGCACATAGTAAACCTAAAATAATATTTGCTGAATGAGTTCAATCTACAATAATTTGGAAAGGCACATGTTACAGACCAGAATCTCATTGAGGTTATAACAGCTAAAGCACTTAAGTGACCAAACCAAGCTTTAAATCACCAGTTCTTTGACTGCACAGCTGCTTCTCTTTCCTGAATGCTGTAAAAGAACTTGAGAAAGGGTCTGAGCAATCCACAGGACCATATTGTAGGCATAGCTGCAACAGATATGATCCTTTCCCCATCCTGACTGATTAGACAAGACTGGATATGTGGAATCTGAATTCTGAAAATCACTGTAAAGAGACTTCTTCACGCCCCCCCCTCCCCCGCCGAAGGTCTGCTTGCCTTTTAACAAGGTTAAAGCCACATACCAAGATAAAGTAGAATGAAGCTCTAATGTGGTAACTCCCAAATAAATTATATAACTGAGGTGCAGAGGGTATTTTCAGTTCAGATGACTTTGTAGGGTATGATAAAGAAAACCCAGAAAGATGAACTTGTAGGAAAAGAAATGTGTTTTCTGCTTTCATCACATTTTTCTTCTCATCTGTTGCAGTGTTGACACTTTATAGGTACACAGTAAATATTTGACTGGCTCAATAAAGACTTATAACATATTTACTATAAACTTGCCCTAATTCCAAGATCATTGGATCTGTGCTATTTTAAAGATTTTATTTCATTTTATTTTTATTTTTTGAGAGAGAGGGGGGAAGGGGCAGAGAGAAGGGTGGGAAGAGAAAATCCCAAGCAAGCTCCACACCCAGCACTGAACCCATGTGGGGCTCAATTTCACAACCAAGAGATCATGACCTGAACCTGAAATCAAGAGTCAGATGCTTAACCAACTGAGTCATCCAGGTGCCCCTGGACCTGTGCTATTTTAAATGCTGCATGGATGTCCAGAAAACTCTGAGCATATACTTAAAATAATAGAAGTAGAAACCATTTAGGCTAGCCTTTTCCCATTATAAATGATAAAACTAAAGCCAAAGAGAGAGATAGTGAAAGTCTGTACAGCTGTTTGACAGGAGAGGTGGCATTAGAACCTATATCTCCTTTTTAAAAATTCATTTATTTTTTATGAATATAATTTATTGTCAAATTGGCTTACATACAACACCCGGTGCTCATCCCAACAAGTGCCCTTCTCAATTCCCATCACCTATTTTCCCTCTCCCCCACTCCCTATCCACCCTTAGTTTGTCCTCTGTATTTAAGAGTCTCTTGTGGTTTGCCTCCCTCCCTCTCTGTATCTATTTTTTCCCTTTCCCTTCCCCCATGGTCTTCTGTTCAGTTTCTCAAGATCCACATATGAGTGAAAACATATGATATCTGTCCTGCTCTGACTGACTTATTACACTCAGCATAATACCTTCCAGTTCCATCCACATTGCTGAAAATAGCAGGGTTTAATTCTTTCTCATTGCCAAGTAATATTCCATTGTATATGTAAACCACATCTTCTTTATCCATTCATCAGTTGATGGACATTTAGGCTCTTTCCATAATTTGGCTATTGTTGAAAGTGCTGCTATAAACATTGGGGTACATGTGCCCCTATGAATCAGCCCTCCTGTATCCCTTGGATAAATTTCTAGTAGCTATTGCTGGGTCATAGGGCAGTTCTATTTTTAATTTTTTGAGGAACCTCCCCACTGTTTTCCAGTGCAGCTGCACCAGTTTTCATTCCCATTAACAGTGCAAGAGGGTTCCCGTTTCTCCACATCCTCACCAGCATCTGTTTCCTGAGTTGTTCGTTTATATCTCCTTTTCTAGGAGTAGTTCTTTCTGCTTTACATTATTCTAAGTTTTTTAATGTTTATTTATTTTTGAGAGAGATAGAGAGACAGAGTGAGGGTGGGGGAGGGTCAGAGAGAGAGGGAGACACAGAATCTGAAGCAGGCTCTAGGCTCTGAGCTGTCAGCACAGAGCCCGACGTAGGGCTCGAACCACAAACAGCAGGATCATGACCTGAGCCGAAGTTGGACACTTAACCGACTGAGCCACCCAGACACCCCTGCTTTACCTTATTCTAAAACCTGGAAGTCTCATTGGCAACTAGAGAGTATCCAAGGAAACCCGTGATTTGTTTTGATGCAAACACACTTGCACATGCATACACTCATGAGCCTAGAATAACATGAAAAGCACTAGACTGAAAGCTTTTTAAAAAAATGTGAAGCAATATAAGTCAGCCAGAGAAAGACAGATATTACATGATTTCACTCATATACAGAATTTGAGAAATGTAACAGATGATCATAGGGGAAGAGAAGGGAAAATGGGATAAAAACAGAGAGGGAGGCAAATCATAAGAGACTCTTAAATACAGAGAACAAACTGAGGGTGATGGGGGTGGGGAGAATGGGTGATGGACATTAAGGAGGACACTTGTTGGGACGAGCACTGGGTGTTTTATGTAAGTGATGAATCCCTCGGTTCTAATCCTGAAGCCAAGACTATGCTGTATGTTAACTAACTTGAGAATTAAAAAAAAAAATGTTGATTCAAGTCCTATTCTCCTACCTTTTTGCTGTGTGACCTTGGGAAAAATTATTTGCCATTCTGAGTCTTAATCTTCTTATCTCCTGTCTATATAATAAAAAGAGTGTTTTCTAGTCCACTTTCCTTCCTTTTTTCCACTTGTGAAAAGCAGAACCTTTTTCAAAACAAAATTTTCTGCAGAAGTACAGAATGTAAAATAGGTGAAGTCCAGCTCCTCTGGTTAAGGTCGGAGCAGTAGGGAGAGGGGAAGCCAGCATCCTGTTTGATCTATCTCCCCTTCCTTCAAAAGTCTTTCCAACACTCCCATTCTGTGATTGTGTAATTCACCATTCCTAAAGAAGGACAAAGGACAGACTCACCTACAACTTCTTAAACTCTGGGCTTTGGTCAGATGGCTAAGACCAGACGCACAGAACTACGGTGAAAACCCATCTCTGCTAGCACCTGAAGCATTGGTTTTGGTCAAAGAGATCAGTAAAATATGGATGGAGCTACTTTAAATTGGCCACTAAGGGAAGGACTTCACAGGACTTTAAAGGGAGGCCAGTTCTCTCCCAAGTACTGGGTCTCTCTTAGTTGTGAGATTATGACACGTCCCAGGGAGCACCTATTGGAAGGTTGGCTGGGTGGTTGGCCTCAGGGGTAAAGAAGACACCAGCTTTGGTTGGGTGGAGTTGATTTCCATTGGCCCTGCTTTCATCATATTCTTGGTCTCTGGTCTTATTCCAAAAAGATATACCCAGAGGCACTGAAAGCCAAGAGTGCCTTTTGGCTTCAAAATAGTGTAACTATTTCAAACAACAGCAATTACCTTTGTAAAGCACTAGATATTTTACAGAAACTTTCCAGTGTAAAAATATCTTTTGGATGACTCCAAGGGTTGGAACCAGGACTAAATGAGTAACAAGAGAGGGAGAGATAGAGAGACAGAGATTATAGGAAAACAATAGGCCAGTCCAAAGGTGGAATGGATGGTCTAGAAAGAGGTAGATTTTCCAGCACTGAAAGTAAGGAGAAAATAGTATACTTGACAGTGGTGGTCTCACCTATATGTAGAATTAAAAATGAACAAACTCATAGAAACAGAGAATTGGGGATTGCCAGAGGTGGGAGGTGGGGGTAAGGGAAATGGGTGAAGGTGTTCAAAAGGTACATACTTCCAGTTATATGATAAATACCTCTTAGGAATATAATGCATAGCATGGTGACTATAATATTATACTTTATATTTGAAATTTCCTGAGTAGATCTTAAAATTCTCATCACAAGAAAAAGATTGTAACGATATGAGGTGATTAATGTTAACTCAACCTACTCTGGTGATCATTTCACCATATATACAAATATCCAGTCATTATGTTAAACACCTTAAGCTAATGCAATGTCATATGTCAATTATATCTCAATAAATCTGATAAAAATCTGAAAATAAGCTATCAAAAAAAGAGAGAGCAAGAGAGAGTCAGAACTAGTTGACCTTATGGGCTCTGGAAAATTCTAAGATTCTAAGATTCTGTGAAGTAAAGAGAATGAGGAAAGAAGATAGGCATATACTATCACTTTGGGTCTGTGGATTGAGCTTTTTGCAAACTTTATTCATAATATCCCCACAGTAGCTCTGAAAGGAAAGCATTCTTAAATGCATTTTCAGATAACAAAATGGAATTTTGGAGACATGCTTGCCAAAGGTCACAAGACATATTGAGGCAATGCTAGAATTTGTGCTCAGGTTTTCTAGAATCCAAAGTCCATCCTCGGTCCTTATATCCCACTTCATCCCAGAAGGACAAGAAAAATGGATGGCAATAGGAGGGTGGGAATCATCTGATAGACCTCATTTTTATCTATATGCAGAGAGTTTAAAAGTAAATAACCTTTAGTGGTTTGCCTACAGCATGATTTCCCTTGTGTACATTTTGTTTGTGATTTATCAAATATCCAACTTGAAAAGACTTGAATTCTATTTCTGTGTCCTTGGGAGGGACATGCAAGGAAGAGGAGGAAGTGGGCATTGTGCAAACCCACAGGACTTGTGGCTTCCTTCAAGGATTTGTGAGAAATGGTGGCCACACCCTGTTTATGTTGGCAGCTCTGCAGCTTGCATCTAGATGAGAAAAATCTGTAGTTTCCCTTCTCCACACCTAAGTCCCACCCATTTCTCTTCTACCAAGGCCATAGTCCCCCACTGTGAGGCTAAAAAATTTAGACCCCTTCTACAAATTCCCAGCACCTGACCTTATGCCTACTTTCTTGGGGTCTCTCTAAGGCTTGATACGGGGAAAAAGATCACCATTGCCATTGCAGTAGTTTGTATGCAATTAATCTCTTCTAGATGAAAGTAATAAAAATAAAAACAAAACACTCCTTATTGCAGATTGATGGGTATAAAGATGGGGTGCTGGAAGACTGATTTTTTAAAAAATTCTTGCCTTTCTCCTTCCCTCCCTCCTCTCCAAGGCAAAACTTCAGAAAGGACTCTCTTTGACATTTGCAGAATAAAATACTATCAATAGAATCAAGGCTTCCTTTTGTGACGTCTCCACCCCAGCCCCCTTTTGTCAGTAGTTCTAACCTGATTGTTCATCATCAGCCACTGCCCCTCTAACTGGTCTTTCTGCCTTGAGACTCTCTCCATTTTAGTTCTTCCTTCTTAACCTGGAGGCGGACTTCCCCAGAGCACACAGCTAATCATGCTATTCCTTGCTCAAGAATATTCATTAGTTTTTTGTAGTTCATTAATAGCCTGAGGACATCCAAAGTTCTTGTCCTGATCCTCAGCCCTCACCACTCAGTGACACTTGGTGAATATGGTATGGAAATCAAAGAGGAGAAACAGGAACAAAAGGCCATTGGACATAACAAGCAGTAAGGAGGGTGTGATCAACACAGTTTCAATAGAAGCCCATCCATCTCAGATGGGGTACCTGGAGTGGGGACCAGGGAATCTGCATAAAGCCAGGTGTTAAAGAAAGCGAGATACAAGTTTGGTAGTTAAAGAAGAGAAAGAAATGAAAAGTAGGTACAATGGCTAGCAATGTCAAGTGAAAGAATCCTCAAGATTGGGGAAACTAGAACAGATTTGGAGACTTGGCCTTTGAAGGAAAGGCCATGGAGAGGGATTCTCTATAGCAGTTGTTCTCAATTGTGGTGGCTCCCAGATCACGGCCAGTTGTTGGAAGAGCCATAATGTAAGCCTGTGCCAATTGGAAGAGACGAAGGAAGGCTGCTTGAGAACACAAAGGTAAGCAGTAATGAGAAAGACAAGGAACCCAGAATCAGGAAATGAGGGGTTACATGGGAGGAGGCATACAGAAGGCTGAGTCATAGGAGGCTGGTCTTGTCTGCCTTTGTAAATAGTTGTTTTAGCTCATCAAAAATAGCATAGAAGTTTATTTTTCTGGATCCAGGACAAGTGGAGAAGGTGGTCTCTTGGAATCTATTTTCAGTCTCAGAATAGATCTATAAACCAGCAAGGTGGTATGATCTAGAAAATAGTTGCCCAACCACATATGTCAGGCAGATATGGCCCTCTACAGTGTCTACTGTATATTCTTTAAAGAGAGTCCGATATTTCAGTCCTGTTTGGAGTGATGGGATGGGTAGAGCTTCTTCTAGGAAGCCACATTGCTGTGTATCCCCTGCTGAGTAAGCCCACACCAGTCCCTTCCTAAAGAAGCCTTGCTAAGACCAGAAGCTTTGACAAATATGGAGCCTTTGGGGATCATGTATCCAATTAAGTTCTGTTCATTGCAACACTGAGTTGTCCCTTAAAATAGATCTGATAATGATCCAGAGCTGATGTGACTTGGGAAATGTACAACCACCCTGAACTTGCTTTATCTTCGTACTTCTAAGCATTATGTCATTGGGGCTCAATTTCAAACAGAAGAGGCAGCTGTGATTAGAGGCAGGCCATTAGGCTGATGAATGTTTACTGGAGAGGACTATCCAGCTGGATCCCAGATGCTGGGAAAGGCCTTGTTATGAGGCCATAAAAAGCCAGACGAATAGGGGACACTTAAGTCTATGTGAATATTTATGTTTTGGGAAGGCAAGAGAAGAGAGGGGAAGACAGCTATTGATTATCAAGTATCTGTTTATTTCACTGGAATTATTAATTAGTCTTGAAAATCTAAAATTAGTCTTGAAATTCTGTCAGATGTAACAGATAGAAAGGTAGAGGGAAAAACTGAATAGTTTCTCTCTGTGCACTGCCTCTATTATATCTGATTGGTCTCAAGACACCAGTCTTCTCAAGTTGATCAACGAATGGGTTTGGGCAATCAGCTACACAAGGCTAGGAATGGAAAGAAATGATATGTTCTTCACCCATTTATTGCCTCTCCCAAAGACCAAATATCAAGCTCAATAATGCAAGAAATATTTCTAGATCAACTTCACCTCATTATGATTATTTCATTCTTCTGCATGTTTCTCAAGTCAACATTTATTAAGCCCTTTATATTTAAGGGCAAACATAAAGATGAACTAAATGGTTTCAAGGTCAATGCCTCTCCAAATTCTCTAGCTTCACACTGTCTTGACCTCTATACCTCCACCAACTTGAAATTCTATGCCACCCCAGTCACATGATTTGGCAGCCTTCTCCCAGACCTCACCATAATGGGAAACTGCTTAATTTCAAAATCTAAAATTCTAAAATTTCCCTTTACCAAAACTTCCTGTTTTTCTCCTGTGCAACTCTCAGTCAATCTATTCTTGGTGACTTGCCGCTCCTTAGACCCTCCAAAATTCATGAGTCCACCACTCTGGCTCTGAGTCATTCCTACCACTACCCTTCACCACTTTCTTCTCTTTCCAGTACTAGTCCCAGATTATGTTGCTGATGGGATCAGCTATTTACAGGTGATCTCTAACTCCACAAAGACATTTACTGCCCCATGAAATCCTTCCTGAGCCTCTTGCTGATTCCCTATCATATACCCCACAGCCATTCCAGGATAACCCTTCTTGATACCCTCACCTAGATAGGATTTCTCCCTAACCTAAACTCTCATGGCTTATACATATTATTCCTTTGTGGCTTCCATCACTTTCTGACTCAGATAATAGTTATGCATCTAATTGTATAATTTCTCTGAGGATTATCAGACTTTTAACTTCTTCATCTTTGTGTTCCAGTGCCTGTCATCAAATAGATGCTCCATGATGTTTCCTGAATTGATACAGGACAAACTTTCTACAAAGGAACTTTTTTAAAAAGATAACAGCTTCATTGGGATATCAATTGCAAAGTTTAGAGGGGGATAGCTTTACAAAGAAGCAAACTAAAACTTGCCATGGGGATATTAGGTTTCTATTGTCTCATAATGAATTAATGCAAATTTAGCAGCTTCGACAATAGACATACTATCTCAACTTCTTTTCTTTTTCTTTTTTTAAATTTTATTTAAATTCAAGTTAGTTAACATACAATGTAGCCTTGGCTACAGAAGTAGAACCCAGCGATTCATCTCTTACTTATGACACCCATTGCTCATCCCCAAAAGTGCCCTCCTTAATGCTCTCACCCATTTAACCCATCCCCCCCATCCACCTCCCCTCCAGCAACACACAATTTGTTCTCTATTTAAAAGTCTCTCATGGTTTGCTTCCCTTTGTTTTTATCTTCTTTTTCCTTCGCTTCATACTATCTCAACTTTTGAAAAAAAAATTTTAATGTTTATTGACTTTTGAGAGAAAGAGAGAGAGATAGAGCACAAGCAGAGACTGAGGGAGACACAGAATTAGAAGCAGGCTCCAGGCCCCAAGCTGTCATCACAGAGCCCATTGTGGGGCTCGAACCCACAGACGGTGAGATCATGACCTGAGCCAAAGTCAGACGCTTAACCCACTGAGCCACCCAGGTGACCCTATCTCAACTTCTTAGGTCAGAAGTTTGAACATAGTTCAGCTGGGTTCTCTGCTTACTATCTTCCTCCTGAACAGGGCAAGGGAAGGTATTGGGTTATTTAGCTCCACCTATCTCTTTCTGCATCTTATGAAGTAGGGAGGGAGGATATTTAGTGTCCCTTTTGCAGATGAAAAGTGATAGGTGGAAGTCACTTGGAAAGAACTTATAGCTTAGCTCAAGGAAGAATTTTCTTACAGTCAGAATTTTCTTATCTTTACTGAAACATTAAAGAGACTGAAAGACTGCTGAGTGCTTGGGATGAAGAGAAGTATCGAAGAGAAATATTCTTATCTCCTGGGCACAACACAGAGGTGGATGTATTCAGCCTCTCTTGGGCATGCATGCCAAGATATTTGAAGGGGTAATCCCAGCTAGAGTGGTAACTACTGGGGGGAAAAAAGAGTATCCTATCTGGCCCACTATGGCAGAGGTGCTAACATCCTGTCCCCTTGGGTGATGCTAATAAACACACTAGGTACCTCAGCAAGTGGAGCTGAGGCTCTGCCTCCTCATTTATTAGCCAAGCTGTCATGAAGACCAAATGTTTGTGGATATTAACTGTGAAGAGTTACACACACTAAAGTTAGTATCATCACTATCACTAGTCAGACCTGCCTACTGCCCTGTGTTAACTTCTCAATCACTACAGACTCTTGCAATGGATCTCCCTCGACTGGTTAATGAAGGTCTAAGAAGATTTCACATTGTTAGACTGTGTTTGGTGTTGCGTTGTAATAGACATATCATACACATGTAAGAAATATACTTCATATAATATAAAATTTATTCCAGTTTACTTGCCACTTCATAATCATTGGTTTGTTTGGTCGTCTTCATAGCCATGTAATATATTCCTGGCAATCTATATGTAACTCTAATTGGCACAAGCCATATTTTAATTGCATAAAGAGAAAAATGGCTATTTCAAGAAATCTATGGTGAATCTCTTTATTTCTACTTCTGACCCAAGGGGCTGCCCTCCCTCCTCCTCCATTCTTTAATTGGCTCAGTTCTGTCCCAAGAGCATGGAGCTGTCCAGTATGTCTTGTTGGTGAATGATATATCTGTACCACACCACAGCACAACAGGTGGGGGGATTGCTAGGATCCTGGCAGTAGTAATCAATCATGGTTCTACCAGAGCCTGAGGTCTGAGACTCTGCAGGGCCATGCAGGAATCTAGCATGGTTTTAAGTGTACTGTTTGCCTTAGTTTAAGTGTGCCCTCTTATGTTGAGAAGGAAAGCTGGTAAAAGCAGATAAAAAAAAAAGAGTCAGCTAGATGTCCATGGCTGGATACTCCCCTTGCATACTTTTGGCTTCTGTAATCTTGCTTGTCTCTTGCAGCCCACATAGCACAACCGATAAGTGCCCCCCATTTTTTCCTTGAGCCCCTGCAATCCCACCTACGTGTGTAGCCGATAGAAAGTTTCCAAGTACCCAGAAGCTGGCCAGGCATAAAAGTACGCCACATCAGGGCTCGGGTTTCAGCCTTTGGAGGTAACTCTGCTGGGCCAGCACCGGTGAGAAATAAACAGTCTTTTCTGATTCCCCAAGTGCGTGTCACTTGTCTCTTCCTGGGCACCGAGTATTTGCTGTAACAATGTTGATATAAGAAGGGCAGTTTCTTTTGTGTATGGTGACTTAGGAACAGACATGGGTTTGTATTTTACTTTTTTATTTTCTTAGGACCTTTAATTTCCATGGTTCATTTCCTTTTTCATTATTACCAAATCTCTACAGAATACCTGCCACAGAAATGGTGCCTTCCCAAGAATGTCACCTTTGGTCCTACACACTTTCCATTTTTGTTCTCTGTTGTTTTTTTAAAAACCTTTATTGGAGGGGCATTTTGGTGGTTTAGTAGGTTAAGCATCCAGCTTTGGCTCAGGTCATGATCTTGCAGTTCATGAATTCCAGCCCCGCATCAGGATCTGTGCTTACAGCTCAAAGCCTGGAGCCTACTTCAGATTTTGTGTCTCCCTTTCTCTCTGCCCCACCCCCACTCACTCTCGTGCTCACTCTCTGTCTCTCAAAAATAAATGAACATTAAAAAATTTTTTTAAATAAAAAGGTTTATTGGAAATTCTGAAGATTTCATTAAAATGGAATCATGTCATATGTGGTCCTTTGTGACTTGCTCCTTCACTTAGCATGATGTTTTCAAGGTTCATCCATATTGTAGCATGTATCAGTAGTCCATTCATTTTTATTGTTGGAGAAATGAATAAAGTACTGTGCCAAAGATGGCCAAAGGGACTAAAACAAGCTCTGGTCTTTAGCTTAGAGACCCCTCTCCTGAGTCCTTCTTGCTCTGTTTGCCGAGCGCATGAAAACCCACCACAGATATGGAAGCTGACAACTATAAATTACCCTTTCCACTTGCATTTGGCCCTCAGATCTTTGGAGAAACAGTCTCCTCTGAGCCCACCAATGTTAAATAAGTCTATCCACCAATATCTCTGAATGCTGCTTGGTTTTTCCACCAGCGTTCCAGCCTGGTTCCATAACATATTTGGTTACCTGACTGGGAAATCCAACTGCGCTGGCCCATTGTTGACACCGGTTTGGAAGAATGGCGAGGCAGTGACAGAGTGAGGAATCTCAAAGGAGAAGGCATGCCCTGCCTGAATTTCAGCAGTCTCCTATTCGTCGCCTCGGGTTAGCCCTGCTGCATCGTTCATGCTGGACTCAAAGAGACCTGGTAGGTGAAGACCTGGACCTGACATCAGAACTGGTAAGACTGGGGCCCCAAAGAAGTCAGGCCTACTCAAAAGGGTAAGAGGAACCTGATCACTCCCCAGAGACCTTAGTGGTCTCACAGGTAGAAAATTTTGCAGGAGGGTATGTAATAGCCTCTCGTGTGTGTGTGTATGTGAACGTGTGACTAGGGTAGTCTTGCCAGTCTAGTTCGAGTTTGTGGCTCCACGGATGGGCGCCCTGAAGGTCCCCCAAAGTCTATGGAGTCTGAGTGGGCTCTCCTGTCTCACAATGAAAGGCATATGGTCCAGGGCATCATCGGATTAGACTCCAATTGCAAGTCACAAAGCTGAGTCTGCTATGGCCAAGCTTCATCTAAAGTTTCCCTCGGGAATGTGACCAATGGAGTATCTGATTGGTCCTCTCATCTGAGGGGATACCCTCCCTTTGTCTGTCTCCATGACACCAAACACGAGAAAAGAATTAATAATGGGATCAAAACAGAGTAAGCCTACGATTTTAGAGGTCATGCTCAAATATTTAAAAAATGGATTTTCAGGTGATTACCGGATGAAAATGATACCCAGGAAGTTAAGGACCTTTTATGAACTAGAATGGCCCATATTCAATGTAGGATGGCCCCTGGAAGGGACATTAGATGCTCAAATAGTGCAGCGGGTTTGGCTGATATTCACTGGGAACCCAGGTCACCCTGGTCAATTTTGATACACTGATTCCTGGCTTGGAATTGCCCAAAATCCTCAGCCTTGGGTGCTATTCATCCGTAGCAAGCAGAGTCAGGCAAAGATTTTAGCTACCTTATCTGGAGACTCACCCAGGGAGCCAAAGAAGCAACCCACCACTTCCCTAGTGTTTGCAGGAGACCCGGAGGAAGATCCCATCTTTCCACCACCTTATGACTCACTGGGCTCCCTCCCCCCTACCCCTGAGCTTGAAACTCCTCCCCATCTGTCTCTCCTTTGGCCCTGGACGTGCCGCCCATCTCTCTTCCACTCCCAGACCTGGAGAACCCTCTCCCATCAGGGCTAGAAGCCAGACTGCACTCCCGATCCAGACCTAATGCTCTCCAAATGCCTGTAAGGGAGATGAGAGAGCCTGAAAGGCAGAATAAGGACAGAACAGTCCAGCCCAGCCATTCCATGATGTATTATCAACCTTTCTCTACAACTGACCTCCTCAATTGGAAACACAACACTCCATCATACTCTGAAAAGCCACAAGCAATGGTCGACTTGATGGAGTCCCTCTTCCAGACCCATCGACCGACTTGGGAAGATTGTCAACAGTTACTCTGTACTCTGTTTAATACAGAAGAAAGAAGAAGAATGAGAGAAACATGACAGTATCTAGATCACGCACCTCTGGGGATCAATAACCCTGCTGTCTGGGCTCTAAATGCCACACCTGAAGAATGCCCAACATGGGATTTCACCACAGAAGAGGGACAAGCCCACATCTGATGATACCAGGAAGCCCTCCTTCAGGGAACCCGAGCTGGACTCAAAAAGCCCATGAACATGACTAAAATATCATCAGTCACACAGCAGCCTGGGGAGTCTCCCAGAGACTACAATGAAAGACTATGTGAAGCATAGCATGTATACATCCCGTTTGACCCTGAGGCACCAGAAAGTCAACAAATGGTAAATACCTCCTTTGTGGCACAGGCTGCCCCCAGATATCAGAAGAAAACTGCAGAGGTTGGAGGGCTTTGCTGGGATGAATGTCACTCAGCTAATAGAGGTCACCAACAAAGTTTTCATGAACAGAGAAGTCGCAGCCAAAAGAGAAGTGGAGAGAAGCAGAGAGAAGACTAAAAAAGAAGGCCAACCTTCTTGCAACAGCACTAAAAGAAACAGACACTGTAAAGATGGAAAGACCCCAGCCACCAAAAGGGGGGAAGCCCAGAGCCCCCTTAGCAAAGGACCAATGTGCATACTGCAAAGAGAAGGGACACTGGAAGAATGAATGTCCGAATTGGAAGGGGCCCTCAAAACCCAGCTGATATCAGGAGGAACCTCGAGGTGAGAACCTCATTGGTCTGGCTGGGATAGAATCAGACAGAGGGGGACCAGGTTATTTCTCTCTTGGCCCCCACGAGTCCACGGTCGAAATGAAAGTAGGGGGCTGAACAATAACTTTCATGGTTGAGACTGGGGCTGAACACTCGGTTGTTACTTCCCCAGTAGCCCCTTTCAGCCAAAAGACAGCAACCACACTTGGGGCTACTGGGACATAGGTGATACAACAGCCCTTCTGTCAAGCTCAACAATGTGAACTTGGGGGTCACAAGGTCCAACATGAGTTCCTCTACTTACCTGACTGCCTGATTCCCCTCATGGGGCAAGATCTGCTCTCCAAACTTGGGGCCCAAATAACTTTTGAACCCACTGGACACACTAGCTTCCAATTAAACCCAAGGCAAAAGGAAACCCTGGTCTTGGCAATTACCCTGCCAAGGGAAGAAGAATGGAGACTATTCTGCACCCAGGCCCAACCCTGTAGCCCCTCAGAATTCAGGCTTACATTCCCCTCTGAATGGGCTGAAGATAACTTACCTGGACTAGCTTGGAGTTAGGCCCCCATCATTGTTGACTTGCTCCCTGGAACCCAACCTCAGAGACAAAGACAGTACCCCTTTCCACTCAAGGCTAGAATGGGTATACAAGAGCACCTGACCAAGCTCAGAGAAGCAGGTATTCTAATCAAGTGCCAATCGGCTTGGAATACCCCGCTCTTGCCAGTCAAGAAGCCAGGAGGAGGATACCGACCAGTACAGTATTTGAAGGTCATTAACAAAGTGACTATTTCCTTACACCCAGTGGTTCCAAACCTGTATACCCTCCTCAGACAAATTCCAGGGTCAGTCAGATGGTTTACATGCCTCAACCTAAAGGATGCTTTCTTCTGCCTCCACCTGGCTCCTCAAAGTCAACCATCTTTTGCCTTTGAATGGACTAAGCCCGTTACAGGGTGCCAGATGCAGATGACCTGGACACGACGTCCCCAAGGTTTCAAGAACTCACCCACTCTTTTTGGGTAAGCACTAGCTGCAGACCTCACCGACTTTCCGAGGGAAACCACAGGGTGTGTCCTTCTCCAATATGTAGATGACTCCTCCTTTCCAGCGACACCCAAGAAGACTGTATGAAAGGTACCAATGCCCTCCTGCAGCTCCTGACCTACTCGGGGTACCAGTCCTCTTGGAAAAAGGCACAGATTTGTTAGCAGCAGGTCCGATACTTAGGCTTCCTCCTCACAAAAGGAAAAAGAGAACTAGGACTGGAAAGGAAGAAGGTTATCACCACACTACCACATCCCCAAACAAAATGAGGCTTACATGAATTTTTAGGGGCCACAGGGTTCTGTCGCATTTGGATTCCCAGATTCTCAGCCATAGCAAGGCCCCTCTATGACCTGTTGGAAGGGCCAGACCGGGAGCCCCTCACATGGACTGAGGAGGCAAGGGCTGCTTTCACAGAAATGAAGTTGGCTCTGGGATGAGCCCCAGCCCTGGGTTTGCCTGATATAGAAAGGCCCTTTAACCTCTTCATACATGAAAAAGAAAATAGCCCTTGGAGTGCTCACTCAGAGCATGGGGCCTTGGCAACAGCCAGTAGCCTACCTGTCAAAAAAACTTGATCCTGTGGCTGCAGGATGGCCACCATGCCTCAGAGCACTGGCAGCCACAGTCCTGCTCATCAAGGAGGCAGACAAACTCACAATGGTACAAACACTTAATGTTAAGGTCCCACACGTGGTCACATCCCTCATGAGCACCCAATGATATTGTTTCCTCTCCAATTCTCGGCTGACACACTACCAAGACCTTCTCTATGAAAACCCAAGGGTCACTCTTGAAACAGTAAGAACACTAAACCTGGCCACCTTCCTTCCCACGGGGAAGGGAGAGCCCAACCATGACTATTCCAGAGTAGTGGATGAAGTCTATGCCAGCCGCCTTGACCTCCAAGACCAGGCTATAACAAGCACAGAGATCATCTGTTCAGCGACAGGAGCAGCTATTTACAAGAGGGCAGCTGAAGAGCAGGATATGCGGTAACCACAACTACCAAAGTTCTGGAAGCCAAGGCCTTGCCAAAAAGATGGTTGGCACCACGAGCTGAACTGTATGCCTTAACCCGAGCCCTCATCCTTAGCAAAGGTATACAAGTTAACATCTATACTGATTCTCGGTATGTCTTCACTACTGTGCATGTACACGGGGCCATCTATAAAGCAAGAGGCCTCCTTACTGCTGCAGGGAAAACTATCCAAAACAAGGAAGAAATACTAAAGCTTCTTGAGGCCATATGGCTGCCAGACAAGGTGGCTATCCTACACTGTAAGGGACATCAGAAAGATGACCCCATAACTCAAGGAAATCGTCTGGCAAAAAAAACAGCCAGAGCAGCCACCTGTGGTGACCCAGGCGAAGCTCCTGCCTACACTATGACTCTTGCGCCCCAGAAGGAAGTCTCCCCACCCCTGTACACAAACGAGGAAAGAAGTTGGGCCTCAACAGAAAGGGGTACACTAAACAAAGAAGGATGGTGGGTCATGCCAAATGGGCACATCTTTGTCCCGTCATCTGTGGGAAAACACCTAGTGAAGGAATATCGCCAACTCACTCACCTAGGGAAAACTGTGCTAGAGGCCCTCTGCAAAAAGAACTACTATATCAGCCAGCAGCCGGCATTATGCCAAGTTGTTGGTGAACAATGAGTAATGTGTGCCAAAAACAATGCTCAGTCTGCCCCACGGCCCCCACTTGGCACACAAAGGATAGGGACCACCCCTTTAGAAGACTTAGAGGTGGACTTTACCGACATACAACCAAATAAAGGGTTAAGGTACCTTCTTGTAGTAATCTGCACATATTTGGGATAGGTCGAAGCATTCCTGACCAGAACGGAATGAAGTAATGAGGTGGCCAAAGCTCTTCTACAGGGGATTGTGCCTCGGTTTGGTCTACCCTTAACCATACACAGTAATAACAGACGTGCATTTGTGTCAGACATTACACAGACCCTGACAAAGTCCCTCAACATTCCCTGGAAACTGCACACTGCTTACTGACCCCCGAGCTCCGGGAAAGTAGAGCAGATGAATCGCACCCTCAAGGAAACCCTGGCTAAGTTCCACCACGAGACTAATCTTCCATGGCCAGATTTACTACCACTGTCCCTCTTGCATTTCCGATGCATGCCTGGGGCACTAGAACTCTCCCCTTTCTAGTTATTATGTGGGTGATCCCTCCCCCCACCCCACATTTAGGAAAACTCCCAGGAGACCTACACCAGATTAGAGACAAGGAAATAAGAGAACAGCTCCAGACTTTGGGGGCAGTCCTAAGCAAGTTACAGAGATACATCATAGAGAGGGCCCCAATTACCTTAGGGACGCCCATTCACCCCTTTCTGCCAGGAGACTCTGTGTGGGTCAAAGATTGGAAGAGGGAACCTCTTAAACCACAGTGAACTGGGCTTCATACTGTTATTCTAACAACTCCTACAGCCCTTAAAGTTTCCAGTATCACCCCATGGGTCCATCATTCCAGAATTAAGAAGGCCAACTCAGAAGAACCCACAACCTGGTGAAGTGATCCAGATCCAGCCAACCCACTTAAACTGACCCTCAAAAGGGACACAGGCCCCTGAGACCCCCAGCCCTGCTCCAGCCACACCCCAGAAGCTGGCTGGCCTGCGCATGACAGATGCTTAAGGAATTAATGCATGAACCAAGCCCAGGGGTTTGGATGCAACTCTGCCAGCCCTTGCCCCTTACTGATGTCATAGCCCTGATCTTACTTCTTACTGTTGGGCTGATAGAGACTGCACCAATGAGCTGGACATGGGACAAAAGATGCATGCTGGGTCTCACATGCCTTTTCTGGATGAGAGGATTATTAAGTATTGCCTGCATATTATGATAACCTCTCTCACCCTCACAACTGCTGCTTACCTGCTTTTCTCCCAGGATTGTTATATTACAAAAAGGGGGTCAAGGGCATTCAGCACCTTCACCTCTTTCCACAAAGATTGCTACAAGGGAAAAACACCCACTGTCTGTCAGTCACCTGGTGCCCCAAGGACTAAGTATTGGACCATAGAGATAACCCAAAATGTCAGAAACCCATGTCACAACAAGGCCTCCAGAAAAGGAAGTGAGCTTGCTACACTTACCTTCCTCAATGGGGGATCTTGGATGGGGAAGGAATACAAGATAGCTCTCTTCAAAAAGTTATAAAGGATACCCAGGATAGGGTAATATAAGCCATAAAGGCAACCACTCCCCTGGCAGCCTACCAGGGTTTGAAACTTTCAGCCCTTAATCAGATGCTTACCAATTCCCCACTCCAACATTGGGCCAAAACTACTCTACAAGTCTTCCATAAAACAGATAATCACACCCAAACCTGCTGGATGTGCTTGCCCTTCAGTTGGAGGGCTTACTTAGACACTCCCATCCTCCCTTTGACCTGAGAAGCTCCTGAAAATCTCAAAACCAACACTTCTGTCTTAATTGGATCCTTGGCCACTGGGGTCTGTCTCACAAATGCCAACAATCTAATCTGTACAGTCCCTGAAGGTATGAACGGTACCTCTCTATGCGGAAGAAATAGAACCTTAAAGAGGAATGCAACCCTGTGTTCAACCCCTGGGGTGCTCTATCTGTGTTCTAATTCAGCCTACCGATGCTTAGAGGCCAACTGCACTCATATGTTATTCCATTTTCCTAACCCCAGAGATATCCATATACACTGAAGATCAGTTCCTAACAGCCTTTAGCCCCAAATCCCAGGCTAAACAGGCAATCCTGCTGCCTGTTCTGATAGGAGCAGGAATCGTGACAGGAATAGGAACCGGATTAGGGGGCATAGGTTCATCCATAGGACTAAACAATAGACTATCTCAAGAGCTACATGAAGACATGGAACGAGTGGCAGATTCTCTGGTAATCTTACAAAGCCAAATAAACTATGTGGCGGCAGTGACCCTCCAAAATAGGCAAGCCCTCGACCTCCTCACTTCAGAAAAAGGTGGGACTTGCATCTTTCTGGGGAGAGAAATGTTGCTGTTTTGTAAACCAGTCAGGAATAGTTACAACTAAGGTTAAGGAACTCAAGGAAAGAATTCAATGTAGACAACAGGAAAGTATCAGTCAATGGAATGGATGGGATCTCATGGATTGGGCATCCTGGCTTCCTGCCCTGGTGGGGCCCCTCCTCTCCATAATTTTACTTGTATCCATCGGCCCCTGAATTCCATGGTATGTTTTTTTTTTTTAATTTTTTTTTCAACATTTATTTATTTATGGAACAGAGAGAGACAGAGCATGAACGGGGGGAGGGGCAGAGAGAGAGGGAGACACAGAATCAGAAACAGGCTCCAGTCTCCGAGCCATCAGCCCAGAGCCTGACGCGGGGCTCGAACTCACGGACCGCAAGATCGTGACCTGTCTGAAGTCGGACGCTTAACCGACTGCGCCACCCAGGCGCCCCACCCATGGTATGTTTTATTGAAAACACTGTTGCTCGTCAAACTACTGCATGTATCTTACCCTTCTGAGAGTACCAACCTTTAAAACTAAAAGGTGATGCCTACTAAAAGTTTTTTTTTTTTTTTTTAAGGAATCAAAGAGGGGAATGTTGGAGAAATGAATAAAGTACAACCAAGATGGCCAATGGGACTAAAACAAGCTCTGATCTCTAGCTTAGAGACCCCTCTTCTGGGTTCTTCTTGCTCCGTTTGCCGCGCACACGAAAACCCGCCACAGATATGGAAGCTGACAACTATAAATTACCCTTCCCACTTGCATTCAGTGCTCAGATCTTTGGAGAAACGGTCTCCTTTGAGCCCACTGATGTTAATAAATCTCCGATCCACTAAGATCTCTGAGTGCCGCTTGGTTTTTCCGCCTGAATTCCAGCCTGGCTCCGTAACGTTATGGCTATTATTCCAGCACATGGATCTACCAAACCTCTTCCCTTTGCTTTTTTTTGGAGATTATAATTGATATGTAACATCGTATTAATTTCAGATGTATAATACCATGGTTTGATGTTCATATATTATTGTGAAATGATCACCATAATTAAGTCTAGTTCACATCCATCTTAATTTTTTCTTGAGATGAGAATTTTTAAGATCTACTCTGTTAGCAACTTTCAAATATACGATACAGTATCATTAACTAGAGTCGCCATGCTGTCCGTTACACCTCCATGATTTATTTGATAAATGGAAGTTCATTTTGGTAAGCTTCACCCATTTTGCCCATATTACACCCTACTCCCTCTGGAAACCAGCAATCTGTTCTCTGTAGCTATGAGATTGGGTTTTGTTTGTTTGTTTTAGATTTGACATACAAGTGAGATCATATGTTTGTCTTTCTCTGACTTACTTCACTTAGCATAATGCCTTCAAGGTCCATCCATGTTGTGGCAAATGGTAGGTCCTCCTCCATTTGATTCTCTTGTTTTCAGTGCTCTGAGTGGCCAGGTTTGAGGCCTGTTCTCAGTATAGCTCCCTTTGAGGAGTGAGTATCTTCTTTCTGGGGGAGAGTTAATCTGTTTCACCATGGCTGTTCTTAATTGTCTTATCCTCTTTACTGATAATTCCAATGTCTGAAGATTTTTAGGTCTGCTTATGTGGACAATTTTCCCCCTACTGGTTCTCAGTTATGGGGTCTTGACTCTGTATATAGGGTTGTGCTTTTATTTGCTATAACTGTTTTTCGGTGTTTTTGAGCATAATCTGTGGAAATTCTCACTAATTAACACTGAGGGGAGACTCCTCTGGGCTTTAGGTACAGGTTTCTGTCTGAATCACCTGGAGCACGCCCTGAGTTTGGTCTTCTAGCCTCACCACCCACACAGTCTATGTAGCAGAAGCTCAGGGTCTCCAGTGTTCAGTAAGACGCTCCAAGAAGAA
Source organism: Herpailurus yagouaroundi (assembly GCF_014898765.1). Taxonomy (NCBI): domain Eukaryota; kingdom Metazoa; phylum Chordata; class Mammalia; order Carnivora; family Felidae; genus Herpailurus; species Herpailurus yagouaroundi. Next base: position 2,359,119 of record NW_024412418.1, on the reverse strand, counting down.
AGCCATTTTTGGCACTTTTTTATTTCCCTGGGTTCCTGGTTTCATTTCATTTGGGGGCTTAGCTTGCTCTTCCTCCTTTTCATGAAGCTAAGAGGAAATTCACTTAAAATGCTATTTTATTTCAAATCCAACATTTTCGTTGTTTTGATAGGGAAAAACCTGTTCTGTGATGGCCGACAGGACTGATAAGGGAATTTCAGTCCCTGCCTGAGGACTTCCCTTCCGGGTTCTTCCCACCCTGCTTGCCTCAGGCGCCAAATTACTAATAATGAGGAATGCGTAAGTAACAGACTATAAGTTGTCCCCTCTGTTGATGTTCTGGACTCAGACCTCTGGAGAACGATCTCTGAACCCATCAGTATAAAATAAATCTCCTGACTTCCACTTGGTTCTTCTGCCGGGTGATCCAGACCAGTTTCTGTAACAGTTTCACTTAGGAGAATCATTTGGGTATAATTCACCACATGGCCAGATGAATAAATCCTCAGTAAACTTCATTTTGCTGGTCTTCAAAAGACATTTTAAGTTTTCCTTATTCCTGAACATATCAGTCCATCTATTTTATATTTGTATTGAGACAGTGGCCATTCCTGACATCTTTTATTGGTGTGATGTGGCCATGTCTTCTTGGCTTTCACCCACAAGGTCTTGTTCCTTTGGACTTTGAGATTTGTGTTACCCAATTTTCTTTAAACAGTTATTTAGGAAAATTATTTGAGCCTGGGTTTAAGATTCTCTCTTAAGAATCTTAAATGAGGATTTGCATTTGTTTCTGATTGAGGGTACTTGAGGGTACTACCAACCTGGGATTACTTTAAAATAAATTCTCAGCTAAAGATTTCTTGAACCGCCCAGGTAGGGGAAATTCAGACCACAAACCTCTATTACAGCAGGTGGTTACAAATTCTTAGTTTACTTTTCCCCATACCGAGCATGAAACCTGAGAGAGTCAAGATTTCCTTTCTGTGAGACACGGTTTTTTTCTCTTAATTTCCTCTCATACTGAAGTACAGTGATTGGACCCTCATGTGTATATCTGGGTCTCCTATCTAACTCCCAGGCAACCCCAGGCTTGGTCTCTCTTTCCCCAAGCTTCACATGCCTGTCAAAATACAGATCCTGTCAGAGTTCAGCAGATTCCCCCAGCATGAAAGCCACCTTCTGAGCTGTCTTTACTCTCATGATTCCTGATTTTACTTTATATTTGGTTCTGAAGGTTTCATCTTTTCTTGCCTGCTCAGAAATATATTTTTAAAAACAGTTTCTTAAAAAAAATGGTCTTGTTACAGCTTTTCAGTGATGGGTACATTTATGCTATCCAGTCTGCCATAATAATAATAACTTGGACTCCATTTTAGAGTCCAAATGACCATTTCTTTCCTTTGTAGTTTAGCTTTCCCAGATCAGGGCAGTACCATGGAAATCTCCTGTTCATTCACTTGCAAACTACTGATGCTGAGTTCTAGAAATAAAAACCCAGAAAACAAACTCTAGACCAAACTCTCTATAGCAGATCTCCCTGCAGGGAATTAGGTCACAGTCTAAAGTAATGTTTCTTTCCATAGCTCCACCTTATTTAACTGGAATTTTCTCAGACACCTAGAGGGTTTGGAGTCTGGGATGAAGTGGTCATGATGCTGATTGTGATGTTGTGTATGAGAAAGACCACCAGTCTTGTGTTTAGCCCTAATCACTCCAGCCTGCAGGCAGAAGTTCTGAAAGAATATGTAAGGGCTAAACACCAAGGAACTGAAGGCTTATATTAATATAACAGTTCATATAGTTAACTTGTGATGTTATTATCGCTATACAAGAGAAGAGCCAACCGTCAAGATGCAAAGAAGCCACAGGATTTGCATCCCAGTGAACCAGTCCTGGATTTAGATGGGTTGACTCACTTGCAATCCTGCCAGAGCATCAGTAGGATGGAATAAAGTTAAATGCATTTCTCTGCATAGTCTAGAAACTTCCAGTCACCAGGACCACTAGCCTGCCAGACCTTTAACTATGACAATGGGAAAAAGCTCTCTTCTTACACCTCTTAAAGGCGTCTTTGATTTCCTTGTTCCTCAGACTGTAAATCAAAGGATTCAACATGGGGATCACCACTGTATAGAAGACTGATGCCATCTTGTCATGGTTCAGAGCATTATCAGTGCTGGGGTGCATATAGACAAAGAGTCCTGATCCAAAAAAACAGATCACTGCTGTCAGGTGAGAAGTACAGGTATTGAAGGCCTTGGACCTGCCTTCAGCAGAGCTTGTCTTCAGGATGGTAGCAATGATATAACCATAAGATATCATGATGACTGAGACAGATATTACACCAAAAATCACTGCTATCACAAACTTCATGACTTTTAGGAAAGAGGTTTCAGAGCAGGATAGGACTAATAATTGAGGCAGGTCACAGAAGAAGTGGTTGATAACATTGGGCCCACAAAAATTGAGCTGAAGTAAAGCACACAATTGGATCAATGAACCAAAGACAGCAGTTATACAGGCTCCAACCATCATCTGTACACAGAGGGTGGGTGACATGATGGCGGTGTAGAGTAGAGGATTACAAATGGCAGCATATCGGTCATAAGCCATGGCGGCCAGGAGACAGCACTCAGTCAGACCCAGGCTAGAGAAGAAGAAGTACTGCATGGTGCATCCCAGAAAGGAGATGGATTTAGGCTTCTGGAAGAAGTCTGAGAGCATTTTCGGGGTTGTGGAGGTAACATAGCAGAAATCCAAGAAAGATAAGTTACTGAGGAAGAAGTACATGGGTGTATGTAGGTGAGAGTCCATCCTAATCAGGATGATGAGGCCCAGGTTCCAAGCCACTGTCAAGAGGTAAGAACCCAAGAATACTACAAAGAGAGCGATCTTGATCTTGGGATAATCTGAGAATCCCAAAAGGATGAATCTGATGACTATTGTACTGTTCCTTCCTCCAGCCATTGTCCTGAAGTTTCTTCAATCTGCAGAAGGATCCCTGGGTTAATGATAGACTATCTTAATATTATGCAACATACTTGTTTTAAATATGTTTTCATGATTTAAACAAAAAGTTATCCATAGTAAACATTTTCTAACATAAAAAATTATTTTAAAAACCATTGGAGATTCCATTTCCCAACTACTTTTGATAGTTTGCAATACATTCTTGCAAATATTTTAACACACAGAGACACAGACACACACAGACACACACACACACACACAAATTGTTGCCAAATTGTTATCTAAAATTGGTACCAATTTACACAAGTATCAAGATTTTATAACAATATCCCTGGTCATTCTATTGTCAACATTACCCATCATGTTTTTTTTTAACTTTAGTCGTCAATAATCTTAGATGAAAAAATTATTTCATTGTGTTTAATTTTGCATAAACTTTACTGATTTGCTCATATACATTTTTTGCTTATTTGTCTAGTTCGTTGTTCATTATTGATTTGTAGGAGCTCTTTATATACCAAGGATAATAACACTTTTGCCCTCATTTTTGTTGTTAATTATTTTCCAAGTTTATTATTATGAACATTGTTTATGTTGTATTTTGCTATACATATTTCTTTTATTTCTAGGTAGTCAATTTTCTGTGATATACAGGGTTCCTGCCTTTGGTCTTCTACTGAAAAAGATTTCTTTGCACAATCCAAAAATTTTTTCTCATATTTTCTTTTTGTTCTTTTGTATTTATATCTACATTTAAATTTTCTAGATGATTTTAGTGCATATGTGAGGTACAAATCTGAGATTATTTTAGTTTTTCTTCCCAAACTGATTGCCACTTGTCTCAACATAATGAAATGATTTCTCCACAGATTAAAGTTGAGTCCATGATGACTTTTTTTTATAGATTCCCTATTCTGCTCAATTTTTTAAAGTTTATTTATTTATTTTGAGAGGGGGGAGGGGCAGAGAGAGAGGAAGAGAGAGAATCCCTAGCAGGCTTCATGCTGTCAGTGCAGAGCCCAACTTGGGTCTCCAACTCATGAACGGTGAGATCATGACCCGAGCCAAAATCAGGAGTCAGACACTTAACCAACTGAGCCAGCCATCCAGGTGCCCACTGCTCAATTTTCAACCTGTCAGTCTGTGTGCCATCTGTCCAGTCCTGTACACTTTCTAATTACCTATAATCATATTTTATTAATAAGTTATATAATTGTAGAGTAAATAATAATTATATAATACATTGATAATGAGTAAGAAAAAGTTCTCTCATTTTTTTTCACTCTGAGATTGTTTTGATGGTTCTCATATTTATGCCTTCAGAAGATCTTTATAATGAATTCATCATATAAATAAAATAGTATTTTTATTGCATTTCATTATTACATTAATTTGGAGAAAAATAAAAGTTGTCTATTTGCTAAGGTGTTGAATTAAGTTATATAAGAGATAACACTAAACATTCTTATAAATAGTATAATGTTAAGATGATCAAACTTGACAGAAGCACCTGGATCTAGTAACAGACATGTTGGATTCCATCTCTGTCCCTATATTACTATACCTTCTCTGTGTTGTCAGTTTCTTTATCTGTACAATTAGATCATTATTGACATTCTCTTTGTATCACAGGGACTCTATAATGCTTGAGGAAGCAGTAATAATGGCAGAAAAAACACAAAGAAAAGCGATCCATTATTCTAGAACATTATTAATCTGATTTTAAATACCCAAAGAAGAGGAATATTTAACTACCTGGAAGGGAAAACTGTCCTGACTACATATTATCTATCAGTGTCCCTGATGACGCCACAAGATCCAGACTATGTTGCCACAAACCTATGATCTGAATCATAGGTTTATATGCTTAGAACACCTTCAATAGAAAGATTCCATCAGCTAAATTCATAATGAATTTATATTTCAAGAAACTTAGAAAAGGTTTCTTTGGAAACACTAGTTGTTGTGGTATTTCTTTTTCTTTTTTTTTTAAAAAAAGGATTTATTTATTTATTTATTTATTTATTTATTTATTTAGAGTGAGAGTAAGAGCAATCATGAGTGGGGGAAGGGCAGGGTGGGGATAGAGGATCTGAAGTGGGCTCTGTGCAGACAGCAGAGAGCTCAGTGTGGGACTTGAACTCATGAACCATGAGATCATGACCTGAGCTGAAGGCAGATGCTTAACTGACTGAGCCACCCAAGCACCCCTGTTGTGGTATTTCTATGGTATATTTTGTCATGTCTGTTTTGAAGGTACAGTGACCTAGCAATCCTGAAACTGTAAAGTTATTTTAGAAATTATAGGAAATGCTTTCGGTGAAGTTGATTTAAGTTTACCCTTTTATATCACGGACATATTTTAAATAAAAAGTGTTTTTAATGACAGGATAGAAGCAGTAAAATATACATTACAATACACTTTTTCTAATTTACTGATGAGAGAAAATGAAATAAAGTATTTAGATAAAGATTATGATTAAAACACCCAGTAGGAGAGAAAGGGTATATAACTGGAAAATAGAATATTTCATATTGATTCCTAAAGTTAGTTTTAGTTCTTTTCCTTTTATTGTTGGTTTTCACTTCCCATTGTTCGTTCAAGACCAACATACAACAATCAAAATCATTGGCTGTGATTAGAAAAAAACAGCCCAAAATAGTAGTCTCAGTACTGCTGCTCCCTTACTTTCCTTCAAGCATATGAAATGCTTAAGGTGGCCAAGCAGCCCTGGTGATCTTATCATCTCTGATTTCAAAGGGATGGCCTTAAGAACAGTAAACATACTGAATTCTTCTAGAATATTTTACTACGGAAATTAACTGCAAACACATTTTAAGAAACCCATGAAAAAATAAAACTTAGGTAAAAATAGAGTTAGAAGTTTGAAAATAAAGGCAGGTGAGTGGTTGTTCATAAACTTCTGGAGAACCAACAAACAACAGTAATAAATTATTCATATGTTTACAACCCAAGGGAACAGTACAATGTACCAAGAGCTGTTTAACACTCAGTTAAGAAACACAATCATTTTGAGGTACCTGGGTGGCTCAGTCAGCTAAGTGTCCAACTCTCCCTCTCTGTCTCAGCGCAGGTCTTGATCTCAGGGTCATGGTTTGAGTTCAAGCCTTGTGTTGGGCTCCACGCTGGGTGTGAAGCCTTACTTAAAAAAAATAAAAGATGGGGCGCCTGGGTGGCGCAGTCGGTTAAGTGTCAGACTTCAGCCAGGTCACGATCTCGCGCTCCATGAGTTCGAGCCCCACGTCGGGCTCTGGGCTGATGGCTCAGAGCCTGGAGCCTGTTTCTGATTCTGTGTCTCCCTCTCTCTCTGCCCCTCCCCCGTTCATGCTCTGTCTCTCTCTGTCCCAAAAATAAATAAATGTTGAAAAAAAATTTTTTTAAATAAATAAAGAAAAGAAAAGAAATAAAAGAAACAGTCATTTTTCTGTTCTTGCTTTCTTTCTCCTTTAATACAATATTATATTTCCCAAATAAAATTTTATATCCCATGGGCTAAATGTTTTACATTTATTTCCCTTTAATAATAAAGTTCAAATTAAATCACTATTCATGAGCCACAGAGAATGTTTCTCTGCAGCTCAGAAAATAATTTGATGTTCGTTGAATATCTAACATCTGTAAGGCACCAAGACTATCATTTGGAAAGGAGCAAAAGAAGGATTAAATAAGCATTTCATATGGCTCCTGGGACAATTCATTACAGCTCTTTTTACATTTTCAGAAAGGAAGGCAAAGAAAATTGGTGATTTAGTAGGAAGAGAGAAATACACAATGTATAAAGAAAAGCATATTTTCTTGCTTACTCTGGAAGGCTTTCCCTATTATGAATGTGAATTCCTTCTTCTAAACTCCCACTGCACCTATATTTTTCTAGTAGAGTAAGAATTTCAATGTTTTTATTTTACTTTTATGAGTTTTCCCACTTAGACCTTGGTTTGTGCTTTTGGCCAAGAATAAATATTTTTAATACTTAACACCTAATATATCAGTTCTATAGGGCTCTGTAACAAACCAAACTTATTGGCTTAAAACTCCAATGATTTATCATTTCTCATGTTTCTCTTGGTTGACTAGTTTGTCTTACTGACCTCACTTGGATCCCATGTGTGACTACATTCTTCTGGTGGCTTGGATGGGGCTGGATGGTCTAAGATGATCTCAGTCACTTGTTTTGGGCCTCACCTGTGATGGCTTAAATAACTGGGAGGGGCTGAGATTCTCTCTCTATGTGGGCTTTCATCCTAGATTCTTCTAAGTGTAATCACAGAGTTCCAAGAGAGCCAGCGCCAGTGACAAGTGCTCATCAGGCTTCTGCTTGCATCATATGTCTGATGTTTCATTGGTGAAAGCAAGTCACATGGCCAAGCAAAGAATCAATGTGGAAGGGGACAATACAAGGACATGAATGTAAGGAGTTGTGTTTCATTGGTGTCCATTAATGTAATAATATACCACACCTAGGTTGAGGTCATTGGCTGAACCAAACAATGTATGTATGCATTAAATATTTGTGGAATTGTAATTTATTCAACTACCTCTTCTGGAACAGTGTAGAGAAAGTACTTGTTCTCTCTTCAAGCAACAAACTAGAATGTGTCTTCAATCCGAAGAGAAATGAGGCAATGTCTCTAGAATAGACAGAACCCAATTAATTGATTGCTCTTGGATCCTGAAATGGAAGAATCCAATATATTTTACCACTTAGAAGTCTGTAAGGAGACTGAGTAGATCAAGAAGTGGTAGAGTTAGTTGATAATGTACGAGCAACTGCTTATGACATTGCAGTAAGTATTTTATACTCACTTTTGTGTGTAATAAATCTAAGTCATCATTTAGCAAACACTGCAATCTTCATTTTACCTAAATACATTTTTTTGTTTCAAAATCAAATATACAAACAACACAAAGCTAAAGAGTTAACAAGTAAATTTTTATATATTAATGCTCTTACCCTAATAAACTTCATAAGAGTAATTATCCAAAAACTCATAATAGGCTATAAACATCAAAATTATGCCTAATCCTGGATGTTCATCAGTAAAAAACTGATATGTTTATCCAATATTTAAAATATTTTAAAACATACCATTTTCTTCAGATTTATAAATATCTGTTTTTGGCAATAAGCCAAGTCATAAAAACATTCATATCCTTTGATGCAGTTCCTTCTATAGAAAGCTCTTTTTAGGGCCAAAATATTGAAAAATATATATTATTTAAAAGTAATTTCAAGCACAAACATATGCATTGTAATGTAATTCATTACATTTTAGTAATAGTTTATTAATTTTCTATTAATTAGCTCCATTCTACACAGTAATTGTATTTCATCTTCCTGCAAACTTCCTGGTGTCTGAGTTTTCTCATCCCATGAGTGCTTATCCTATCTGCTTAGATAATAATCACTGTCATCATGATCAATATAGAAATCAGTATATAGACCTGGGTAAATTCCAGGTACCAATCTAACCCAGGTTAACTTTCTTTTTCCAGTGAGTAAACAGAGAAGAGAAGAAACTTTAGTTTGAGATCTTTTAAATACTCTGCAGTATAACATCAGATATTAATAACGTGTACTTAGCACAAACTATGTGTCATTGAAATGAAATTACATTAAAGTATCATTAAAGGACTTCATGTATAAATTAACTCAATTTTCACAGCAAAATAGGGGAGCAGATGATAAACAATAAATATAAATAAGTTCTATAGTCTGAAAATGAGTGCAGCAGCAACGAGTTAAGCAGGATGAGGAGAGTCAGGGCATTGGGGAGAGGGATAACAGGTTGCAGTTTATTTTTAATTTTTTTTTCAACGTTTATTTATTTTTTGGGGACAGAGAGAGACAGAGCATGAACGGGGGAGGGGCAGAGAGAGAGCGAGACACAGAATCGGAAACAGGTTCCAGGCTCTGAGCCATCAGCCCAGAGCCCGACGCGGGGCTCGAACTCACGGACCGCGAGATCGTGACCTGGCTGAAGTCGGACGCTTAACCGACTGCGCCACCCAGGCGCCCCAGGTTGCAGTTTAAATAAGGGGTCAAGGTAGGTGTCAGTGAGAACTCACAGTGGAGTAAAAGCTTTGAAGTTGCTGAGAGAGGTGTATATAACTGGGGAAAAGCATTCTCAGCAGCAGGAACAGCCTATACAGAGGCTGTAAGGTTCAGAATAGCTGAGGTGTTCAAAGATGGTAAGTGTGGTTGGGACAAAGTAAATAGGAGACAGAGATTAAATTAAAGGCTATTGCTTCATCCTGGTCAGATCCTATAGATATTTTAATGATTGACCCCAAATAATTTCTTAATAGATAAGACTCAGATGATGGAAAAACAAAGGGATTTGAGGATGGTCTCAAGAGTTTTGGCCTGAGAAACTGGAAGAATAGAGAGTTGTCATGAACTAAAATGGGAAAAGGGGGAGTGGGGGGCAGATTGAGATGGTGGTGGAAGAGAATCAACAGTTCAGTTTCAGACATGTGTAAGAAAGTTCTATAGACATCTAAACACAAATACTGACTAGGTGGTTTGATACAGAAATATGGCACGTAGGAGAGGGGTTTCTGCTAAACACTGAGAGTTGTCAGCATCCAGGTGATATGAAAGCTGAATGAGATCACTGAGGAAATGAATGTGGAAAGAGAAGGAAAAGGACCAAGTATTGAGCCTAGACCCAGGGTGCTCCAAAGATAAGCAGCCAGTAGCAACAGAAAGAGTCAGCAGTACAGGCTGTGTGGGTTGGAAGCCAAGTGAGGAAAGTGTGTCCAAGAGGAGGGAGTGGTCAGTTGGACCATATGGGGCTGGTGACCCATGAAACAAGGGTTGATTACTAGACTTCGCAGTAGGGACATCACTGGGCATCTTGACAAACAGATGCAGTTTTCATGAAGTCATGGGCTAACAGCCTGATGAAGAGCGTTTCAAGAGAGACAGGAGAGAGTTGGTAGTAGTATAGATGCTCTTCTAAAGAACTGTTACTAGACAGGGAGCTGAGACATGAGGCCATGGCAGACAGAGCATCTGAATCAAGAGAAGTTGTTTCTTAAGATTATTGAAAGGACTGAATAATTTTATTCTCTTATCACTGAATTAAACTTTTATGCATAAAACATATGAGGTTTTACTTAAATGCATGAGAAAGCTAAATCATTTTATGTCTCTTATTTTTTATCATATTGAACATCCCTTCAAACGCCTCTAGAAAGACAAAATGAAAACCAGTCAGCTAAAATTTAAGGAAGGACTTTGGCTTCAAGAAGATGAACTAGGAGGATCCAAGATGGCAGAATGGCATGGAAGTTTTTTGTGTGTCTCGCATCCATGAGATACAGCCAGACCAACACTAAACCATCCTACACATCTAGAAAACTGACTGGAGGATTAACACAACAATTTGCACAAACTGAACCACAGAATTCAGCAGGTATGTGGTGTGGAGAAGTGAACTTGGGGAGCGAGAAAGTGCAGGAAGGGAGGTGCTTTTGTGAGTGGAGAGAGGACAGAGACTGGGGGGAAGGGGGAGAATACAGGAAAAGCACCCCTCCCCAAAAGCAGCTGGAGAGAAAGTGGAAAATTGGAAACAGCTGCAGTGACTAAACTAAAAAGGGAGAGAGGAGAAAGGAGACAGTTTAAATTCCACTAAGACTGTAAACAAGGGGAGCGCAGTCTGCAGCTCCACAGCTCGATACCTGGCGGTGCTCTGGTGGGAAGGGCAAATCCCCAGGAGCAGAGTGGGGTGTGGGAGGTTCTTGGGCCACACAGGGAAAAGCGGTTCCACTGCTGGAAGGATTCGGTAGAGACTGTTGAAGCCACCTGGTCCCAGCAGACCCCAGAAAACGGCCACATTCGCTGGTGCTGGAACAAGGTCGTTAAGGGTGAAGACTGGTGCCAGATGTGTGTTGCAATTTTCCATAATCCCTGAAACACTGATGGTACAGTGTCATGCATCTTTTTTGGGGGCGGTCTGGCACCTGGCTGCAGTCTTGGGGCACCGGCAATAGCATGGTCCAGAGGGCATTCCTGGGTGCAGCCGACATTCGGCCATGGCTCATTCAGCCATTGCTCGGTGACACCCTCCCGCAGAGGGGTGAAACGGGTCAAAGCCACAGTCCTTTGGAAGGGGCTGGGGAAAACATCTGCATCTGAGACAAAATTTGGGAGGGAGGTACTGCCTGGGGCCTGGTCATGGAGAGTGAAAAAGTGGGGAGTGGATGAGAGCTGAAGACAGAGGACGGGTGCGCGATTGCTGATCTGGGAGAACTGATTGGGTAGCTGGGTGGGACCATTTTCACCACTCCCACGCATGCACATACACACCTATAAGCGCTGCAACAATCCACCCCAGGAGGCTAGAAGTGCCATCTAGTGGAAAGCGGAGCCATTACACTGAGCCCTGCCCAACTGGGCCAACTTGGCTCTGAAGAACACAAGTCTCACCGCCGGCTTAGTTTATGGACTGAAAAGCACTACATGGACTGACTACTAGGGGAAAATGAAATAATTTCAGTACTATTTCAATCTGTTAGCAATTCCATCTATTCAATTTTCTTTCTTTCTTTCTTTTTCTCTTATACACTTCTTTTTCTTGAATACAGAAAGAAAAGAACTTCATTTTTATTTTCAATTTGTATTAAAAATATTTTTCTTTAATTTTTATTACTATATTTTTTACTTTTGTGTAGATTTTTTCAAATTCTATTTTGCTTCCATCGTTTTAGTCTACTTCAGTGTATTCACCTTTTCAAATTTTCAAACGATTTCCTTTTCCTTTCTTTTTTTTCTTTCTTGTTTTTTCGTTTCTTTTTCTTGAATTCAGGAAGAGAAAAACTTCATTTTTACTTTCAATTTTGATTAAAAATTTTTTCTTTAATTTTTTTACTATATTTTTTCTTTTATGTAAATTTTTTCAAATTCTATTTACTTCCATTATTTTATTTTAGGCTACTACAGTGTATTCACTTTTTCAAATTTTCAAACGATTTCCTTTTTTAAATCTTTTTTCTCTTTTTTGTTTTTTTCTTTTTCTTGAATACAGAAAAAGAAAAGATTCATATTTATTCTTAATTTTTATTAATTTTATTTAATTTTTTTCTACTTTATTCATTACTTTTGGGCATATTTTTCAAATTCCATTTTACTCCCATCATCTTATTTTAGTCTACTTTACTGTATTCATTTTTCAAATTCTCAAACGATTTCCTTCTTTTAAAAATTTTTTTAAATTAAAAAATTTTTTCTCCCCCTCTTTTTTTCCCTCTAATCTCTCAAGCCACTTTCAACACCCAGACAAAATACACCTAGGAGCTAGCATCATTTATTTGATTTTTGTGTGTGTGTTTAATTTTTTAACCTTAATATTTTTTAATTTTAGTTTTTTTAATTTTACTTTTTCAACCTCATTAATTCCTTTTCTCCCCTCAAAATGATGAAATGAATGAATTCACCCCAAAAGAAAGAGCACGAAGAAACGACAGCCAGGGATTTAACCAACACAGATACAAGCAAGATGTCTGAACAAGAATTTAGAATCACGATAATAAGAATACTAGCCGGAGTCGAAAATAGATTAGAATCCCTTTCTGCAGACATAAAAGAAGTAAAAAATAGCCAGAATGAAATAAAAAATGCTACAACTGAGCTGCAATCATGGATGGATACAGCGGCAGCAAGGATAGATGAGGCAGAACAGAGAATCAGCGATACAGAGGACAAACTTATAGAGAACAACAAAGCAGAAAAAAAGAGGGAGATTAAGGCAAAAGAGCACGATTTAAGAATTAGAGAAATCAGTGACTCATTAAAAAGGAACATCAGAATCATAAGGGTCCCAAAAGAGGAAGAAAAATAGGGGTAGAAGGGTTATGTGAGCAAATCATAGCAGAAAAATTTCCTAACCTGGGGAAGGACACAGACACCAAAATCCAGGAAACACAGAGGACCCCCATTAGATTCAACAAAAACCAACATCAACAAGGCATATGATAATCAAGTTCACAAAATACTCAGGCAAAGAGAGAATCATAAAAACAGCAAGGGAAAAAAATCCCTATCCTACAAGGGAAGACAGATCAGGTTTGCAGCAGACCTATCCACAGTAATTTGGCAGGCCAGAAAGGAGTGGCAGGATATATTCAGTGTGCTGAATCAGAAAAATATGCAGCCAAGAATTTTTTATCCAGCAAGGCTGTCATTCAAAATAGAAGGAGAGAGTAAAAGTTTCCCAGACAAACAAAAATTAAAGGAGTTTGTGGCCACTAAACCTGCCCTGCAAGAAATTTTAAGGGGGACTCTCTGAGGGGAGAAAAGATGAAAATAATTTTTTATACTTATATTTATATTTATATTTATATTTATACCAAATGCAACAAAAATTAGAAAGGACCAGAGAACACCACCAGTAACTCCAACTCTACAAGAAACATAAGGCAATAAATTCATATCTTTCAGTACTCACTCTAAACGCCAATGGACTCAATGCTCCAATCAAAAGACATAGGGTAACAGAATGGATAAGAAAACAAGATCCATCTATATGCTGTTTACCAGAGACCCACTTTAAACCTAAAGACACCTTCAGATTGAAAGTAGAGGGAGGGAGAGCCATCTATCATGCTAATGGTCAGCAAAAGAAAGACAGAGTAGCCATACTTATATCAGACAATCTAGACTTTAAAATAAAGACCGTGTCAAGAGGTGCAGAAGGGCATTATATCATAGTCAAGGGGTCTATCCACCAAGACCTAACAGTTGTAAACATTTATGCGCCAAATGTGAGAGCACCCAAATATATAAATCCATTAATCACAAACATAAAGGAACTCATCAATAGTAATACCTTAATAGTAGGAGACTTCAACACCCCACTCACAGCAATGGACACATCATCTAATCAAAAAATCAACAAGGAAACAATGGCTTTGAATGACACACTGGACCAGAGGGACTTAACAGATATATTCAGAACATCTCATCCTAAAGCAAAGGAATATATATTCTTATCCAGGGCACATGGAAAGTTCTCCACAATAGACCACATACTGGGACACAAATCAGCCCTCAGCAAGTACAAAAAGATCAAGATCATACTGTGCATATTTTCAGACCACAATGCTATGAAACTTGAAATCAACCACAAGAAAAAAATTGGAAAGGTAACAAATACTTGGAGACTAAAGAACATCCTACTAAAGGATGAATGGGCTAAACAAGATGTTAAAGAGTAAATTAAAAAGTATATGGAAGCCATTGCAAATGATAACACCATAACCCAAAACCTCTGGGATGCAGCAAAGGTGGTCATAAGAGGAAAGTATATAGCAATCCAGGCCTTCCTAAAGAAGGAAGAAAGATCTCAGATACACAACCTAAACTTACCCCTTAAGGAGCTGGAAAAAGAACAGCAAATAAAACCCAAAACCAGCAGAACACAGGAAAAACAAAGATTAGAGCAGAAATTAATGTTATCAAAACAAAAAAAATAACAGTAGAACAGATCAATGAAACCAAAAGCTGGTTCTTTCAAAGAATTAACAAAATTGGTAAACCACTAGCCAGTTTGATCAAAAAGAAAAAGGAAAGGACCCAAATAAATAAAATCAAGAATGAAAGAGGAGAGATCACAACCAACACAGAAGAAATAAAAACAATAATAAGAGAATATTATGAGCAATTATATGCCAATAAAATGAGCAACCTGGAAGAAATGGACAAATTCCTAGAAACATATACACTACCAAAACTGAAACAGGAAGAAATAGAAAATTTGAAGAGACCCATAACCAGTAAGGAAATCGAATTAGTAGTCAAAAATCTGCCAAAAAAACAAGAGTCCAGGGCCAGATGGCTTTCCAGGGGAATTCTACCAAACATTTAAGGAAGAGTTAGCACTTATTCTCTTGAAGCTGTTCCAAAAAAAATAGAAACGGAAGGAAAACTTTCAAACTCTTTCTATGAAGCCAGCATTACCCTGATTCCAAAACCAGACAGAGACCCCATGAAAAAGAACTATAGACCAGTTTCCCTGATAAACATGGATGCAAAAATCCTCAACAAGATATTAGCCAACCAGATCCAACAATATTTAAAAAATTATTCACCATGACCAAGTGGGATTTATACCTGGGATGCAGGGCTGGTTCAATATTCACAAAACAATTAACGTGATTCATCACATCAATGAAAGAAAGGACAAGAACCACATGATCCTCTCAATAGATGCAGAGAAAGCATTTGACAAAATACAGCATCCTTTCTTTACAAAAACCCTCAAGAAAGTAGGGATAGAAGGAACATACCTTGAGATCATAAAAGCCATATATGAACGACCCAATGCTAATATCATCCTCAATGGGGAAAAACTGAGAGATTTCCCCCTAAGGTCAGGAACAAGACAGGGATGTCTACGCTCACCACACTTATTCAACATAGTATTGGAAGTCTTAGCCTCTGCAATCAGACAACACAAAGAAATAAAAGGCATCCAAATCGGCCAGGGGAGGTCACACTTTCACTCTTAGCCGATGAAATGGCACTCTATATGGAAAACCCTAAAGACTCCACCAAAAAACTGCTAGAATTGATTCATGAATTCAGCAAAGTTACAGGATATAAAATCAATGCACAGAAATTGATTGCATCCTTTACGCCAACAATGAAGCAACAGAAAGAGAAATCAAGGAATCAATCCCATTTTTAGTTGCACAAAAAAAAAAACCCATGAAATACCTAGAAATAAATCTAGCCAAAAAGGTGAAAAACCTATACACTGAAAACTATAGAAAGCTTATGAAAGAAATTGAAGAATACACAAAAAAAAAAAAATGGAAAAAGATTCTATGCCCCTAGATAGGAAGAACAAATATTGTTAAAATGTTGATACTACCCAAAGCAGTCTACATATTCAATGCAATCCCTATCAAAATAACACCAGCATTCTTCACAGAGCTAGAAGAAATAATCCTAAAATTTGTAAGGAACCAGATAAGACCCCAAATAGCCAAAGCAATCTTGAAAAAGGAAACCAAAGCAGGAGGCATCACAATCCCAGACTTCAAGATATACTACAAAGCTGTAACCATCAAGGCAGTATGGTACTGGCACAAGAACAGACACTCAGATCAATGGAACAGAATAAAGAACCCAGAAATGGCCCCACAAACGTATGGCCAACTAATTTTTGACAAAGCAGGAAAGAATATCCAATGGAATAAAGACAGTCTCTTCAGCAAGTGGTGCTGGGAAAACTGGACAGAGACATGCAGAAGAATGAACCTGGACCACTTTTTTACACCATACACAAAAATAAACTCAAAATGGATGAAAGACCTCAATGTAAGACAGGAAGCCATCAAAATCCTCAAGGAGAAAGCAGGCAAAAACCTCTTTGATCTTGGCCCCAGCCACTTCTTACTCAACACGTCTCCAGAGGCAAGGAAAACAAAAGCAGAAATGAACTACTGGGACCTCATCAAAATAAAAAGCTTCTGCACAGCGAAGGAAACAATCAGCAAAACTAAAAGGCAACTGACAGAATGAGAGAAGATATTTGCAAATGACATATCAGATAAAGGGTTAGTATCCAAAATCTATAAATAATTTATCAAACTCAATACCCAAAAAACAAATAATCCAGTGAAGAAATGGGCAAAAGACATGAATAGACATTTCTCCAAGGAAGACATCCAGATAGCCAACCGACACATGAAAAAATGCTCCACATTACTCATCATCAGGGAAATACAAATCAAAACCACAATGAGATACCACCTTACACCTGTCAGAATGGCTAACATCAACAACCCAGGCAACAACAGATGTTGGCGAGGATGCGGTGAAGGATGATCTCTTTTGCATTGTTGGTGGCAACAACCATTGTTGGTCATGCAGCCACTCTGGAAACCAGTATGGCGGTTCCTCAAAAAATTAAAAATAGAACTACCCTATGACCCAGCAATTGCACTACTAGGCATTTATCCATGGGATACAGGTGTGCTGTTTCGAAGGGACGCATACACCCCCACGTTTATAGCAGCACTATCAACAATAGCCAAAGTATGGAAAGAGCCCAAATGTCCATTCATGGATGAATGGATAAAGAAGATATTATATATATATATATATATATATATATATATATATATATATGTAATGGAGTATTACTCGGCAATCAAAAAGAATGAAATCTTGCCATTTGCAACTATGTGGATGGAACTGGAGGGTGTTATGCTAAGTGAAATTAGTCATTCAGAGAAAGACAAAAGTCATATGACTTCACTCCTATGAGGACTTTAAGAGACAAAACAGATGAACATAAGGGAAGGGAAACAAAAATAATATAAAAACAGGGAGGGGGACAAAACAGAAGACTCATAAATATGGAGAACAAACTGAGGGTTTCTGGAGGGGTTGTGGGAGGGGGGATGGGCTAAATGAGTAAGGGGCATTAAGGAATCTACTCATGAAATCATTGTTGCACTATATTTTAACTAATTTGGATGTACATTTTAAAAAATAAAAAATAAAATTAAAATTAAAAAAACCCATAACCCCCCCCAAAAAACAAACAAAAAAAAAGGATGATGAACTAAACATACTTATCTCTTTTCCTCCCACTGTGTGTAACTGGAAACCTAGTCAGGATATGCATAGGAACATAAAATGACTCTGTCAGATGGAGAGAAGAAGGCTGACCAGCAAGGGACCCTGAGGCTCAGGGAATGACACAATAATGAATTCCCTGGTTTTCTTTTGTACTCATATATTCCAGGCCTAGAGTTGGAGAAGCCAGCAACATGGAAATACCAACAGGCACAGACAAAATAGCAAGTTTTCTAGCCAAAAGGCCAGGAAAGGGGAAGCCTAGCAATCAGAAAACATTTACATAATAAACACTCAACTCTAGCCATAGGCATCACTGTGTGGCCCCATCTGCACTCAAGGCAGCAAAGGCCAATGGGGGTACAGACTTCCACACACATACGGTTATAACATACCACCCAACATCCTTGCTGAGATGATGTCTGAGAAGGCAAAGTAGGGAACCAGTACTTCCATACATACTGGCCAGTAACAAAGGTCACACCACCATGGTGTCAGTGGAAACCATATGGAGAGCATGAAATGCTTACATTAGAAACGTGGAAAAATCTCAAATCAACAAATTCAGCTCCAAGTCAAGATATACAGAAAAAAAAAAAAGCAAAATAAACTCAAGCAAGCAGAAGGAAATAAATAATAATAAGAGCAGCAGACATCAAAACGATGTTCAAGAACATTATGAACAAGTCAACACATGTATATTTACAAGCTAAATGAACCACCTCAAAAAACACACACTACCACAATACACCCAACATGAAATAGATAATCTGACCATCCCTGTAATAATTAAGAAAATTGAATTTGTAATTTTAAAATACCCCAAAATAAACTCTCTAAACCCAAGATGGTTTTGCTGGAGAATTCTACCAAATGTTTAAAAAAGAACACCAATTCTGTACAATCTCTTCTGGAAAACAGGAGAGGATAGAACACTTCCCAATTCATTTTATAAAACTAATATTATCCTGATACCAAAAGCCCACAAAGACAGTACAAAAGAAGAGAGGAAGAGAGAGGAAGCTGACATCATCCTTTATTAAGACAGACCCAATAATCTCTCACAAAATATTAGCAAGTATAATTCAGCAATATATAAAAAAGAATTATATACCATAATTAAGTGGGGTTATTCTACGGATGTGAGACTCGTCCAATATTCAAAATTCCATCAATGCAATCCACCACATTAACAGGTTAAAGAAGGAATATCATCAAATGACTATACCAACTGATACATAAAAAGCATTTAACAAAAGTCAATATCCACTCATGATTAAAAAAAACCCTCAGAGTAATAGGAATGCGAGGAGTTTATCCAAGTTAATAAAAAGTATCTATCAAAAAGCTACAACTACCATTTACTTAATGATGAAAAACTGAATGTTTTCCCTTGAGATCAGGAAAAAGACAATTATACTGCTCTCACCACTTGTGCTCAACATGACTCTTGAAGTTCTAGCAAATGTAGTAAGGTAAAGCAAGGAAACAAAAGGCATACAGATCAAAATAAAACTGTCCTTATTTTAGTGTGACATGATTGTATGTAGAAAATCCTAAAGAGTCTATTTTAAAAAAGCTCCTAGGGGCGCCTGGGTGGCGCAATCAGTTGAGCGTCCGACTTCAGCCAGGTCACGATCTCGCGGTCCGTGAGTTCGAGCCCCGCGTCGGGCTCTGGGCTGATGGCTCGGAGCCTGGAGCCTGTTTCTGATTCTGTGTCTCCCTCTCTCTCTGCCCCTCCCCCGTTCATGCTCTGTCTCTCTCTGTCCCAAAAATAAATAAACGTTGAAAAAAAATTAAAAAAAAAAAAAGCTCCTAAAATGTGCATGCATTAGGTTTACAGGCTATAAGATCAAAATACAAATACAAATTCTATTTCTATATACTGGCAGACATGAGGAAGTCTAAGTTACAAATAAACACTATTTATAGTAGCTCCAAAAATAATTAAATACTTAGGTGTAAATCAAATTTTTGATTTATGCTGAATATCATAAAAATAATTCTTAAAAATTCAAATGTTTATTTATTTTTGAGAATGGGAGAGACAGAGAATGAGAAGGGGAGGGGCAGAGAGAGAGGTGGGGAGGGGAGACAGAGAATCCTAAGCAGGCTCCAGGCTCTAAGCTGTTAGCACAGAGCCCGACGCAGGGCACAAACCCACGAACTGCAAGGTCATGACCTGAGCTGAAGTCAGATGTTCAACTGACTGAGCCACCCAGGTGCCCCCAAATGACTTTTTAAAAATCAAAAAAAATCTAAATAAATGGAGAGATCCATCATGTCCACAGATCTGCAGATTCAATACGGTAAAGATGTGAATTCTTACCAAATTGATAGCTACTTAACTCCAAGTCTCAGTTTCCTACATCACAATGCTAGTAATTTTCTCATTTTGTTTTTCACTGTGCCACATTGTAAATTTGAAAAAGGTGTTTCCTATAGTTATTTCACAATAATTCACTTAAAAACATAACTTCAATATTCCACTGTCTTAGTTATTAAAAGATGTTAATTACACCTTCAGCTTTATTCTCAGTCACAAGCTAACATCAAGAATGTACATGCTCATTGAGAGATATCACCCGTTATCAAGAACTCTTAGTAAACTGAGAAAGACCTTCTCAAAAAGGGGCTCTAAGTATGATCTTCAATGAATATGAATCTCAAAATAGACTTGGAAGAGGAGGAAGAACATGAATGTTAGTCTTGGGTAAACAGCACTTATTGTGTGACCTTGACCAAGTTGCTTTAATCTTTCTGAACCTCAACTTCTTCAGTCATAAATTGGGGATATAACAGTTGTCTGTAGGGTCACAGTGAGGGGTAGCATGGCATTATGCACATAAGGCACCTTACACAATTCCTGGCACAGAGTGGCAAGTTGCTCTCTGATGGATATTAATATTATTATGAAATTACCTGGGACATAAAGGCTTTCAGTACATGTTCCATTATTTACCTCATGTCTGTGACTCAATTTATATTAAAACCCAGAGAATTTTATCTTATGTTGTTCTTATGACATGAAAATAATAGACAGTGATTTCCCCAGCTAGGTTTTAATTTCCTGAAAGCCAGAGACATTTTTGAATACCCTTGGCCAAGCTCTCTGCTCTCTAGCCATGAATATTGATCCCTAGACAATGAAACTGAACACATAGAAATAGATGTGGCTGAATTTTTCTATTTTTTATATAATGATTAATATACATTTTCAACTCACAAAATATACTTAATAATAAGCATATTTTGAATTGGACATTATCTTTTTTGACTATAAAAACAAATATTTCATGGAGTTCCCAGGTGGCTTAGTTGGTTGAATGTCCGACTCTTGATTTAGGGTCAGGTCATGATCCCAGGGTCATGGGATTGAGTCCCAAATCAGGTTCCATGCTGAGCCTAGATCATGTTTAGGGTTCTCTCTCTCCCTCTCTCTCTCTCTCTCTCTCCCTCACTCTCTCTCCCCACTTGCACATGCACTCTCACTCTCTCTAAAATTAAAAAATAATTAATGTTTCATTTCTTTTTAAAATTTTTTTCGTGTTTACTTTGATTTTATTTTTTAAATTAAAAAAAATTTTAATGTTTATTTTTGAGAAAGAGACAGAGAGACAGAGTGTGAACGTGGGAGGGGCAGAGAGAGAGGGAGACAGAATCTGAAGTAGCTCCAGGCTCTGAGCCATCAGCACAGAGCCTGACACAGGGCTCAAACTCACAGCTGTCAGCACAGAGCTCAATGTGGAGCTCCAACTTATGAACCATGATGTCATGACCTGTGCAGAAATTGGACGTTTAACCAACACTGCCACCCAGGCACCCCTTCAGTGTTTGTTTTATTTTTAAGAGTGAAAGACAAAGCATGAGTGGGGGAGGGGCAGAGAGAGAGAGGGAGACAGAATCTGAAGCAGGCTCCAGGCTCTGAGCTGTCAGCGCAGAGCCCAACGTGGGGCTCGAACTCACAGCTGTCAGCACAGAACCTAACTTGGGGCTCGAACTCATAAACCTCGAGATCAGGACCTGAGCCAAAGTCAGATGCTTAACCAACTGAGCCACCCAGGCACCCCTAAAATATTTCATTTGTACACTCGCTTCTATTATCATTGAATGAGTTTAGAAGCCTTGTCTCTCTAGGCACCTACCCAGAATCAAATGCTTCCAATAAAAATTTATCAGCATTTTCCAAAGGCAGAAAACATTTGGGCCCTATGCCAACATAGAGTTGGCAAAAACATTTTAGAACTGTAAAGCCATTTTTCTAACAAGACAACTGGTCTACTCAGGAAAAACAAATCAAGCAAACTAAGTACTTGGTATCTTTGTAGACTAAATTTTAATTGACTAAGCCATTTCATTTTCCAATTAGGCCTTGTAGTGTGATTTAAAGAACCATGGGAAGAGTTATTATATGTTACTATCATTTATAATTGAGGTTATGGGTTCTTATTATTACTGTCCATCATAATTAAAACTACTTTTTAAAAATTTCTCTTAAAGATTTTATCTCAGAGTAGAAATAAATGTGATCAAAACACCATCACTTTCTTTGATTCTTTTTCCTGTTCCAAACCATTAGAAGAAATTAGAGATAACAAATGGTTGCTTAAGACACAAGAAAGTTGACCTTGCTAAGCAGGGGTCTTCAGAAACGGTGATTGATCACAAAGAGATCAGTGTCCTTAGTGTGTTAAGTGCATGGAGAGGAGTGGCTAACATTGTCAAATTAGAAATGTGATGTAATTTTCCAACCAGAATACCAAGCAGGGGTTCTGAAGTGGCAAGAATTAAAAGGATGGTTAAGAAGGTAGGAAGTCACTTCTCACATCAGTTATTTCCACATATTCCAGAAATGCTATGGGATCTTGGAAAATAGGAATGCACAGCTATTCCCCAATGTTCCTAATAGTAAATAAGGATGGACTTTATACAGGATAAGAACAATATAGGATCATTAAAATGTCAATTCTTTCTTTGGGTTAGAATTCTACTAATTCAGTGTGCTATTAGTTTACCCATTTTAAGTTAAATCATTGCTTCATAGGGATTGCTTAGTTTGGGCCAGGCCCAGTTCTCAATGATTCACATACACTTCATTTATTCTTACACAACTCTATGGGCATTGTTTTCCTTACTATACATATGGGGAAACTGAGGCACAGGGAGACTAAGTAAATTGTCCAAGGTCAAGCAGGTGGTGAGTGGCAGTGCTGAGATTTTGGACCAGGTCTGCTAAACTCCCAAATCTCTTGCTCCTGAGCATGCTGCTAAGTGAATGAAAGTAAAACATTGTTTTAATTATAGTAAATAAATTATGACTTTATAAATTCAGCTTTTGATCAACACAACCTTTTCAAAGCATGACACCGGTAGGGGGGATATGAAGTAGTCAAAGAAATCACACCAAACTCTCCATGCAACAGTGAGTTCCTACATGCAAGATATTCCTTCATCTCATCTTTTTGTTTCTGTCAAAATTTTCCATTGAGGGGCACCTGGGTGGTTCCGTCAGTTAAGCGACTGACTTTGGCTCAGGTCATGATCTCTCTGTTAATGGGTTCATGAATTTGAGCCCGCAATGGGCTCTGTGCTGACAGCTCAGAGCCTGGAGCCTGCTTCAGATTCTGTGTCTCCCTCTCTCTCTGCCCCTCCCCTGCTCATGCTCTCTCTCTCTCTCTCTCTCTCTCTCTCTCTCTCTCTCTCTCTCTCAGAAATAAACATTAAAAAAATAAAATATTTTTTTCCATTGAGGAGAAACATTTTATTTCCCAGTAGAAAGGACCTGAGCTCTGAGCAAGTCTGAGGCACCGAGAGAAGACAGCCTACAAACAGGAAGATGGTGGGAACACCTGGCCGTGTGGAGGAGGGAAGTTCCCAAATCCAGACTCCGCGTCCCTGAGTATCAACACTAGCACGCTGCCCCAATGCTGCCCAACCAAAGCCTCACCTAGATATTTCTGCAGAAGGTGGGGCACTGCTGGGTGTTTATGGCCTGGGGAGTGTGGCAGTACCTGTGGCCCCCTGCAGGCCCAGACTCTTGCCCCAGATTCCTGGGAAAATCACTGAACACCATCTTTCAATTATCTTCTAAAGGAAACTTCCTCTCCTGTGCAGCCGTGATAAGAGAGGTGCTTCCAAGTGGGGTTCATTTAAATGCCTCCCTAGGACCCAAGGCGGAGACAGGATAACTAATTAATGTGTCCAGGGTAATTGTTCTCTAGTAGAAAAACATGAGAGAGTTCCCCTGCTGATTCCATTTTCACTTTACAGATCCTTCAAGTTTAGAAAACTTCTTTAGACTAAGGAATCAATAGAACAGGAATACATTTAATACATCATCTTAATCTAAAACCTTTCATTACAGGTGGGTATTTTTCAGTCTTTTCTGTTACACACGGGATGGTATAATGGGTGTGTTTCACTCAACATGTTACAATGCATATTTAAATGACTCATAAACATCATTATAAGGTATTAGTGGTTATATAATATTCCACTTTAAAAAATACACCTCTGGTGGATTTTTTTCCCTCTGTTGGATTTTAAATGAAATCTAAGTTTTTGCTATGAAAAATTATCCTGAGTCAATGTCCAAAGCATCTACACTTCAGATAATTTCTGTAAAGTAAATTTCTAGAAAGGAGAATTACTCCATTGCTACAAATGCATTTTCCTAGCTTTCCACTTCATTTCATTTTATTTATGATCTAACATTTAGAAAAATCTCATTTTTTTTCATAGTGAATCTTATGGGTCTAATTTCATCCATTCATTTGAAGCAAAGTTCTTCTTTATTCAGAGTCCAGATAAGTATTTGCCTATTTTTAGCTGACTTTTTTTTTTGGTTTAACACTTTTTTAACTACTTAAATGATCCAGAATTTAACTTATGGTTGAGGACTTAATTTTTTTCTTTTTTTCTTTTTTCTTTTTTAAAATTTACATCCAAATTAGCTAGCATATAGTGAAACAATGATTTCAGGAGTAGATTCCTTAATGCCCCTTACCCATTTAGCCCATCCCCCCTCCCACAATCCCTCCAGTAACCCTCAGTTTGTTCTCCATATTTATAAGTCTCTTATGTTTTGTCCCCCTCCCTGTTTTTATATTATTTTTGTTTCCCTTCCCTTATCTTTATCTGTTTTGTCTCTTAAAGTCCTCATATGAGTGAAGTCATATGACTTTTGTCTTTCTCTGACTAATTTCACTTAGCATAATACCCTCCAGTTCCATCCACATAGTTGCAAATGACAAGATTTCATTCTTTTTGATTGCCGAGTAATACTCCATTGTATATATACCACATCTTCTTTATCCATTCATCCATTGATGGACGTTTGGGCTCTTTCCATACTTTGGCTATTGTCGATAGTGCTGCTATAAACATTGGGGTGCATGTGTCCCTTCAAAACAGCACACCTGTATCCCATGGATAAATGCCTAGTAGTGCAATTGCTGGGTCGTAGGGTAGTTCTATTTTTAATTTTTTGAGGAACCTCCATACTGTTTTCCAGAGTGGCTGCACCAGCTTGCATTGCCACCAACAATGCAAAAGAGGTCCTCTTTCTCTGCATCCTCGCCAACATCTGTTGTTGCCTGAGTTGTTAATGTTAGCCATTCTGACAGGTGTAAGGTGGTATCTCCTGGTGGTTTTGATTTGTATTTCCCTGATGATGAGTGATGTGGAGCATTTTTTCATGTGTTAGTTGGCCATATGGATGTCTTCCTTGGAGAAGTGTCTAATCATGTCTAGGGACTTAATTTTTTTCTTAAGAACCTTTCCATTAAATTGAAAAAACAATTAGATTTTTCAATGATGTGTGGTAAATCCTTTATCATATATTATATTTAAGGATTATGAACACATTTGGTTACAATTCTGTCTCTACCTTGAACATTACAGGCAGGATTCAAAACTGTCACCTATTTTATATACTTTCAATTTTGCATTTTATATACTTTCAACTTTGCATTTTATTATGTTGCATTAAAATTATTTATTTTTACATCATGCCCCCTACTAAACTGTGAGTTTCCTAGGGAAGGATCTGTAGTATTTATCTCTCTCAGCACTTGGCACTAGTAGCTGCCCACTAAATGTTGACATAAATGAAAAGATGAGTGAATATCAGTTAGGTTTAATGATTGAAGAACTTTATACTAAGCTCATTTCTGTGGTTTAAGTTATTAGAGGACATTCTCATGTTCTTTTAGCTAGGTCCTGTTTGAAGACATTTCTTTTTTCTTCTTTTCATATTATTTTTGTTTTCAAGAGTTTTATGGAAGTCTAACTTACATATCATAAACTCTACCCATTTTACGTGTACAATGGGTACACTAAAATCTACTAAACTTTAGTAGATTTATAGATTTATAGAGTTGTGCAATGATCACTAGAATCCATTTTTAGAATATTTCCATCACCCAAAAAAAGATCCCTTGTGCCCATTGTGGTTTTCTGGCATGTCAACTATAATTTTCAACAGGGCACTGCTGTCTCTGAACTTCCGTCCGTCTATCATCTCAGATGACTGAGATGGTAGGAGTCTTCGGCCCCAAAAGAAAGATATGAGTGTCCCAGTCATGAAAAGTAAAGGAGAGTGGTGTGTGCTTATGGAGTGTACAGATTTATAGTGGCAGAATACCCTGAATACCTGTAGTGACAGAGATAGCATTAAGGACAACTGAAAAATCAGGTGCTGCTGGAAATTATGTGTGGAGTTTTTAATTCTGTAGTTTTAGAGAGTGCAGGATATTATTCCTTTTTTTAAATGTTTATTTATTTATGACAGAGAGAGAGAGAGAGAGAGAGAGACTGCAAGCAAGTAGGGGAGAGG
>NW_024412418.1:2222826-2332619 GCF_014898765.1 Herpailurus yagouaroundi | reverse complement strand
GGGGGGGGGGGGACGGGGGAGGCACAGAATCTGAAGCAGGCACCAGGCTCTGAGCTGTCGGCACAGAGCCCAGTGCAGGGCTCGAACCCATAAACCACGAGATCATGACGTGAGCCAAAGTCATTACCCGACTGAGCCACCCCGGCATCCCTATTCCTTTATAATAGGTGCCTTTGCCTTCATTTTTCTACGATAACAGATCCTCTCAGTCTTATTCTGGCTCAAGTCCTAACGTTCTCAGCACCAGTGTTCATCCTTACATTACTCATGCTATTTCAAATAAAGAATTGCTGTCCTCCCCGCCAAGGGTAAAACTATTCACCTGCAGGCAACTGGAGTTTGGCTCCACCAGTGATTCACTTTCTGTCATTCATTTTCCAAGGCTGGCTGTCAAGTCCTGCTTTCATCTGCCTGTGAATATACCCAGGTCACTGACTCCCTTTTTCCACCACCAATTCATTCTGAGTGGGAATAACCCTCTTCCACAGTGGTAAGAGCAGAGAAAATGATCTAAGCAAGAGAGTGCCTCCATCACCGCAGCCACAAGGCATGTCCACTCATGGAATGAACCTTTGTATTCCCGGCATCACATGGTTTGCAGGCATTTCTTCACCCAGCTATATGTCAGTGGCTGTTATCATTGATTCCAAATATAAATGTCTTTGGTAACTTTTGAAAGGCCAAAAGGATCTGAACATCTTGTCTAAGGAAGCTGGAACAGCCCACAGTTGGATGGCAGATGGGACGTCAGGTATGTGTTTTACCGTCTTCACTCTAGCCCCCCTCGGGCTCTTCTCTGCTCTTGATGTTTTTAAATTTAATTTAAAACAAACAGGAAGCCTGAAGAATACAGTACAATAAAAAAAGTTACCCATAATCCTGCCACCCAGAAACAACTACTAATATTGTTGATTCTCTAGGGGAGCTCAACATTTTATCCCTCCTGTATTCATCACCTAAGGCTCCGTGGGAACTTTGCATCTTACTCACCAAGGGGAAGTGCAATTCAGTGTTTCTGGGCTGGACAAAGGGGTATGAAGGCTTTCTTTCGGGGGTGCATACCTAAGGAACTGGGCTAAACAGAGATTATTAGGGTCTGTTAACCTTAAAAATAAAACTGTCAGTTATTTTACCAGCAAAAATGGGTTTCTTCTAGTAACAGAATTGCAATTTGGGACATGCAAGCTATGGCAAAACCATAAGCAAAGTCCAAAAACAGACAGGAATGTTATTATTTATTTTTTGAAAAGAAGGAGGAAGCTGGGAGGAGTAATTTTGAACAAAAGTCCACTGAAGAGAAGCAAGAGTTCAGGGTGATGACCCTGCTTCTCATTGGCTGAGTTGCAGAGGCAGTCAGTTTCTTGTAGGAGATACAGTCTGCCCTATTGGGGCCTATAACTGATGATTCTTTCCAGTAGATACTGCTATTGGGGTTTGTAATTGACACTTCTGTTAGGATCTGTAACTGATAATTCTTTCCATAATTAACATTTGAGTGATAACCCACCCACTTCTGGCCTCCTGATTCCATTTTAGTGAGGTTTGCCTTTATTTTCAAAGGCCTACATCTTATCAATTTTATTTATTTTTATTTTTTATAATTTTATTTCATTTATTTATTTTGAGAGAGAGAGGCGAGCAGAGGAGGGGCAGAGAGGGAGGGAGAGAATGCCCAGGCTCCTCACTGTCAGCACAGAGCCCTGGGGGCTCCATTTCACGAACCGTGAGATCATGACCTGAGCCAAAATCAAGAGTCAGATGCTTTACCAACTGAGCCACCTAGGCACCCTATTTATTTATATATTTATTTATTAAATAATTTTTAAATCCTTCTTTGGTCAGCTTCACCTGAATCTGAGATGGCTGTGCATCTTATTCTCTTAAACTTCCAGATTTTCTGCACTGATAAGACAGAAATCTGACTAAAAGTGAAGGGGAAACACCATGAAACCACGTCCAGAGGGATTTCTTGCCAGGCTGTCTCCTACTTGCAAAGGCTGAGTAAATAGCAATGAATTAGACACACAGACAAGCTCAAAAAGAGTACTAAATCCAGATTTCTCTTTTTTTTTTTTAATTTTTTTTTCAACATTTATTTATTTTTGGGACAGAGAGAGACAGAGCATGAACGGGGGAGGGGCAGAGAGAGAGGGAGACACAGAATCCGAAACAGGCTCCAGGCTCCAGGCTCTGAGCTGTCAGCCCAGAGCCCGACGCGGGGCTCGAACTCACGGACCGCGAGATCGTGACCTGGCTGAAGTCGGACGCTTAACCGACTGCGCCACCCAGGCGCCCCATACTAAATCCAGATTTCTAATATGGACTGAGGAATTGAGCCAGCATGGCTTGGTTAACCTCCCACCACTATGGCCGCTGAAAAGTCTAATGAGGCAATCAAGGACTGGCCACAAGTTGGAGGGCATCTTTGACTCATTTCTGGGATGTTGGGGGCCATGTCATGCTTTCGTTGAATCTCTTGTCAGCTTAAAGAAGATGAGTCACTGGAACATACTGGTGGCTGCAGCAGTTGAGTTGTGTCTGTAATAATAAAAAAGATGTGGACACCTAGTTTTGGAGGGCCTCTCAATGAAATCCTAAGATATGGTGGATAGAGCCCTCACCAAAAGTTTAGTACATAAGTTTGGCTCTTCTGTTCCTTGCTCCTTGATTCCAAGTTAGTATGTCTGGGGCCTTTTCTCTACCGGAAAATAGTTTCGGTCTCTCACTCTTCTCCCACCCCTCCCCCACCATGTTTTTTCTTCTCTCTCTCTCTCCCTCTCTCTCTCTCTCCCTCCCTCACCTCTTCCATATCCTCTTTCTCTTACCCCTACCCTGTCTCCTTCCTTCTCTCATTTCTCTTCCTTCTGCATGGCAACCACTCCAGGGGGAGCCACACAGTCTAAGTAATTTAGGACATAATTGTGAGAAGAGTAGTTGATTTTTTCTTTTTTCCCTTTTTGTCTCTTGTGATCATGGTCTATGGATATGCTCTGAACTCAGAATTTGGTCTTAGAAGAAATGGCAGACCACTAGATTGAGACCCATCTCTGTCAATTTAACATAGAATAAGATATTTTCATACCACAAACTGAAGTGTGCAAAAATGCATCTTATTTATTGCCTTTTAATATAATTTCTATTTTGAGCCTCTATTCCATCTGAAGACAGAAACTTAATGCCTTCACTTTTATTTGCAAACACTTTCAAGTAAAGTCACTCACCTCCGGATTTTCTCCCGTTACTGAATATCTATAAATCTATCAGTTAAGATGTTCGCTTTCCTTTGCTCCCTGGGATTATTTCTAAGCTCCAAAGCTTATGAAGTTTTGTAAGCTATGGTAGAGAGGACTTTCAGCTTTCAGATCTGCACTGTCTGGCATTCCCACAACAGGCAGTTTCTCCACATTGTTCTTGGGCAATATCTTTCACCCTTGGCATTTAGCCAGTTACGGCCCCATCCACAGCCACCGATGGAGATGTTTGTGGTCTTAATGATTTCTGGTCATGAATCCACATATTCTGCAGTTTCCTGCCTCTAAACATCTGATTCTTTCGGTCCAGCAACCCCTCCCACCCCCTCTTTAGGTGTATGGGAAACTTCATGACCCTCCTCCATGTTTCCCTGCAGCTGTGGAAAACTCAGGATGACTTTCTCAAGATCTTTCTCATCCTGGGCTGCTGCTGCTGCTTCTTCTTCTTCTTCTTCTTCTTCTTCTTCTTCTTCTTCTTCTTTTCTGCTCTCCATACTCTAGGCTACCACCTTGTATTTATGTGGTAAATAGGCAAACTCTAGGACCTGTGTTGCTTGCTCATGTTCCAGTCAAGGAGCACCCATGAATGTCGTCTACTTTGGATTCTTCAAAAAGCTTCTTTATCTTTCTGGACCCTCAGCTTAACCCAAAATGGTCAGGGAGCAGGGCACAAGACTCCAAACTAACACATCCAAACTTTCTGGATTCACACCCAACTCTTGGCTTCCTCTGTTTATTAGTGAGGAAGATCTTTACTTGGTATTATTAAGTTTGTCACCTTCTAAACCTTTTTGGTCTAACACTTGAGCCAAAGCTTTGAATTAAAAAAAAAAATAAGAATTTTCAACATTTATTCCTCGTTCTATGGCAACTTTCTCCCTAACATGAGTGACTAATGTCTGATTTTCCAGCTTGGGGAAAGACTTTCAAGATTTAAGCAAAGAAATGTCATCCTGCCACCATGTAGAAAAGCACAAACACAGAGCACGTGGGTGGCTCAGTTGGTTAAGTGTCTGACTCTTGATCTCAGCTCAGGTCTTAATCTCAGGGTGGTGAATTCAAGCCTCACACTGGGCTCTGTGCTGGGCATGAAGCCTACTTAAAAATAAAGTTCAAACATGAAACTCCCACTGTAGTAAATGGTTAATTCTTGTCAGACTCTCCAAGTTTTAACCTTATCTGTACCACTCATGAAATATTAAACATTAGGACAGTTACTTAAACATTTTGCTCCAGTTTTTTTTTTCATGTTGAAAATGAATATATAAAAATAATGCATCTGTCATGGGATTGTAAGAATTAAAAGACTATATAGGGGCTAGTATTTCATTAGTATACACTGGCATAGCCATACTGGTAGTTTAGTTATTTTTTCATTCTGATAGGTTGGTGTTTATCCTGTGTCAAACTGTCAAACAGTTTTTAATCAGCAGTGTAGTGACAGCTGCTAGGTTGGCTCTTCACACTTCATCAGCTTTAGCTGGTGAGAAGAGAGTGAGCAGTGAAAGGATTCAGAGAAGGGGCAGCATGAGTATTATGATTACACTCCTCTACTGTCTCAAGTCCCATGGGGGCAACATGGAGGCAGATGTAGGAAGATCATGTGCACAAGGTATGGGTCCGTGTAACAGCTGGGGGACACTGATGCTAAGATGCCCCCAATCTTATAAAGGGCTGCTGGCAGCCAACCCATTCTTTCCTCCAGACAGAGACACTATCATTATTATCCTGGATGGTAAGAAAATATTCTCAAAGGTTGGAAGGAGGTGTCTCTATTTCTACCATCCTGGATTTTTTTTTGACAGAGATTTTTTAAACATTGCACAGTCATTTTGTTACAAGATACGACCTAGATCATCTGAAAAAATGAGTGCAATTGTGTCAGCAAAATTCATTTAATAATCACCATTGTCAGTGTCCCATCTTTGTCCCCAAAGAAAGGAAGAATAATTCACTTTATGTTGACTGGTAGGGATCTCCCATCCTAAGAAATGGAATATTTGACTGTGGGTCTTTTAGAATAATTAAACCCCATTGACTATTTGAAAATATTTTAAATCACCCTTGTGAATTTGACAGGTGAAAAGTCATACACTGCATTGTTATAATCTGCATTTATCCAATTACTTGGAGTTTGAGCTATTTTTCATACATTTGTTTAGACTCACTTTCTCTTTTGTAATTCATCCTCACACAGGATTTGTAATAATCTCACTACTTTTCAGTAGAATGGATGTAGCTTTCATCAAAATGTGAATCATTTGTAGATCATCATTTGTTGCTTTATTTTCCCTTAAATGGCTACTTGTCTTTGAATTTGTGTCATTGATTGAAAAGAAATATAAAGTCTTTAGAGTACCAACTTATTTTCCTTTGTGGTTTCCTCTACTAATTTTAAGCTTGTTAAACTCTTTATTATTTACAAATCACTTTTATTTATATTTTCTTAGCTATATTTCTCAATTTTGTTCACATTTTTTAAATTATTTACTTGTGGCTTAAATGTGTTTTATTCATATTCTTCCGTCCACATGGCAGCTATATTTTATGTATTATGAAGCAAACAAAAACTTATTTTTATATTCCAAAATATTTAACTAAACATAAGATTATAAATTTAATACTTTTATCAATAATTTATAGGTGCTTTTATTAAAAATGTTAATTTTCATGTTACTAGATCTTTCTCGAAAATAAATTTTTGTCCCATTTTTCTGTTTTTCAATCTTTGCACCATTTTCACATGATTTAAATTATTGTATGAATTGAAAACCTAGAGACAAGCCAGTAGTTATAAGTATTTTTTCCAAAATATTCTTATTATTGTCAACCTTTAGTCTCCAAATTGAACATTAGTACCATTTTACAAAGTTCTTTCCACTACTTCCCACCCACCACCAAATCCTGTTGGGATTTGGATCAGAATTAATTTTAACAAACACATTCCTTGGTTAAAACAGGCATGTTTTCAATATTTTTTCTTCAGATCAAGGGATTTCTCTTTTCTTAAAAATTCAACAATCTTGTCTCCACCTGTTTAATGATTATCTTTTGAATCTCCTGTTATATTACACTGGTCTCCTAAAGCACTCCTTCGTGCCTCATCATTTTATTCTCATATTTATCTCTTTGTACTTTGTCTCTGAATTCTTGCAAACTGTTTTTTTTTTCATTTTTAAAAACATTTAAAAATTTTTTATTTATTTTTGAGAGGGGGTGGAGGGGCAGAAAGAGAGGGAGACACAGAATCTGAAGCAGCCTCAAGGCTGTGAACTGTCAGCACACAGAGCCTGACGTAGGGTCAAACTCATGAACCATGAGATCAAGACCTGAGCCAAAGTCAGAGATTTAACCAACTGAACCACCCTTTTTATCTGAATTCTTAGGAAATATCTCAGGGAAGTTCTTCAATTCAATGCTTAGTTTTTTGAAACATCCACTTTGCTGTTCACTGCCTCAACCATTTTTTAAATTCTTGGACTTACAGAGCTCATTGTGGTCTCCCCCTCAAATGAAAACAGGGTTGCTGACTTGTGAAGTCAGATGAATGTCAGCCTTCCTGAAGATGCACTTCCAATAGTGTAGCTACTCACTGAGCCACATCCCTGGATATGTCTCAACTTGGAAAGCTTAGGAACCATTTTCAAATCCCACTTTTATCTTCCCTTTCAGAAAACTACTTTCATTCACCAAAAATAAAGTAGTAGAGCACTTAGGAAAAATGAGACACAGGCATGTTAGTATAAAATAAATATTATTTGCAATTTTAAATTATGAAATAATTGAGATACACAGTGATCAACAAAACAACCAGTCAGCAATCTGTGCTGAATTAGCTTTTAGCCTATGCCCAGAGTCCTACCAGCTATCAAACCCCCTCCTCTTCTGCTAACATAGCAAGGAAAATGTCACTTCTTAGAACGTAGGATTTACTACTGCCTATCTGGGAGTATGTCCATTCTTAGTCATGGGGCTAAATTCCCGTGGTAACCCAGAAACCCAGGAGATATAGCATGATAGAATTAATGGATGCAGATGTCTTCCCTCACACAACATCACATAAAGTACACTTGTTTCTTTAAAACATCAAGACAAAAATGTTAATCACATGTAGTTACAGAAAGAGAAACACACAATACAATCCAGAAGTCTGTCTAATCACAGAGCCTCTGTATGATTAATTAATCTCTGGTCCTCTTTTGCTCATGAGACACACCTGCACAAGGGTATGTGTCATATACATCTATATGTTACAGGTGATTTAAGGATCAGAATAAAAAGGAGGCTGGTCTTCTTGGAAATAGGCTCTTTTTCATTAAGACCCATATCACTCTTTTCTGAGGATTATGTTCTTCATAATTGAGATTTTAAATTTTATATATTGAGGCATTTCTCCTGGCTATGGCCTAAGATTGTGGAAAGCAGAATCTGAGGATAAAAAACAGGAGTGTCCTTTCTCTCCCAGCCTCAACTCTCCAGGACTTCACTACGCCTTGTAGCAATCCAACCAAGGGTACAAGGGAAACAGCTAAATCTAGACTTTCTTATGTACCAGAAGTTCAGCTTCTTATATCTAATTTCACCAACCACTTCCCATCTGATAATTATTGGAAAAACAACTTCCTAATGGAGACTTGTTCTACTTAAAATACCAAAAAAAAAAAAAAAAAAAAGTAACATGAAGACGTTGTTGATGCCAAAACCAGGCACTAGATCACTTTCTCAGCAGAGTGCCAGTTTCTCATTCCCTTTTCTGGTTTCACAGTGAAGATGGATGACTCTATAGCAATAACAGACAAGGAATTTCCTAGGGATTGCTAATGAGCCAACTAGTCAACCAAACCTTAACTAGGGCAGACATGTTCATCATTCTTATTACAATAAATTTCTTTTTGTTTGAAGTTAACAAATCTGATCTGGTATAGTTACTCTTGCGTTGGATAAATCCATAAATGAAGAAATTCATCCATTATTTCCAGAAATGAAAAAATAGGTTAAATCTGAGAACCAACCTAATTACTTAGGAAATTCATTTTCAAGAGATCTCTCAATACTAATAGTAATCTCTGCCTTACCTAAAATGAGTTGCCATAAAGACACATGCTGGTCTCCTGGTAGCCTTGATCAGTACTGGCATCTCTGGTTCTTGAGGTAGAACACTAGGTAGAGATGGAATATTGAAGGTGAAGGGCCATACCACCACAACTAGCTACAAAAACAGTGTGAATTGTTTGGCCTTTTGATGTATTGGTTCATAACTGATAAAGGATGGAGATGTTGAGCTTCCAGTTACTTTTCATGCATTTTCTAGTCCTTGTGCCAGTCACGGATTTATACTGGGAGAGTGAAGCAACTGTAATTCATCCCACAGTTAGGACAGTTGTGGTTCAATGTTTTAGTCACCAGTTTTTCCTATACTGTACATTTGAAATAAATTCCATAATTAGTAACAACAGAAAAAGATTCTCTTCTTCCTTCTGTTTAGGGCATCTTTGATTTCCTTGTTCCTCAAGCTATAGATCAATGGATTTAGCATGGGGATTAGAACAGTGTATAAAACTGATGCCAACTTGTTTTGGCTCAGGGAATCACCAGAGTTAGGATACATATAAACAAAGATACCTGAGCCAAAGAAGAGAGCCACAGCTGTCAGGTGAGAAGCACAGGTGTTGAAGGCCTTGGACCTGCCTTCAGCTGAGGTGATCTTCAGAATGGTGGCAACAATATAACCGTAGGATATCATGATAACCAAGACAGATGTGAGCCCAAAGATCACTGTGAGCACAGAGGTCATGATTTGAAAGAAAAAGGTGTCAGAGCAGGATAGGATCAGCAACTGGGGAAGATCACAAAAGAAATGGTTGATGACATTTGGCCCACAGAAATGAAGCTGAAGTAAGGCATACAGTTGGATAAATGAGCCACAGAATCCAATTACACAAGATCCCCCCACCATCTGCACACAGAGGGTGGGCAACATGATGGCGGTGTAGAGCAGAGGATTACAAATGGCAGCATATCGGTCATAAGCCATGGCGGCCAGGAGACAGCACTCAGTCAGACCCAGGCTAGAGAAGAAGAAGTACTGTATAGTGCACCCCACAAAGGAGATGTATTTCTGCTTCTTGAAGAAATCTGAGAGCATCTTGGGCGCTATAGTGGAAACATAGCAGATGTCCAGCAAGGACAGGTTACTGAGGAAAAAGTACATAGGTGTGTGCAGATGTGAGTCCACCCTGATGAGAGTGATGAGGCCTAGGTTCCAGGACACAGTCATGACGTAGATCGCTAGGAATATTGAAAAAAGAACACTGGCGAGCTTTGGAAATTCAGAGAATCCCAAGAGAATGAACTTTGTAACTATAGTATTGTTCCTTCCCCCAGCCATTACATTAGTATTCCTAGGATAAGTAGACAAAGAAGAGAATAAGTCTTTAATTCAGTTGTTATCCCAATTTCTATTAACACCTTCTACTCACACTAAACACAAAGCCAAGAGAAATATGGAGCCATTTTAGAAAAAATAACCCTGGTTAACTTTGCCCCTAAATAGCTACAATGGTCCTGTGTATCAATTTTCCCACATGTAAAAGAGGACAATTACACTTTTCACTGTTAACCAACCAGGCTCTTACAAGGACAAAGGAAAGTGTAATAACATTCTTAAAAGATGCTTTAGAAATTTTAGGATATTATTGAAGGGGCTATAACTCCTAGGTATAGTTTAGTGACTAAAAGCATGGCCTTAGATGTCACATAGGTGTCTTTGGAATGTGGCTCTGCTGTCTGTGGGTTTTATGACTCTGAATAGGTTGTCTGTTATCTTTCTACCTGAGTTACTTAATCTGTAAGACAGAGATAATAGAACCTATCTCATAAGGTTCAGTTGAAATTAAATTAGTTCAGTTATGTACAGTGCCTATCATGCATATAGTAAGTATTGAATGAAGTTGTGTCATTAGCTATTATCTTTGTAATGTAGTTTTGAAGCAATCCTTTGGTTTGTGAAAAACTTTTAAAGTTTAAAAGGTTGGCAATACATATAACATTCTCTGCCTACAGTGGAATTAAGTTAGAAATCAGTAACAAACTGGTAATTAAAGAAACATCATAATTTGGAACTAATCACATATTTTTAAACTATTTAAAAGTAAAATAATAAATTATAATAGAAATTAGAAAGCATCTGTAACTTAAATATAATTAAAAATACTATTTACCAAATCTTGTGGATGTTTTAATTGAAATATAATTGGCATATAATATTGTGTGAGTTTAAGGTGTACAGTGTGTTGATTTGATACATTTATATATTACAATATGATTATCGTCATAGCTTTAACTGACACTTCTATCATGTCACATAATATCATTTCCTTTTTGCAGTAAGTTAAATCTTGTGTATTTAAAGATGGACTTAGATAGAAAAGACTGAAAACAAATGACCTGACCACAATTCTTAGGTAGGAAGGAACAAAATTTTAAAAATATTAAATAAAGAATTTTAAAGTACTACAAGAAAATCAAGAGTTGATTTGTGACATATCTGGTGATATCAAGCAAAAAAAATTTTTTTTATTTTTAAGGAATGGAAAGGGGGATATAACTCTAGCTCCTGGAGTTGTCACAAAGGACACTCTAAAAACTTCCATGTCAATAAATTTTTAAAACTTAAAATGTACAAATTTTTAGGAAAGTGTAACTTGCCAAATGTGACTCAAAAAGGAATAGGAAATATGAATATTTAATAAACACTAAAAAATAGTGTTTTAAAAAATAGTGTCAACAGTAAGGGTCTTCCCATGAAGAAAACTCCAGGCCCAAATGGTTTAATCAGCAAGTTTTACCAAAAACAAAGGAAAATAGTAATTCCAATTATACACAAAATCTAATGTATAGATACTTATATCAGTTTCCAAGTCATTTTGTGGGACTATCATAACTTTATACCAAAAGTTGACAATAATGGAATAAAAATGGAATATTATAGCCATATTAACTATGTACATAGATTAGAAACATCTTGAACAGAATTTTGACAAACTGAATCCAACGATACATAAAAATAATACAGCATGAACAAGTTGTGTTATTTCAGAAAAGTTATTTCAGACAGTTATTTCAGAAAAGCACATTGCCTTAATATTAGAACATCGTTTAGAGTAATTTACCACAGTAAGAGATTAAAGAAGAAAGCAATATAATCATCTAAATGGATATAACTAAAAAAATTCATTCATGATTTTAAAAAATCAGCAAATAAGGAAAATAATTTAAACTTGTCAAGGATATCTTACAACCAAACTCAGTAAATTAAATTTTTAATGGTAAAATAATGAAAGAATTATCATAAGGGTCAAAGCAAGGAAATAAAGCTCACCGTCACATATTTTATTAATCTTTGCCTTAAAGATTCTAGCTAGTGTAACAAGGGCACAAAAACAATCTATTTCAAAAGTCAACTTTGGGCCCCTGGGTGGCTCAGCTGGTTAAATATCTGACTCTTGATTTTGGCTCAGGTCATGATCGCACAATTCATGAGATCCAGCCCTGCATCAGGCTATGTGCTGACAGCATACAGCCTGCTTGGGATTCTCTCTCTTCCTCTCTCTCTGCTCCTCCCTTGCTCTCTCTCTCTCTCTCTCTCTCAAAAATAAATAAAAATAAAAGGTCAACTTTAGAGAAGTATAATTTACAAACAATAAAATATATCAATTTTATAAGGTCGACAAATTTGCTCATCCATTTGCCACCACCACAATCAAGACATAGGATATTTTCTTCCTTACAAAATATTCTTTTCTGCCTTTTTAAAATATAATTCCTCTCTCCTAACCCCTTGTCTTAGGCAACCACCAATCTGCTTTCTGTCACTCTATATTAGGGGACCTTCACTAGATTTTCAAAATGAAATCAAATCGTATGTACTCTTTTATGTTGGGTTTCATTTGTTCAACAAAATCTTTCTGAAATTCACCCATGTAATTGTGCTCATCAATAGTTTGTTTCTTTTAATGGCTGAGTAATATTTAATTATACATATATACCACAATGTATTCATTCACCTGTTGATGGATATTTGAATTGTTTCTAATTTGTAGCTATTATAAAGAAACCTTTTATGAATTTTTGTGAGCAAATCATGGTGTAGACATATGCTTTCATTTGGTGGTGGGGGGGGTAAGTACTTTGCAGTTGAGTTGGTGGATTATATGGTAACTGTGCGTTTAACTTCAAAAGAAATTGTCAAATTGCTTTCCCAGTGCATAATTTTTAAAAGTTTTATTGAGATATAATTCATATACCATATAGTTCACTTGATTGTACCATTTTACATTGCTAGCAACAGCTATGAGAATTTCAGCTTTTGAGGATAAGAAAGAAATTATATTTTTCTTACCTCCATGGAATCTGGTTACTTTTGTAGAAAATCCAAAAGAAACTAAATAGCAATATGAGAATTAAGCATTATTCCCACATGATCTGAATGTCTATGTAGAAAATAAAAAAGACTGTACAGGTAACTCATTGGAAGTAATGAGAGTTTAGCAAAATCAACATATAAAAATAATGTTGAAAATCAATTTAATGAAAAAAATCACTATCACAGAGATTAAGTTCAAGTTGGAGGCAGCAAAAAAAAAAAAAAAAAAAAAAGGAGACAATATACTGCTGAAAACAAAGTCAAAGACAGAAGGAATAGGCTTTTTAAAAGGGAAGTAAAAGATTGAAAGAGCTGAAAGGATTAATGAGACTGTAACACCGGTAGAAGACAGAGCACTCTTGTCCCTAAAGAAAGCAAACCAAAATAAAGGAAAGGAATGGTACTGAAAAAAAAATTCGGTAATATATTCTGTAATGAAGAGTTAATGCCACAAATCTAATGAATGCAACTTGTCAAAACAAAGGTCACACACTGATTTAAAAAAAAATCTGAGGCACCTGGCTGACTCAGTGGGTGGAGCATGTGACTCTCGATCTTGGGGTTGTGAGTTTGAGCCCCACATTAAGTAGAGCTCACTTTAAAAAATAATAAAATAAAAGCTTCAAAAGTTAAAAAAAATATCTTCTGAGCAATCAGAAAAATAACAAGTTACCTCAGGGGAAAATACCAACCCATCTTTACATTTCTTCATATAATATTCAACAGCAGAAGAGAGAAAGTCATGGTTTTAAATGTTTAAACATTTAAATATTTAAATGTTTAATGTTTTAAATGTTAAAACATTAAAAGTCATGTTTTTAAATGTTTAAAACAATTAAAGTTTGGGGGCAGAGAAAGTGGGATGCCCCAAATCTGGTGCCAAACCAACCTGTCATTCAAGAGTGCAAGCAAACTTACATCCATTTTTAAAAATGAGAGGGGCGCCTGGGTGGCTCAGTCAGTTAAGCAGCCAACTCTTAATCTTGGCTCAGGTCATCATCTCACGGTTTCATGAGTTTGAAACCTGCATCAGGCTCTGTGCTGACAGTTATGGTTCAGTTATGATGGTTTTAGCAAGACTATCCCGTAGGTAATATTGGACACTTGTTTTCAATATCCACATTTAGAAAGCACATATCTTCATCCTGTGTCATGTCATAAGTGCAGGGCTTTGCCTGGCTCCGCACTCTGAGCACCTATGAGAAGCCATTAGAAATGGTTACACGGCCCACAGATTCATCCTCGTTGTTACATGCCACCTTAGTGGATTTTTAAAAGCCTTTCCCTCCCTCTATTTCCCTCTCCAGCAAGTAAATTTCACAGAACTTTGTTAAATAATCTGATGATTATTTAAATTAACTTCTAGTTTTAAACTTGTGCATCTTTCATGTAAATGATTGTTCTCTCTTCTTACTCTAACATTGTCCACTGCAATGTGATAAGATAGC
Source organism: Herpailurus yagouaroundi (assembly GCF_014898765.1). Classification (NCBI taxonomy): domain Eukaryota; kingdom Metazoa; phylum Chordata; class Mammalia; order Carnivora; family Felidae; genus Herpailurus; species Herpailurus yagouaroundi. Next base: position 2,318,496 of record NW_024412418.1, on the reverse strand, counting down.
TCTTGTTAAAGAATGTGTACATACCTGTTCAAATATTTCAGAAGAAAACAGAAAAAGAAAAAATCAGCGTTTTTTTTCTCACCTAAATCAAAGATACAGTTAATATTTTGTGTGGAATAGGGAGTGAACATGAGGCAAGAGACTGTCGGTTTACACCCAAGTGAAATGGGGTGTGAGGTCTTCCAGACTGCTAGTAATGTCAATAACAGGCTATAACAACAACAAAAAGCCCAGAAACAGGTGAGGTTAAGAGGATCCTAACGGTTGGATAAGATGTATCTGATATAGATAACCCTTTGCACCACTCAGATTTGTTCATGCCCTCCATTGTACCTCTAATACTACAATATAGAGGCTCCAATTTTGTGAGAACAAAATGCCATCAGTTCCTCCCAAGAGGAGAGGTACAGTCAATAGGGCTAATGAAGCAAGTTTCTTCCTTGACAAGTAGCTAGTTCTGAGGTCCCAGCAGATTAATCTTATCTCTCCACTACTAATTTCAGACTTCCCTCACTCTCAGCCATTATTTCAGATGGTCTAGGCTTCCTGTTCAGAGAATTAACCCACAACTACATCCCTGAAGAATCTGAGTGCTTAGTTTCTTTGCTCTTAATAGTTCTTGGTTGCTGCAATTGCCCATTAACTGTTCTCCTGGGCATCAAAAGATGCCCCGGTGAATTCTCTGGGCTCCAGACACACTCCTTCTACCTGACTGTGTAGCAGCAACCGTAACTCCCCATGATAATCAGGTCAATTATCCTCGCCATACAGTAAGTTCTTTCTTTGCCTGATGGTCTATTAGCATCAGGTGAAAGTCTCAAATTCATTGGAGTCCTTCTGTGTCCCCTGACAGAGTGATTCTACCTGGGATCTAGAGCCTCTAACTTGGTAGAACTTAAGTTTATAGGGAAACAAAAGCACAAATTGTAAAAGTGCGTCACTTGGAATCACAGCGAAGGGGTGAAAATCTTATTCCATTCTTTGGTTCCTGGAGCCATATACTTAAGGTACTTGGGAAAAGCACTATATATCACTTGTTTACTTAGTTCACATACAGCTTCCTAGAAGATAGTGCCTTAACCTATCAGGAATTTTCTAGCTGACACCTTAATTCAGCTATTAAACCATATATTTCTGTATAAAGACATACAATAAAATATCAATAAATCTCATGATCATACTCCCATTAGTTCACCTTCTTTGCCATAAACTGTATCATTTTAACTGAGGTAATGTCATATGGGATAGACTGGGTGTTCTGCAAGCCTTACATGGTGGTACTGGCAGAGATAGTGCATGCATGGAAGGCAGGCCTTTAGCTATAGAATGTGTCAATTTAAGTAGGCATAAATCACTCTTCCTTCCAAGGTGGTAGAGTTCACTATTATATACCTACCACCAAGTGGTTGGCTGGTGTTCTTGAGTACTATTGATGGTTCTGGCTTTACTTTTTTCCTAGCACAATGGACATTCAGTTGTGTCAGTAATTTGGCCTTGATGAGAAAGAACTTGAGCAGTGCCTTCAACCATTCCACCATGGTCACTCGCTGTTCATGATGGCCATGAACTGTAATATACAAAGAGAGAGGCTGGGTGACATCCAGTCCTTGTCAATCCGTCCATCTAAGTATGAGAAGTCCCACTGGAATGGATGCTTTCTGGTGAGTATTAACGTGACAAAAAGATCTGTGTTTCATGCCCATAGGTTCATCCATATACTTCTTCCCTGGACGTTCTTGTCCCTGGTCTTCCAATATTGCTCTTTCCAGGCTCCTGACCAACCAGTCAAGCTATCTGACACTGCTTAAGAGCCCATGTGTATCTTTAACCCAGGAGCTTTTTCCCTCAATGTAAATTGGACAACCAGGTGTGCTTCTTGGGACTCTGACCACTAGGAGGATTTCCCTTCACCACTGTCCTTTAGGGACACTTTCTTGGGCAGTAACAGTCTGCTTTCCACTCTATTACTACACATTCTTGTCAACACTTGACTTTGTCCTACTTGTTAGTTTTTAGTTAAATGGTAGGTGTGAAATTATATTGCTCTATAATTAATGAGATTTAAATCCTTTAACATGTTTCAAGACCATTTGTACTTCCTTATGAAATTTCTATTGACTTACTTAGCCCATATTAACTCAGACATTTGTCTTTTTTATTTATAGGAGTCTGTTATATACTCTAGATGCTAATCAGTTGTATTTGTCTTAGTATCTTCTCTGGTCAGGAATGGATCTTTGAGGGATTCCTAGAAGTCTCTTAATAATGTCTGTATGGTTCTTGGTTTAGAAACATGTGAACTAAACAAATTAATCTGTAAACTTAATCTGTTAATCTGAATACCAGATATGCAATGGTGAAATGTGGATCAAGAAATGGCAATACACACACTTCTTTTGAAAGTTAAGGAGGAAGAGACATATAGCACTCACCAGACTATAGCAATCCCTATTCTAAGCCGATCTTATGAGGAACCCTCAGAGTGGGAGTGCACTATTCCATGACTAGGGACCACTACATCCATTCTTCTTAGTCCATTATTTTCCATGACACTTAATTCCACTTTCTGTAAAGTCCTTACTTTGATATTTCTCCTCTTTGGCCACATTTGAACAGTAAATTGAAGAATGTCTCCTCCTTGGGAGTGTCTGATCAGCTATCTCAGATTGCTTCCTGGACACTGAAAATTGATGGCCCAAAAATTCTTTTAAGTCTCAAAGAGCCAACTTTCTGCTAGTCCAGACTAATATTTGACTTATTTTCTTATTTAGGTCAGCTCCCCAGATCAATAGCCATATTCACAATTCTTTTCTAGATATCTCTGTCTTTATCTCTCTATATATTTCATATATATCATATATATAAAATATCTTAGTCGTATCAGGCTTCTCTGTGAGAATCACACTCTAAGTCCCTAAATTTCTTTTACGTGGACCATTTTGTCAAATTAAAAAGATTTACTGAGCATAACCTTCAATCACTTAGACTTTAAGACAATGGGGGGTGATAACCACATCCTTGATATGGTCAAGGCTGGGCTTTATTGCCCCCTCTTTTTTTTGGGGGGTCCTTCTAATTTCTATCTTTACTGGTTAGAGATAGAAATCAGTTTTCTCCTCTAGTTGTGTAAGTCTCCAAAACTTATTTTTTTCTTTTCTCCAAGTTTTTTTTTTTTTTAATTTTTTTTCAACGTTTTTATTTATTTTTTGGGACAGAGAGAGACAGAGCATGAACGGGGGAGGGGCAGAGAGAGAGGGAGACACAGAATCGGAAACAGGCTCCAGGCTCCGAGCCATCAGCCCAGAACCTGACGCGGGGCTCGAACTCCCAGACCGCGAGATCGTGACCTGGCTGAAGTCGGACGCCTAACCGACTGCACCACCCAGGCGCCCCATCTTTTCTCCAAGTTTTAATTTAAATTCCAGTTAGTTAACATACTAGTAATATTAGTTTCAGATGTGCAGAATTTAGCGATTTATCCTTTACATACAACACCCAGTGCTCATCACAAGTGACCTCCATAACACCCATCACCTTTTCAACCCATTCCCCATCCACCTCCCTCCATCAACCCTCAGTTTGTTCTCTATAGTTAAGAGTCTGTTTCTTGGTTTGCCTCTCTTTTTTTCCCCCCTTTCATCTGTTGTGCTTCCAAAATTCCATCTTAGTGAAATCATATGACATTTGTCTTTCTCTGACTGACTTATTTCACTTAGCATGATACACTCTAGCTCCATCCATGTCATTGCAAATGGCAAGATTTCATTCTTTTTGATGGCTGGGTAATATCCCATTGCATATACAAACCATATCTTCTTTATCCATTCATTATTCCATAGACCTTTGGGCTCTTTCCATAATTTGGCTATTGTTGATAATGCACCAGGATGCATGTATCCATTCAAATTAGTATTTTTGTATCCTTTGGGTAAATACCTAATAGTGTAATTGCTGGGTTGTAGGGTAGTTCTATTTTTAATTTTTTGAGGAAAGTCCATACTGTTCTCCAGAGTGGCTGTACCAGTTTGCATTGCCAACAGTGCAACAGGGTTCCTCTTTCTCCACGTCCTTACCAACACCTGTTGTTTCCTGTGTTATTAATTTTAGGCATTCTGACTGATGTGAGGTGATATCCCAATGTAGTTTTGATTTGTATTTCCCTGATGATGAGTAAGGTTGAGCATCTTTTCATGTGTCTGTTAGTCATTTGGATGTCTTCTTTGGAAAAATATCTGTTCATGTCTTCTGTCCATTTTTTAACTGGATTATTTGTTTTTTTGGGTGTTGAGTTTGATAAGTTCTTTATAAATTTTGGATACTAACATCTGATAATGGGATACTAACCCTTTATCATATGTGTCATTTGAAAATATCTTCTCCTATTCCAAAGGTTGCCTTTTAGTTTTGTTGATTTAGTTTTGTTGATTCCTTCACTGTGCAGAAGCTTTTTATTCTGATAAAGTCACAATAGTTTATTTTTGCCTTTGTTTCCCTTTCCTCAGGAGACATATCTAGTAAGAAGTTGCTACGACTGATGTACAAGAGGTTGCTGCCTGTATTCTCCTCGAGGATTTTGATGGTTTCCTGTCTCACATTTAGGTCTTTCATCCGTTTTGAATTTATTTTTGTGCATGGTGTAAGAAAGTGGTCCAGTTTCATTATTCTGCATGTTGTTGTCCAGCTTTCCAACACCATTTGTTGAGGAGACTCTTTTTCCATTGGATATTCTTTCCTGCTTTGTCAAAGAGGAGTTATCCATATAGTTGTGTCTCCCCTTGTAAGTTAGGGACTTCTTTTGTATTGCTGCTTTTAAGAATTTTTTCTTTATGGCTTTATTTTGCAAGTGTAATTACAATATGTCTTAGTGTTGGCCTGCTTTTGTTGATTTTGATGTAAGTTCTCTATGCCTCCTGGATTTGGAAGTCTGTTTCCTTCCCAAGATTAGGGAAGATTTCAGCTATTACTTCCTCAAATAAACCTTCTGCCTCCTTTTCTCTCTCTTCTCCTTCTAGGACTCCTATGATACAAATGTTATTACATTTCGTGGAGTCCCTAGGTCTATGCCTGTGATCCATAATTCTTTCTCTCTTTTACTCAGCTTCATTATTTTCAATTACTCTATCTTCTATAACATTTAATTGTTTCTCTGTCTTCCATTCTTGTGGTCATTACATCTAGTCTGCTTCAAATCTGTTACTACATTTTCATTTGATTTTTTTCACTCTTTTATCTCTGCTGTAAGGATTTCTCTGATGTATTCCATGCTTTTCTCAAGCCCAGTGAGTATCCTTATGATTATTGCTTTAAATTCTCCATCAGGCATATTAATTATTTATACCTGTTTCAATTAGATCTCTGACCACAACCTTTTCTTGGTCTTTCTTTTGGGATGAATTCCTCTATCTTGGCATTTTTTCTAAGTCTTGGAAAAGCCTGTTATGCTTCCTGTTCCTAATAGTAATGGCTTTATGAAGAAGTCGTATAGTGTTCAGGGGCTGGCACTTCAAGAATGTCTCTAGTATGTGCTGCATTTTTGGCTAAGTTTTGGCTGCCCTATCCTTCAGGCCAGTTGTCTGAAGAGACTCTCCTTGCCTGCAGTGGGCAGTGTTTAGACCTTGGCCACAGTGTGGTGAGTTTTAACCAGGTGTGCTCTAGTCTGCTTGTTAAATAAGACCTGATGCTACTTCCACTAGAACTGAAGCCTTGCAGAACTCTCTGGTTGGTAGACATGGTGCAGGTGGGGATTTGTGCTGGTTTTCTGAGGAAAGGTTCCACTGCACTTGGACTTAGGCACACTTGCCCAAGAAAAGCAGCACCAAAAGAGCACAGGGGGGTGGGAGTTGGTGTAAGCAGGTTAGGCAGCCAGTGTTGGCACTGTGCTGATTATGCAAGCTGGTTTACGATGATGGGGGAAGGAAATGGTGCCAGCCAGCTCCTTTGTCCCTGAAGAGGGATCTCTATGCTTGCTGCTCTCAGGGAGGCACTGCCAGAAAAGCGAATAATTTCCCCTCGTGCATCCCGGGCAGTTTTTAGATGGCTGTTTTCATGCTGTATTCATGTTGCTTGCCTGCCTATAGCAGTGCAGTGCACTTTGGGCTCTATCCCAGACAAGCCTCCTGACTTTTAAAACTCCAAATTTTAGGGACCTGGTGTGGCAGGTCTTCTGGGGGAGTGTCTTGCCATGCTGGGACTGATGCAGATTTGACCCAGAAGGGCAGTCGTGCCAGAGCACAGAGGCATGGGATTCGGAGCAAAGCACTCTAAAGAACCAGCGTCTGGGTTAGCCACCACCAGCAGGTGTCTCTGTGGCTATGCTTCCCTATGGTGCTCCCTAGCTTTTTGTCCCTGGAGTGGCATCTCTGTGAATGCCACCTCTCACAGATGCACTCCAGGAAGAGCAAACTGTCTCTCCCCATGCACCACAGGTCATCCTCAGATTACACAGTCTACCCCAGGCTGCTTGAATGCCTTCTCTCCAGGAGTAGGGCAGTACCTTCAGGGCTCTAACCCAGCCATGAACTCCACCTCTAAAACTCCAGTGTTTTGAGTTTTTGCAAAAACTCATGAAAATCAGCCCCTCTCATTTTTCCCAGCCAATGGCTTTGGGGAAGCATTGTCTTTGTGCATCCCCCTATGTGCTCCTCTCTCTCTCACCCTTCTCTGTGACCTGGGCTCCCTCCTCTCTGCAGCACCCATGATCTGTTTCTCCCCCAAACCATGTCTCTGCACTTCCTACCTCCCTCTATGTAGCCTCTTCTGCAGTTTGTTCTGTCAGTCCTCAGGTTGATTTCTTGGGTATTCAGAATAATTTGATAGTTATCTAGCTGTGTTTGAGGGATGAGACAAGCCTAGGGTCCTCCTACTTATGCTGCCATCTTAGCTCCTCTCAAGTCTCCAAATTTCTTGACTCTCTATATTCTCTTTCATTTCTTCCGTGAAAACTGGCCAGTTGTCTTGTGAGTTTTTCTCCTTCTGGTAGAACCTTGTTAAATTCATCTAATAGCAACCAATTCATGGTACAAGCATTCCATTTTCCCACATAATCTCCCTTCAAAGTTATCACAAGTGCCGTCGTTCCAAACCTTTTATTGTGCCAAATATAAATTACTATCCTCCCAGTTGTCAATAATATATTGCTTAACACCTATTTCCTGGCCCTAAAGAAACTTACAAATGTTAACACTGATTTTTTTTAATAGCGTACTACCACCTGTACAGATTTCTGTAACAGTTATGATGGACTGAGTATGTTACAGTAGCAAATAATCCAAAGCAGACTTATTTTTTGCTAACAACACATGTTTCTCTTATGTCAGCTGGGGGCTCTTCTCTTGCACCACCATCTTATTCCTTACAAGTCAGCCACTGATTAGACCACTGGGAATAAAAAAGGTAAAAAATCACACATATATAATCTCTACCTAGAAGTGGGATATGTCACATCTGTTCACATTTTCATTTGCCATAACAAGTCACATGCCCAAACCTGACTTCAAAGGGATGAAATACAATCCTCTCTCAGGGAATAGAGGGAAAGCAGATATTTGTGAAAAGTTACACAATATATTACAAGGCTTGTAAGTACTATTATAGCTGTTTTTCATACACTATTCTGCGTATTTTGTGTCCTAAGCCCTAAAAGGCACCAATAATTCCATGAAAATATTCTCTTTTCCCATCTGTTTAAGGCATCTTTGATTTCCGTGTTCCTTACATTGCAGATCAATAGATTTAAATCACCACAGTGTATACAACAGAGGTCAGCTTGTTTTGGCTCAGAAAATCATCAGAAGTAGGGCACAAATAGACCAAGGTGCGTGAGCCATAAAAGAGAGTCACAGCTATCAGGTGAGAAGCACAGAAGTTGAAGGCCTTGCACCTGCCTTCAGATAAAGTGATCTCAGAATGGTGGCAGCAATATAACCATAGAATATCATGATAACCAAGACAGATGTGAGTCCAAAGATCACTGTGAGCACAGAGGTCCTGATTTGAAAGGAAAAGGTATCAGAGCAGAATATGATCAGTAGCTGGGGAAGATCACAAAAGAAATGGCTGATGACATTTGGCCCACAGAAATGAAGCTGAAATAAGGCACACAGTTGGATAAATGAGCCCAAGAATCCAGTTACACGAGATCTCACAACCATCTGCACACAGAGGGTGGGAGATATGATGGCGGTGTAAAACAGAGGCTTACAAATGGCAGCATATCGGACACAGAAGATGGCGGCGTAGGAGAACGCTGGGCTCACCGCGCGTCCTGCTGATCACTTAGATTCCACCTACACCTGCCTAAATAACCCAGAAAACCACCAGAGGATTAGCAGAACGGAGTCGCCGGAGCCAAGCGCAGACGAGAGGCCCACGGAAGAGGGTAGGAAGGGCGGCGAGGCGGTGCGCGCTCCACGGACTGGCGGGAGGGAGCCGGGGCGGAGGGGCGGCTCGCCGGCCAAGCAGAGCCCCCGAGTCTGGCTTGCAAAATGCGGAGGAGCCTGACGGACTGTGTTCCGACAGCAAGCGCGACTTAGCGGCTGGGAGGGCATAAGTTAACAGCTCTGCTCAGAAAGCGGGAAGGCTGGAGGACAAAGGGAAGGAAAGCTGCTGAGCCCCCGGACGACAGAGCTCAGTTTGGTGGGGAACAAAGGTGCTCGCCAGCGCCATCTTCCCCGCCCATCCCCCAGCCAAAATCCCAAAGAGAACCAGTTCCTGCCAGGGAACTTGCTCGCTCAGCGCAAACACCCAACTCTGCGCTTCTGCGGAGCCAAACCTCCGGCAGCGGATCTGACTCCCTGCTGCTGCCACAGGGCCCCTCCTGAAGTGGATCACCTAAGGAGAAGCAAGCTAAGCCTGCCCCTCCTGGCCCTGCGCACCTTGCCTACCCACCCCAGCTAAGACGCCAGATCCCCATTATCACAAGCCTGGCAGTGTGCAAGTAGCCCAGACAGGCCACCCCACCCCACAGTGAATCCCGCCCCTAGGAGAGGGGAAGAGAAGGCACCCACCAGTCTGACTGTGGCCCCAGCAGTAGGCTGGGGGCAGACATCAGGTCTGACTGCGGCTCCGCCCACCAACTCCAGATATACACCACAGCACAGGGGAAGTGCCCTGCAGGTCCTCACCATGCCAGGGACTATCTAAAATGACCAAGCGGAAGAATTCCCCTCAGAAGAATCTCCAGGAAATAACAACAGCTAATGAGCTGATCAAAAAGGATTTAAATAATATAACAGAAAGTGAATTTAGAATAATAGTCATAAAATTAATCGCTGGGCTTGAAAACAGTATAGCTGACAGCAGAGAATCTCTTGCTACAGAGATCAAGGGACTAAGGAACAGTCACGAGGAGCTGAAAAACGCTTTAAACGAAATGCATAACAAAATGGAAACCACCACAGCTCGGATTGAAGAGGCAGAGGAGAGAATAGGTGAACTAGAAGATAAAGTTATGGAAAAAGAGGAAGCTGAGAAAAAGAGAGATAAAAAAATCCAGGAGTATTAGGGGAAAATTAGAGAGCTAAGTGATACACTAAAAAGAAATAATATACGCATAATTGGTATCCCAGAGGAGGAAGAGAGAGGGAAAGGTGCTGAAGGGGTACTTGAAGAAATAATAGCTGAGAACTTCCCTGAACTGGGGAAGGAAAAAGGCATTGAAATCCAAGAGGCACAGAGAACTCCCTTCAGACGTAACTTGAATCGATCTTCTGCACGACATATCATAGTGAAACTGGCAAAATACAAGGATAAAGAGAAAATTCTGAAAGCAGCAAGGGGTAAACGTGCCCTCACATATAAAGGGAGACCTATAAGACTCGTGACTGATCTCTCTTTTGAAACTTGGCAGGCCAGAAAGAGTTGGCACGAGATTTTCAGTTTGCTAGACAGAAAAAGTATGCAGCTGAGAATCCTTTATCCAGCAAGCCTGTCATTTAGAATAGAAGGAGAGATAAAGGTCTTCCCAAACAAACAAAAACTGAAGGAATTTGTCACCACTAACCCAGCCCTACAAGAGATCCTAAGGGGGACCCTGTGAGACAAAGTACCAGAGACATCACTACAAGCATAAAACATACAGACATCACAATGACTCTAAACCCATATCTTTCTATAATAACACTGAATGTAAATGGATTAAATGCACCAACCAAAAGACATAGGGTATCAGAATGGACAAAAAAACAAGACCCATCTATTTGCTGTCTACAAGAGACTCATTTTAGACCTGAGGACACCTTTAGATTGAGAGTGAGGGGATGGAGAACTATTTATCATGCTACTGGAAGCCAAAAGAAAGCTGGAGTAGCCATACTTATATCAGACAAACTAGACTTTAAATTAAAGGCTGTAACAAGAGATGAAGAAGGACATTATATAATAGTGACAGGGTCTATCCATCAGGAAGAGCTAACAATTATAAATGTCTATGCGCCGAATACCGGAGCGCCCAAATATATAAAACAATTACTCATAAACACAAGCAACCTTATTGAGAAGAATGTGGTAATTGCAGGGGACTTTAACACCCCACTTACAGAAATGGATAGATCATCTAGACACACGGTCAATAAAGAAACAAGGGCCCTGAATGAGACATTGGATCAGATGGACTTGACAGATATATTTAGAACTCTGCATCCCAAAGCAACAGAATATACTTTCTTCTCGAGTGCACATGGAACATTCTCCAAGATAGATCATATACTGGGTCACAAAACAGCCCTTCATAAGTTTACAAGAATTGAAATCATACCATGCATACTTTCAGACCACAATGCTATGAAGCTTGAAATCAACCACAGAAAAAAGTCTGGAAAACCTCCAAAAGCATGGAGGTTAAAGAACACCCTACTAACGAATGAGTGGGTCAACCAGGCAATTCGAGAAGAAATTAAAAAATATATGGAAACAAACGAAAATGAAAATACAACAATCCAAACGCTTTGGGATGCAGCGAAGGCAGTCCTGAGAGGAAAATACATTGCAATCCAGGCCTACCTCAAGAAACAAGAAAAATCCCAAATACAAAATCTAACAGCACACCTAAAGGAAATAGAAGCAGAATAGCAAAGGCAGCCTAAACCCAGCAGAAGAAGAGAAATAATAAGGATCAGAGCAGAAATAAACAATATAGAATCTAAAAAAACTGTAGAGCAGATCAACAAAACCAAGAGTTGGTTTTTTGAAAAAATAAACAAAATTGACAAACCTCTAGCCAGGCTTCTCAAAAAGAAACGGGAGATGACCCAAATAGATAAAATCATGAATGAAAATGGAATTATTACAACCAATCCCTCAGAGATACAAACAATTATTAGGGAATACTATGAAAAATTATATGGCAACAAATTGGACAACCTGGAAGAAATGGACAAATTCCTGAACACCCACACTCTTCCAAAACTCAATCAGGAGGAAATAGAAACTTGAACAGACCCATCACCAGCGAAGAAATTGAATCGGTTATCAAAAATCTCCCAACAAATAAGAGTCCAGGACCAGATGGCTTCCCAGGGGAGTTCTACCAGACGTTTAAAGCAGAGATAATACCTATCCTTCTCAAGCTATTCCAAGAAATAGAAAGGGAAGGAAAACTTCCAGACTCATTCTATGAAGCCAGTATTACTTTGATTCCTAAACCAGACAGAGACCCAGTAAAAAAAGAGAACTACAGGCCAATATCCCTGATGAATATGGATGCCAAAATTCTCAAGAAGATACTAGCAAATCGAATTCAACGGCATATAAAAAGAATTGTTCACCATGATCAAGTGGGATTCATTCCTGGGATGCAGGGCTGGTTCAACATTCGCAAATCAATCAACGTGATACATCACATTAACAAAAAAAAAAAGAGAAAAACCATATGATCCTGTCAATCGATGCAGAAAAGGCCTTTGACAAAATCCAGCACCCTTTCTTAATAAAAACCCTCGAGAAAGTCAGGATAGAAGGAACATACTTAAAGATCATAAAAGCCATTTATGAAAAGCCCACAGCTAACATCATCCTCAACGGGGAAAAACTGAGAGCTTTTTCCCTGAGATCAGGAACATGACAGGGATGCCCACTCTCACCGCTGTTGTTTAACATAGTGCTGGAAGTTCTAGCATCAGCAATCAGACAACAAAAGGAAATCAAAGGCATCCAAATTGGCAAAGATGAAGTCAAGCTTTCGCTTTTTGCAGATGACATGATATTATACATGGAAAATCCGACAGACTCCACCAAAAGTCTGCTAGAACTGATACATGAATTCAGCAAAGTTGCAGGATACAAAATCAATGTACAGAAATCAGTTGCATTCTTATACACTAACAATGAAGTAACAGAAAGACAAATAAGGAAACTGATCCCATTCACAATTGCACCAAGAAGCATAAAATACCTAGGAATAAATCTAACCAAAGATGTAAAGGATCTGTATGCTGAAAACTATAGAAAGCTTATGAAGGTAATTGAAGAAGATTTAAAGAAATGGAAAGACATTCCATGCTCATGGATTGGAAAAATAAATATTGTCAAAATGTCAATACTACCCAAAGCTATCTACACATTCAATGCAATCCCAATCAAAATTGCACCAGCATTCTTCTCGAAACTAGAACAAGCAATCCTAAAATTCATATGGAACCACAAAAGGCCCCGAATAGCCAAAGGAATTTTGAAGAAGAAGACCAAAGCAGGAGGCATCACAATCCCAGACTTTAGCCTCTACTACAAAGCTGTCATCATCAAGACAGCATGGTATTGGCACAAAAACAGACACATAGACCAATGGAATAGAATAGAAACCCCACAACTAGACCCACAAACGTATGGCCAACTCATCCTTGACAAATCAGGAAAGAACATCCAATGGAAAAAAGACAGTCTCTTTAACAAATGGTGCTGGGAGAACTGGACAGCAACATGCAGAAGGCTGAAACTAGACCACTTTCTCACACCATTCACAAAAATAAACTCAAAATGGATAAAGGACCTGAATGTGAGACAGGAAACCATCAAAACCCTAGAGGAGAAAGCAGGAAAAGACCTCTCTGACCTCAGCCGTAGCAATCTCTTACTCGACACATCCCCAAAGGCAAGGGAATTAAAAGCAAAAGTGAATTACTGGGACCTCATGAAGATAAAAAGCTTCTGCACAGCAAAGGAAACAACCAACAAAACGAAAAGGCAACCAACGGAATGGGAAAAGATATTTGCAAATGACATATCGGACAAAGGGCTAGTATCCAAAATCTATAAAGAGCTCACCAAACTCCACACCCGAAAAGCAAATAACCCAGTGAAGAAATGGGCAGAAAACATGAATAGACACTTCTCTAAAGAAGACATCCGGATGGCCAACAAGCACATGAAAAGATGTTCAGCGTCGCTCCTCATCAGGGAAATACAAATCAAAACCACACTCAGATATCACCTCACGCCAGTCCGAGTGGCCAAAATGAACAAATCAGGAGACTATAGATGCTGGAGAGGATGTGGAGAAACGGGAACCCTCTTGCACTGTTGGTGGGAATGCAAATTGGTGCAGCCACTCTGGAAAGCAGTGTGGAGGTTCCTCAGAAAATTAAAAATAGACCTACCCTATGACCCAGCAATAGCACTGCTAGGAATTTATCCAAGGGACACAGGAGTACTGATGCATAGGGGCACTTGTACCCCAATGTTCATAGCAGCACTCTCAACAATAGCCAAATTATGGAAAGAGCCTAAATGTCCATCAACTGATGAATGGATAAAGAAATTGTGGTTTATATACACAATGGAATACTACGTGGCAATGAGAAAAAATGAAATATGGCCTTTTGTAGCAACGTGGATGGAACTGGAGAGTGTGATGCTAAGTGAAATAAGCCATACAGAGAAAGACAGATACCATATGGTTTCACTCTTATGTGGATCCTGAGAAACTTAACAGGAACCCATGGGGGAGGGGAAGGAAAAAAAAAAAAGAGGCTAGAGTGGGAGAGAGCCAAAGCATAAGAGACTGTTGAGAACTGAGAGCAAACTGAGGGTTGATGGGGGGTGGGAAGGAGGAGAGGGTGGGTGATGGGTATTGAGGAGGGCACCTTTTGGGATGAGCACTGGGTGTTGTATGGAAACCAATTTGACAATAAATTTCATATATAAATTTAAAAAAAATGGCAGCATATCGGTCACAAGCCATAGCTACTAAGAAAAAGCACTCAGTCAGACTCAGGGTAAAGAAGAAGTACTGCATGGTGCCCCCTACAAAGGAGATGTATTTCTGCTTCTTGAAGAAATCTGAGAGCATCTTGGAAGCTGTGGAGGAAACATAACAAATATCTAAGAAGGCAAGTTTATTGATAAAGAAATACATGGGTGTGTGCAGGTAGGAGTCCATCTTGATCAGAGTGATGAGGTTGACATTCCAGAACACTGTCACGAGGGAGATGCCTAGGAAAAAGGATGACTTCAAGTTTTGGAAATTCAGAGTATCCCAATAGGATAAACCTGGTAATTGTAGTGCTGCTTCTTCCTTCACCCACTGCCATCGTGTTTCTGAGAACTGAAGGGAAATAACAAAAGAAATTTCTTATTATTCCAGTATCTTCAGGCTATTAAAAGTAAATACATGGTGTTACTTAGCTATTCAGCCCTGCACTTTAAGTAATTGCCTTGTAAACAACATAACAAAAAAAGAAAAAGAAACTCCCCATACATATTTTTATTTCTTTATTTTTTAGGAATATTTTTATTAACCTATATTGGAAAAAATCCATATAAGTGTAGATCTTCACCTACATTTAAAAAACAATGTATCTAGAGACACATACCCCATTGACGATGGATGAATTAGGGGGAAGTGTAGCAAATGAAACTTATGAAAGAATTCAAAAAAGAAACTAAACATTATCTTGAGATCATACATGGAGGACTAACTGCCCAAACTAGCAACTAAAAATGCTGGATAAAATATTTTATAAATTTGCTCAAATGCATCAACTAGTTGGTTTTCTTTAAAAGCAAATACTATTCAAAACAAACACTAAATGAAAAAGAACACAGCAAGGTAGCACAACAGTTAACCTGGTTCGGTACTGCAGTCATTTGTCAAACTGAGACAAATGAGCATAGATATTTTTTAGCTTCATGGGACTCAGGGATCGGGAATGAGGACCCGATCAAGAGATTCCCATATAAGGTGGGTGCACCCAAAGAAATATACCATTAATACAAAAGTAAAAATTCAAACAACCATTATCCCACAATAATGCAAAGAAAGTTGTATGTCTAAAACTTGGCATTGAATAGAAAGGATAGAGTTATTTTAATCTCCTCAAAGAAATTCATAACTATAAGATAGTTAACACTGGAATGTCTAGTGCAGTCCAATTTCACACTACTTGAAATACCTGAAAAATCTCAAATGGGAACTGAGTTTAAAGAGATACTCAATATAGTCAATTCAATAGGCTAATGCAATTCAATATAGTTAGTCCATAAATCACTTGTCACAAGTTAGGTATGAGATAAGGAGCTTGTGGCACTTTATAAATCAATTCACAGTTTCACTGAAAGTATTGCTATGAAATAAATGATAAATGAAGGAAACAATATGCATAATGCTGTAGTTGATTTACATTGTGGGGAAATCTTATCTTGCTGTCATTTGCAAACTGACACCAGTCCATGTACCTCAATTTGAATAGCTCTGTCCTAGATACCTGACAGAAGCAGATGAAAGTGCTCTCTGGAGAAACCCACCTTCATTTCAGAGTTCAAAGTATTTTCATAGATGTAATTCCAAGAAAATTAATAGCTCAAAGTAAAAAATCACTAAGTATGTAAGTATATGAGAGTTAACAAATATTAGCAGAAGCATACCCAAAACGGCTTTAGATCAATTGGACTTATCAGAATAGAAATAAGTTGCACAAATTTTAAGAAATATGAACATCTGTAAATATGAGTAAAGAGCAAGCAGACTCATATATGGCTAGTGAGAACACCTAGAAAACCACCTGGCTGTGGGTCTGGGAGAAGGCTCACAAATCTGAGTGTTTAGGAGTGCTCTGAGGGAAGCGAAAGGGCAGCTGTGGGCATCCATCCTCGCTTTGAAGGATAAAGAGAAAACATACAATCTTAAGAGTTCTGTCTCAAGAGGAAACAAGAAATGTGGAGCAAGAATATGCATAGAAAAAGTCTGAGAAAACTTCAGAATCCATACCAGGGCTGACAAAAGATATTTGTCTCCTAAAGCCAGTTGGTAAAGCCTGAAGGATACAACTCCTTTAAATGTAATGACATCGGGGCGCCTGGGTGGCGCAGTCGGTTAAGCGTCCGACTTCAGCCAGGTCACGATCTCGCGGTCCGTGAGTTCGAGCCCCGCGTCGGGCTCTGGGCTGATGGCTCAGAGCCTGGAGCCTGTTTCCGATTCTGTGTCTCCCTCTCTCTCTGCCCCTCCCCCGTTCATGCTCTGTCTCTCTCTGTCCCAAAAATAAATAAATGTTGAAAAAAAAATTTTTAATAAATGTAATGACATCAATGCAAATCTTCAAGGAACATGAAAAAGCAAGGAAACATAACACCACCAAAGGAACACAATAATTTTCTAGTAACTGCCCCTAAAGAAATATAGATCTGTAATATGCATAATAAGAATTCAAAATAGTTGCTTTAAGGAAGCTCAGTGAGCTATATGAGAAAACACAAAAAGAGATCAGGCAAACAATACACAAACAAAATGAGAAATTTAATGGAAAGAGAAAAATCATTAAAAAAAAGAACCTAACAGACATTCTGGAGTTGAAGAATACAATGAATGAAAAGAAAAATGCCATGGAGAGTATCATTATAAGATTGGCTCAAGCAGAAGAAAGAATCTGTTAAGTAGAAGACAGTCCTTTGAAATCATCCAGTCAGAGGAAAATGAAGAGAAAAGTATGAAAAGAAGTGAAAAAATACCTATATGGATTATGGGATACCATTAAGAGAAACATTCTGTGAATTATCGGACTCTAAGAGAAGAGAGGGAGAAAGGGGATGAGAGCTCACTTACATAAATAATGGCTAAGAATTTCCCAAATCTAGGAAGAGATTTGGACAATCAACTTCAAGAAGCTCATGGAGTCCCCCCAAATTTTAACCTAAAGTTATCTTCTCTGATACATTATATTTAAACTGTCTCAAATCAAACACACACAAAAAGAAATTTTAAAGCAATAATTGAGAAAAAATCCTCACATACAAGTGAACTATCAGCAGATTTCTCAACAGAACTTTGCAGGCCAGGGAAGACTGGTATACTATATTCAAGGTGACAAAAGAAAAAAATATGTCAACCAAGAATACTTTACCCAGCAGAGTCGTCCTTCATAAATGAAGAAGAAATAAAAACTTTCCAAAGCAAACAAAAGTTGAAGTGGTACATCACCACTAGACCTGCCTTACAAGAAATATGGAAAATTCTTCAAGCTGAAAGGAAAGGGTACTAACAAGTCACATGAAAATAGACAACACACTGACAATAGTAAGTATATAGCCAAATTCACAGCACTCTAATACTGTAATATAATGGTGGGTTAAACCATTATAAACCATTGAAAAAAATCCATGTAAGTGTAGATCTTCACCTTAACTTAATGCCAGTATAAAGGTCAAAGGACAAAAGTATTAAAAAAAATAACTATGGCTGCAGTAATTTGGTAATGGATACATAGTATAAAAAGAGGTAACTTGGGACATCAAAACCATAACAGGTGAAAGGGGAGGAATATAAGGGTAGACTATTATAACAATAAGATGTTTTATGTAAAGCCACATTATAGCCATAAAGCAAAATCCTACAGTATATGCATAAAAGATAAAGAGAAGCAAAAGCATGCCACTATGGAAAATTATCAGTTCACAAAGAAAGACAGAAAGAGAAGAAGAAGAAAGAAGCAAGGGAACTTTGAAACAGCTATAAAACAATCAATAAAATGTCATTAGTAAGTTCTTACCTACCAATAATTACTTTAAATGTAAATGGACTAAATGCTCCAATCAAAAGGCACAGAGTGGCTGAATGGATTTAAAAAAAAATAAAAAGACCCAACCATATACTGCCTAATGAGACTCACTTCAGGTTTAAGGACACACAAAGCCTCAAAGAAAAGGGCTGGAAAAAGATATTTCATGCAGTAGAATATCTTTCATTCCATTGGAAGGTTATTTTGTTCAATGAAAATGAAAATAGACCAGGGGTAGCTATACTTATATCAAACAAAATAGACTTTAGGGCAAAAACTGTTACAAGAAACAATGAAGGTCATTATATAATGATAATGGTTTAATTTATCAAGAGGATATAACAATAATAAATACATATGCACCCACCATCAGATCACCTAAGTATGTATTAAGCCAATACTATCAGAACTGAAAGGAATAACAGACAAAAAACAGTACTCCACTTTAAACAAAAGACAGGTCATTCCATACTAAAACTCAATAAGGAAACAATGGACTTGAAATATACTTTAGACCAAATGGACCAAACTGCCATATACAGAATATCCAACAGCAAAAGAACACACATTCTTCTCAAGCACACATGAAACATTCTCTAGGATGTCCTTAGGCCACAAAACAAGTCATAACAAATATAAGACGACTTAAATCATATCAAATATATTTTCCAACACAATGATATGAAACTAAAAATCAAAAATAGGAAGAAAGCTGGAAAAATAAAAAATATGTGGAAATTAAACAGTACACTCCTAAACAATCAATGGTCAAAGAAGAAATCAAGAGAAATGAAAAATACATTAAATGGAAATGGAAACACAGCATACCAAACTATGGGATAAAGCAAAAGTAGTTCTTTTTTTTTTTTTAATTTTTTTTTTAACATTTATTTATTTTTGAGACAGGGAGAGACAGAGCATGAACTGGGGAGGGTCAGAGAGAGGGAGACACAGAATCCGAAGCAGGCTCCAGGCTCTGAGCTGTCAGCACAGAGCCCGATGCAGGGCTAGAACTCACAGACCGCAAGATCATGACCTGAGCCGAAGTCGGCCACTTAACCAACTGAGCCACCCAGGCGCCCCAAGCAAAAGTAGTTCTAAGAGGAAGTTTATAGAAATAAATGCCTACATTAAGAAAAAGTTTCTGAAATAAACAATATAAATTTACACCTCAAGGAACCAGGAAAAAAAAAAAGGTGCATACTAAGCCTAAAGTTAGCCAAAGGAAGGAAATAACAAAGATCAGAGCAAAAATAAATAAAATGGACACTAGAAAAACAACAAAAAAGATCAACAAAATTAAGAGCTGGTTTTATAAAAAGATAAACAAAATTGACAAATCTTTAGTTGGATTAACTAAGAAAAAAGAAAGAAGACTCAATACAGAAATACAAAGGACCATAAGAGACTACTATAAACAATTATATGCCAGAAAATTAGGAAATCTAGAATAAATGGATAAATTACCATAAACACACTCACTACCAAGAGTGAATCATGAAGAAACAGAGAACCTTAAAGATGAATAATGATTAAGGAGATTAAAGCAGTGATCAAAAGCACCTCCACAAATAAAAGACCAGGACCAAATTACTTTATGGGTGAATTTTACCAAACATTTCAAGAGGAATTAATACCAATTCTTCTCAAACTCACAAAGCACAAGAGGAGAAACACTCCCAAACTCATTATATGAGACCAGCATAACCCCAAAACCAAAGCCAGATGGGGACATGACAAGAAAAGAAAACCATAGCAATATCTCTGATGAATACAGATGCAAAAATTCTCAACAAAATATTGGCAAACCAAACCCAAAAGCATATTAAAAGGATCATACACCATGATCAAGTGGGATTCATCCTGGTGCAAGGATGAGTCAACATATATATCAATCAATAAATGTGACACATCACACTAATTAAAGAGAGAACAATCACATGATCATCTCAATAGATGCAGGAAAAGCATTTGACAAAATTCATTACTGTTATGGATAAAAATCCTCAACAAATTGGGTATAGAAGACTATACAGTATGGTGATTATAGTTAATAATACTGTATTATATACTTGAAAGTTGCTAAGAGGGTAGATCTTAAATGTTTTCACCATTAAAACAAAGGTCATTACATGAGTGGATAGACGTGTTTAACACAGTGGTCATTTCACAATATATGCATGTATCAAATCTTCACACTGTACACCTTAAACTTACACAATGTTATGCGTCACTTATATGTCATTAACAGTAGAAAAATAATGAAATAGGAAAAGCACTCAAAAATAATTCGGTAATATTAGCCTAAAATTTAACGAGGTTAGACTTAGAGATTGAATGTACGTATCTTATCTGGGGAAAAGTTAATACATAATGATCAACACCAAGTCATCTCCTGGTGAAGTTACAGGAATTCAGTGATAAAAAAGGAATCCTTTGGACATCGAGGGAAAAGAAAATAGCAAGTTACCTGTAGGGGAAAACATCAGCTTGGCCCTGGACTTCTCCACAATAACACTGAACATTAAAAGGCTGTGGAGCAGTATTTACAAAACTCATCTCCTTTTATAACCAAACTGTCATTCCAATATTAAGGCCACACGAAAATATTTTCCACCATAAAAAATCTCAGGAACACAGTATCCATTAGCCCTTAATGAAGAAAAAAATCTACCAGAATATGAATATGAAACAGCAAAGATTTTTTAAAAAATAACATACTAGTGATAGCATTTCATTCAGTTAAAACAACCATGGCAATTATGGTTACAGGATACACAAATGCATCATATTTCAGTCATTTGAAATGACAATGTAAACATGTATGTATTGATAAAAATATCCAAGATAAAATAAGTGGAAAAATCAGGTTACAGAACAATGCATATTGAAAAATAAAACTTACACAACTCTATATACAGGCACATGTAAGAAAAATTTCCAAAGTATTTACATGAAGATAATAGCTGTGGTTGTCTCTGGATGGCAGTAGCATAGGTGATATCATTTTCTTCATAATGCCTTATCTGACATATTTATAAATTTTTAGTGGGAATATTTTGTGTTGACTATTAGGAAATTTAAGATATTTTTCTTTAAAAAGATACAATCCATATAACTCATGTTTTAACTGGTTCAGATAAAGTGAATTAGCTAGAAGAGTCATAAAGTCATACAAGTTTATCAATTTCCAGTGCCTACAAAAATGGCAATAGAAAGCCATTATCAATATTTCAAAAGCTAATGAAAATGTGTACATTTTCATTATACCACACGGAGATTTTACTTATTTATTTTTCTTTTATTTCATTATTTATTTATTTATTAAAATTTTTTTTTAAATTTACATCCAAGTTAGTTAGTATATAGTGCAGCAGTGATTTCAGGAGTAGATTCCTTAATGCCCCTTACCCCTTTAGCCCATCCCCCCTCCCACAACCCCTCCAAAAACCCTCAGTTTGTTCTCCATATTTATGAGTCTCTTATGTTTACCACACAGAGATTTTTAAACTACCAAATTCCTTTGCTTTGCAGAATAGTCACAATTTACTGTGATTTCTTTATTTCACACTAAGAGCAAGACTTGATTGTCTTTACTAAAAATGAAGAAATTCATTGAGAGAGAGATTAAACCATTATCTGTCCAGGGTGTGTTGTTTGCTAAATTTGTCAGTTGAGCTTCATTTTCATCCTGTATTAAGTGGAATCAATGGTTTGTATTCTTTGTATGGTGAGAAGGTCAAAACCAGATAAACATATACACTTCAGCTACTGTGATGATCATGACTAACTGAGAGCTTAAAGGAACCGGTGTTTCACCTCCAGTGGGTTTCTCTGTTACAGAGAAACAGGCCACCCAACCAAGTCCAATGTTCACAAAATAGAGGTGATTAGTTTAAGTTGTTTTTAAATTTTCTTTCTTACTTAGTTCTTTCTCTAAATTTGGATGCCTGTTTTCTTGCAAAATATGCTGTAAGCCTGTATATATTTTTTAAAATTTTTACTGAAGTCCAGTTAGTTAACATACAACGTAATATTAGTTTCAGTACAATATAATGATTCAACGCTTCCATACATCACCTGGTGCTCATCACAACAAGTGCTCTCCTTAAACCCCCCCCCCCGCCCCCCACCTATTTCACCCATCCCACCACCGACCTCCCCTCTGGTAACCATCAGTTTGTTCTCTATAATTAAGAGTCTGTTTCTTGGTTTGCCTCTCTCTGTCTCTTTTTCCCTTTGTTCATTTGTTTTGTTTTGTTTGTTTTTGGATTTAAGAATGATTTTTTGTTATGATGAACAGAAATACAAGATTCTTCTGAAAACTGGAAGAGCTGACAGAATATGGTTTAACTTAATTAAACCTTTTTCAATGTAGCCTGTTCTCTCCCTTTAGTTGTGGAGCTTGATCTGTCAGTCTTCAGATCTATTTCTGAGGTATTTAGGATGATTTGATAGTTATCTAGTTGTGTTTGGTGAGTCTAGGGTCCTGCTACTCTACCACCATTCTCCTCTCCTATAAACCTGTATATTTTATCTATCTACTTGAAGACCTATCTGCCAAACTTAGTTATAAATTTATTGGGTTTTTTTCCCAACATATTTCTGTTTTTATTTTTCCTCCTGTTTTCCTTGCTGTTTATATTGATATTCTTTTTCCAATTCTTTCAATTACAACCTTTGTTACTTTTATTTCTTTTCAAAAGATTACCTCTGATTTTTTCATTGGCTGCATCAATTAAGTACTATTATATTTTACTCATATTTTCCTTGTGTATTATTTGACACCTTGTATAGAGAAAAGGCTTTGATATCTGCAATCCTGAGTTTGAGTTCTTACCCCTTCACTTACTAGCTTTGGTTCTTAATTCCTCTGGCCTCGGTTTCCTCATCTGTAAAGTTGGTCTAACAGAATTTAGCTAATTTAAACTTAAATTTCTTGAACATAGCACTCATAAATAACAATACCTGACACATATATAGTGTTTATCATGTGCCAGGGTACTCTTCTGAGTTCTTGACAAATATCAACTCACTTACTCCTTCCAAACAATCTAACAAGATATATAGAATATCCCTGTTTTACAGATAAGAAAACTGAGGCACAGAAAGATTATGTTACTTGCCCCACATTACACGGCTGGTGAGTGACAGAGCCTGGGTTTGAATCCAAGTGTTTGGCTCAGGAGAAATTTAATTTCTAATTACAAAATATACTGTTTCACTCTTGCTGCATAACAAATCACCCTAAAACTAGTGTTTATGGCAACATTCATTTATTGCCACTTCAGGTCAGCTGCAGGTTGGCTGAGATTCAGCCAATCTAGGGGAGGCTTATTAAATGGGTGACTCCTCTGAAGTTGGCTGGTCTAGGATGAGGTTGGCTGAGATGGCTCTGACCCATGTGTTCCTTTCCCTAGGACCAACAGACACCCAGAACATGTTTTTCTCATAGCAATGACAGAAGCACAAAAAAGCAAGTGAAAACACACAAGGCCCTAAGGCCAATGATGAGAATAAGTACTCTGTCACTTCTGTCAGCTAAAGCAAACCACATGGCAAGCCCAAGGTGAAGACAAGAAAATGTACTCTACCCATGACAAGACCGTAGCAAGAATGTAGATGCAGGGAGCCTTAAAATTTGGGGTTAACAATTCAATCTATCACACAAAGTGAATGGATTTTGCTTTACTTTTTCTTAATACGCTTGTGATCAGATAAGGTTACCTACCTGATTTCTACTGTCAGAAATTTATTGAGATTTTATTCTGTTACCTAGTTCTAGATTCCTTTTTTAAAGTTTTACAAACCTGGAAAAGAAGACATGTATTTACAATAGTCATTTGAAATCTATCACTAATGCTTTTAAATACCATATGTTTAAATTCAATTTTTGTCAACTCTAGATCTTAAAATTGATTGGACATAAAATTCATGGAATTTTAATTGTGGTACCATAACTTTATTTTTGCATTTTTCACATTTAACTTTGCATGTTTTGTGTCTGTTAGTCAATGCAGTTGTTTTATTATGTCATTATGAATTGGGTTTTCTGGTCAATACTTGAATTAGTTCACTCTTTCTCTTAAATTCTACTTTGCTTAAACTAATATTGCTACTCATTTAGTTGTTGTTTCTGTATGCTATCTATATGTTCCCCCACCATCTTGTATTTAATTATTCTGAGTCATTTGCCTTTAGGAGCATCTTTAAATAAACAGAATATCATGGTGGCTGGGTATTTTTTTAACCCAGTGAGACAACTGAACTTTTATTTGTCTAATAGCTAGTGTTTTGGGGTCTTTTCCTCTTTAAGAAGTGAGTTTAACTCACACACACACACACACACACACACACACACACACACACCCCATCTTTGTAAATGTCTTTTTCTGTTTGGGTGTCATTAGTCAATTGTTTTGCTTTTTGCTTGTTTTTGTTGTTGAAGTTCTCCTGATTACTCAGCTCAAATTCATTTAGTACTATTCCAAGTAGAAGAGGTCAGTGAATTATCAAAGCTTCTCCCTCACTTACTTCCAAACAACACCTTTAGTCTAATCAGTACAGTGACATATGAAATTTCTCAAATCTCCTGGCATGTGGACTCTTATTATCTCTAATTTCCAGTAGTAATAAAGACGATTCATTATTTGCAACTTTTGCAAGTCATTTTGTTGGGAATGTATTGGGAATGACCAAGATATCAGTGTAAAATCTACCCTCTTATCTAGAACCCTCCAATAGTTGCATTTTTTTAAATACAATACATTTTCCATTTTAAAAAATTACAAAATTACTTAAGGGAGTAATGTCAGTTTCATTGTGACATAAGACAGTTTCTTTTTTCTCTCTTTTTTAACAATTAAAATCAGCATCTATCCCTGAACAAAAGTACTTTTTTGGGGAGTTGTGGGATCTAGCACCATCTGCCAAGGATCCTGGGAGGAATCTTTCCCACCTGTTCATCAGGTAATAGGCAGACAAACCTTAGTGTGGGCTGCAGAACCAAGAAAAAAAACAAAAAAAAAAACAAAAAAAAAAAAAGCCAGCCCCAACCCCTCTGGGACATGGTTGGGGAAAACCATGAGTGGTTGGCTTGGGCAGACACCCACAGATGAGAGGATTTATGGAAGTCCAACATTCACAAAGAAATATTTCAGCACTCATTGGAGGGAAAAAGCTGAATTTGAATCCACTAGAGACAGTAAGAGAAACTAGGCCAGTGTTAATCCCTCCAAAAAGGCAACATAACACGGGATTGAACTAACCAGCAATAATTTCTCCAAAGGGTCAAAGGAAGAATGGTGAGTGAGTGCCTGTCTAGCTTAGTTGTGTTAACCTATTTCTCTCCTGCAGTACCAGAATAGTGAGGCAGGACCTCTATGCTTGGGTAAGGAAAGTAATCAAAAACCTCCCAATACAGAAAACTGGATTCTCTGGTAAATTTTGCCAAATATTTCAAGAAAGTGAATAAAAATTTTTCTCAAAATCTTCCCTAAAATCGAAGAGAAGGGAACACTTACAAACTATTTTTGTTAAACCAGCATTACCCTGATACCAATGCCAGATAAAGACACTACAAGAAAAGAAAAAAATGTAGGTCAATAACCCTCATGAATGTAGATGCAAAAATTCTCAATAAAATAGTAGCAAACCAAATTCAACAATATATTTTTAAAAATCATGTGCTGTGATCAACTGGAATTTATCCCTGGGGTGCAAGGATGGTTCAACAAACACAAATAAATGTGACACATCATTAATAAAACAAAAGACAAAATCATATGCTCCTCTCAATAGATGAAGAAAATGCGTTTGACAAAACACAACATCCTTTTGTGATAAAAACTCTCAACAAATTGGGTATAGAAGGAACATACCTAAACATAATAATGGCCATATATGACAAACTTACAACTGACATCATACTCAATGGTGAAAGACTGGGAGCTTTTTCACTAAGACCAGGAACAAGAAAAGACTGCCCACTCTCACCACTCTTATTCAACATAGCACTGGAGCCCTAGCTAGAGCAATCAGGCAAGATAAAGAAGTCTAAAGCATACAAATAGGAAAGGAAGAAGTAGAACTGTTTCTATTTGCAAATGATTTGAACTTATATATAGAAAATCATAGAGTCAACCAAAACGCTATTAGAAGTAACCAATGAATTCAGTAAAGTTGCAGATAGAAAATCAACATACAGAAATCATTTGTTTTTCCATACACCGACAACAAAACATCTGGAAAAGAGGTAAAGGAAACTATCCCATTCACAGTTGCATCAAAAATCAATAAAATATTTAGGAATAAATTTAGCCAAGGAAGTGAAAGATCTATACAATGAAAACTACAAGACATTGATGAAAGAAATTGAAAAGAACACAAATGAATGGAATAATATCCCATGTTCATGAATCAGAAGAATTAAAATTGTTAAAATAACCACACTAACCAAAGCCATCAATAGATTCAGTGCAATCCCTATCATAATTCCAATGGCATTTTTCAAAGAAACAGAAAAAGATCCTAACATTTTTATGGAACCACACACACACACACACACACACACACACACACACACACACACTAGCCAAAGCAATCCTGACAAAGAACAAAGCCAGTTTGTTCTTTGAGGCATCCCACTTCCTAATTTCAAACTATACTATAAAGCTATAATAATCAATATGGACATAAAAATAGATACATAGACTAATGGAACAGAACAGAATATCAAGAAATGAGCCCCCACGTACTAATATTTGACATAGGAGGAAAGAATACTTAATGTAGAAAAGATAGTCTGTTTGACAAATGGTGCTGGAAAACTGGATAACCACATACAGAAAAAAAGTGGACTCCTAACTTACACCACCCACAAAAATTAATTAGAATTTTATTTAGAGGGATTAGAATCTTAAACATATGACTTAGAAGAAGTCATAAAACACTTAGAAGAAAACATGAGGAAGAAACCCTTTGACATTGGTCTTGGCAATAATTAATAAATTATAAAATGATATTATGTAACTTTTATTTTCTTAACTCTAATCCTACCTAGTGTCATTCAAATACTAAATGTGTTCTCCTAGATTGTGCATCCGGAAGCACAATTCTAATCATTCATCCCCCAGAGGGTTAAAAACTAAATTTTCATCTTGATGTGCACAGACTCAGCTATGTACCTCAGAGTAATCTAAAAGTCTGGAGACTGGAGATCTATTAAGTGAACCATATGCATGTCTCAAATGAGTCCTGTCCACTGCCAAGGCTCTGATTCTCCTCTTTTCTTTAAACCTTATCAGTGTGTGTGAGCATGTGAGATTCAAAATCAGCTTACCATAATTTCTTGGGGCTCACACTTCTCATTAACTGATCTCTTGGTCTAAATAGTCTTTCTAAAACAACTCTAATGAATAATGGGTTTGATCTTTATACAGTATTAATAATAGAACATCACTGAAATTATTTGGAAAAAAATACATTCAGTACCTTAGAAAGATTATTAGGATAATTTAAGGAAGATTATTTGGGCCAAGAGGTCAATTATAATAATTAGTAGAAACTATCAACCCCTAGAATCTCAATTATTTAGGCTCTTTGACTCTTGACTAAATACAAAGTGAAATTCTGAGTCTTTAAGCTAAAATTCATGCTCAGCTTTTCATCTTTATGGTCCATGGCTCCCAATGATACCCTTCTGCACATTCAACACTCTACTTTGCAACTTACTCTGACTAAAGGGAATTCTCTTCTCTTTTGTGAAATAAATCCTGCAAAATGAGGTCAAGCTCTTCCTTTTGACCCAACTTTCCACTGACTCCCTAATAACCCATATGAATTCTTATTCTTTTCATATCCCTTAGTCTGTGGGTCTATTTTAATCACCTTGCATTGAACTATGCCTAAATATGTAGAATTTATTATTTTATGTATGGGTCTGTTTCCTAACTAGACATGAGGACAGGAAGCTTTTCTAATTCTTTTTTCATCCTTACCACCCACCTTGATGTATGTATCTAGCAAATGCTTAGTGAGGGCTTGCAGATTGACTGTTCCCATGAGATATTACATGGCTAAATGTCTATGCAATTACTAATTACTAAGAGTAGAATCTGGGTATATACCATTGGTCTAACTGTTCTTCAGGGACAAGTCTGGATAACTATGTTTTATTTTCCCCAGGTTTTTTCTTTAAAATAATACTTAAAGGAATTTCCTATCAGTACCCGTAGCTAATGTTTCTCAACAATAGCTGATTAAAGCATTTCTTGGAAGATAGAAGCTCCTGGGAACCTCACCCATCCACAGCAGCTCCCAGAAGGTTAACTTCCAGTTACCATCAGCAGCTCTTATTCATCACCTCCCTGAGCTCATCTGAACCGGTCAAGAGGGAGATCTGTGCAGTATTATGGAAATATCTTCCTTTAACATCTAGCAGAGTTTTGTCTCTTAAGGAAGGCTTCACAGAACCTTAGCAACAGACCTCCCATACATTCTTACACATATGTAAAGAGCAGTGCTTCAAGAATATACCTCTACCTGGATTGGGGGGCCAAACATCCTTTGTTCATATTACAGTTTCCTTAGCATGGGATAAGCCCCCACACTCTCTCCTAGAGATTCCCCTTCTCTCAATCCTCCCCAAATGTAAACTCATGGAAGATTTGGCAAAAGCTTTAAATACCTCTTCACTTAAAGTTTTTAGTTAAAAAGAATAATTCATGTGACTAATTAAAATTGAGAACAAAAAGCATTCATAAAGAACCCATTAAGTCTCTAAGAATAATATATAAATGTAATGGCATTTAGTTTTTATCATTTGGTTAATGTCTAAGCAATCTGGCAAATCAACAGTCAGTGTTGGGACCCATCTTGTTCCTCTTTTTAACCAGGCTTCTAGGACCAAATGTTTTATTTCCTCCTTCAGACAACACAAACTAGCCAGGGTTGAGAACCCTGCCTATTGCTATCTATTTCCTCTCCTGACCCTTGAGTACTCCTGGAAAATATAAGTATTAGAGTAACTCTGACCACCTACTCCATCCACTGTATCACCCATACAACCAAAAATCTAGGACATAAAATATTGAACACACACAATAGCAAAGAGTGTATACCACCTTCCATATTTGTTCTTAGTCTCTGCAAACATTGAACATTCAGTAACTATATTATTACAATGAATTCTCACACAAATCTCCTCACACCAAATTTGAACAGATGCTTAAAATACCAGAACAATTTGGTAGTGTGATCCCATTGCCTATGTCAACAGGGCAAATTTTCCAGATTTAATGGGGGAAAGAGGTTTGAGTCCTACAGTATCAGAAATTGCTATTAGTTGACATGAATTTTGCACAGCATCTCCCCCCAGAAATCCACATTGGACATAAGATTCAAGAATTAAAACATCAAACTCATAAATAAATGCTACTGAAGAGACCACATCCTTCATTCCATTACTCTTTATGATTCAAATCACCCCCCGCTTCTTTAGATTACACCTGGTAATGTGACCAAATCTTAATAGATGATTAGCCCTGAAAAAGGCCTTAGACAAACATTAGCTATCTCAGACTGCTCTTCCCAGAAGACACAACTAGCTAATTGTATAGTTTCGTTTCTTTTCAAAGGCACATCCCCTTTCTCTATTCTCTCCCATTATGGTCAGAAACACAGAATAAACATCAATCACCATCAGGTCTTGATTACACTGCATCAAAATATTTGGGAGACAGGTTTCTACATTCCTGGGGGCATCTGTCAGGTATCACTCTTTTACAATGCAAGGTTTGAGACTGAACAGGGCTCAATCTCCGAAGCAAAAAGTGACAGATTTCTAAACCTTAAAATTTTACAAATACTTGCAGATTACTTATAAATGAGGCCACTATTCATGTAGGGCAAAAGTATGAAGTTCCAGGACTTAAATGTACTGCGTTTGTGTGGAATCAAGTCACATGTCAGTCCATTTGGCATATTATCTGTGTCAAAGTAAGCTTTCTTTATCCAAAGGTAGTATGAATTTTGTTACAGTTCATTCATGTGCATATTGTTTTAAGGTTTCTGATGGGACAAATCTGGACAGGACCTCAGCAGGAACATTTCTTCTTTTGCAGCCTCTTCAAGGCATCTTTGATTTCCTTGTTCCTCAGACTGTAAATCAAGGGATTCAACATGGGGATAACCACAGTGTAGAATACTGATGCAAATCTGTCAAAGCTGGAGGAGCCGCCAGAGCTGGAACTCAAATAGACAAAGATACTCGAGGTATAAAAGAGGCAAACTGCTGTCAGATGAGAAGCACAGGTGTTGAAAGCCTTGGACCTGCCTTTAGCTGAAGTGATCTTCATGATGGAGATGACAATAGAGCCATAGGATATCATGATGATGAAGGCATTTGTTATCCCAAAGATCACTGTTAATATAGCAGTCAAGAGTTGCACAAAGAAAGTGTCAGTGCAGGACAGGACTAACAACTGGGGCATGTCACAGAAGAAGTGGTTGATGACATTAGGCCCACAGAAGTGAAGCTGAAGTATGGCACACAATTGGGATACAGAACCAGAGAGTCCAGCCAGATAGGACCCCAGCACCATCCGAATACAGAGGGTGGGTGACATGACTGATGAATAGAGAAGAGGATTACAAATGGCGGCATATCGGTCATAAGCCATGGCTGTCATGAGACAAGACTCACTCAGTCCCATGATTGAAAAAACAAAGTATTGAACGGCGCAACCCACAAAGGTGATAGTCTGCTGCTCTTGGAAAAAGCTGGAGAGCATCTTGGGGGCTGTGGAGGTCACATAGCAGATATCCATGAAGGACAGATTACTGAGGAAGAAGTACATGGGTGTGTGGAGGTGAGAGTCCATCCTTATTAAGATGATGAGGCACAAGTTCCAAGTCAGAGTCATAATGTAGATGAGCAGAAATACAACAAAGAGCACTGCTAGGATTCTGGGGAAATCAGAGAATCCCAAAAGGATGAAATAAGTGACCTCTGTAATATTTCCTCCCCCAACCATTTGCTTGGTTCTTCTAGAATCAGAAAAGAGAGAAGAGAATGCACTGCTGACTCAGGTGAAATGACAGCATTACATTGCTCATATATATCATTCTCTCCTCCGCTGAGAACTGGGAAAGAAGCAATGCTTCACTTTCCTGAAGAAAAGACCCCACCTTTTCATCTTAAAGTGTCAGGAATTACCTTTTAAAAAGTGCTTCGGGTTCTCAGTTATTCCATGACGTCTCATGAAAATTAAAAGAGATATTTAAAAATTGACCACTTTAAAAAAAGCAATAGAAACCCTATGGTTTTTATATATAATACTAAGAATCATTGATTAAAATAATAGGTTTTTAAAAGACCTCTGATAAATATGTAACTGCTGCATAAGTGGCATCATTGATGAATACATTTGAAATAGCTCTTCTCCCCCAGATGATCATCTAGATAGGTTTCTTAAATTTCTTATTTCAACCATTAAAAATATTATCCTTTTTATAATAACTTCTCGAACTTTTAAACAAATTTATCCAATAAAACATCTCCAAAATGGCATGGTAAGTTACATCATAATATGTAATTCTGAAAACATTCTCTTGGGGGCACAGCAGATGTGCTCAATTAGGTTATGGAATACGTCTTCTTAGGGAAGCCTTCACACAAACTATTCCATACAGAGGCTAGCACAACTCACTATTGCCCTCAACTATCGTCTCAATTTTAGAATATTTTGTTTCTTAGGAAACAGCATAGTACTGTGGTTAAGAGTTTAGACTTTGGTGTTTTAGTTCTGAAAAACATCATCAAGATTGTACTATAGGTCATTTCCTGACATCAGCCCCCTCCCCAGGACAACTAGCAATAGAATAACTATTAGTAGGCAAGACAACATTTTGAAAATCCTAGAACATGGAAATGAGGCAGAAACACCTACCTTGGACTACAGAGACCACATAGACGGTTAGAGGTCAGCCACACTTTGACTGTACTGCTACTCTCCCGTGCTGGCACAGTGCCACACCAACAGGATTCCTTTTACCTATGGTTTCCCCAGTTGGGGCAGGAGGGGGAGGGAGAGATCCCAAGGTGGGTGGTTATCCAGCTCCCCCAGAATTGTGGGTCATTTCGTGGGATGTCCAATCTGGTCTCACCTCTAGAGGATGGCAGGGGAATCTGTGCGGTATGATTACTGGGAATCCGATTGTGAGGGAGAAGGAGGCAGGACTTTCAGCAATCAGTGCTCAGATCCTGGCAGACTGAGTTCCTATTTGCATTGACACTCAGGTAGAAATCCCCACCAGAGGTTTTACCCATTGCAGAGACCAGATGGTGGTCCCATCTGACCACTGGGTAATTTGGTGGGCAGTTCTGTCTAATCTAGGATCTGAAATGGCAAGCTTTCTGGCATTGGAGCCTGTTCTGCCACTCTGTACAGGCTGGAAACCAATTCATAAACACATCCACTGGCCCATCAGGCCCAGCCCAACCAGAAAACCTACCCAGACCACCTAAAAAGGAGCATAGTGCAGCAGTCAGCAGTGCTGCCCACCTGCAGAGCTAGGACAGTGGCCTCATTTGTCCAGGGAAATCAGCACACAGTTCTGCCTGATTCAGAACCTCAAACAATGAGCCTTGTTGGCTTTAGAGCCTGTCTCCACCATGTCCAGGCAGAAAAGCCAATTCATAGCCCCACCTACTGCTGAGTATATCTCCTAGTACCATCCAACCAGGAAGCTGACCAGGGCTCCTGGGAAGCTGCCAAACCCAGAAGCACTCTAGCAGAGAGTCCAGGGAGTGGCTTTATACATTTAGGTATCGCCCAGAAACAGAACCACGCATATGTGGTCAACTAATATTTGATAAGAAAGCCTCAAATACTCAATAGAGAAAAGATAATCTCTTCAATAACTGTTGTTGGCAAAAATGGACATTCATATGAAAAGAGGGGCCCCTGGGTGGCTCAGTCAGCTGAGCTTCCAACTCTTGAGTTCGGCTCAGGTCATGATCTCAGGGTCATGGGATACAACCCCACATCGGGCTCCATGCTGAGGATGTAGAGCTTGCTTAAGATTCTCTCTCTCTCTCTCTCTCTCTCTCTCTCTCTCTCTCTTTCTCTCTCCCCCCCCAACTTCCCTTGCTCACACACTCTCTCTCTCTCAAAAAAACAAATAAAACTTGTCTCATATGCAAAAGAAGAAAACTAGACCCAAATCTTACACCACTCAAAAAATTAACTCAAAATGAACTAAGGACCAAAATGTAAGACCTGTAACCATAAAACTCCTAGAAGAAAACATAGGGGAAAAACTTCTTGACGTTACTTGGCTGTGATTTTTTGGATATCACACCTAAAGTACAAGCAAAAAAAAAAAAATTAAAAATTAAACAAGTGGGATTATATCAAACTAAAAACTTCTGCACAATAAAAGAAATGATAAGCAAAATGAAAAGGTAACCTATGGAACAGGAGAAAATATTTTCAAACCACATATCTGATAAGAAGTTAATATACAAAATATAAAACAAACTCATATAACTTAATAGCAAGAAAATAAATGGTCCAATTAAAAATTAGGCCCAGAACCTGAATAGATATTCTTCCATGATGACACCCAATGACCAAAAGGTACATGAAAAGGTGTTTTCTCCATCACTAGTCACCAGGGGAATGCAATGAGATATCAACTCACATCTGTCAGAATAGGTTAGAGAGAACAAATGCTGGTGAAGGTGTGGAGAATAGGGGTGTGCACTGCTGTGGAAATGTAAATTGGTATAGACATTATGGAAAACAGTATGGAGATCCTAAAAAAATTTAAATTACAACTACATACGATCCAGCAATTCCACTTCTGGGTATATATTCACAGGAAATAAAATTAGTGTTCTGAAGAGATATTTGCACCCCCCCCCATGTTCATTGCAGCATTATTTACCATAACCAAGACATTGAAATAACCTAAATGTCCATTAAAAGATAAATGGATAGGGACGCCTGGGTGGCTCAGTCAAGTGTCCAACTCTGAATTTCGGCCTCAGGTCATGATTTAAGGGTTGTTAGATCAAGCCCCATGACAGGCTCTGTGGCCAGTGTGGAGCCTGCTTAAGATTCTCTCTCTCCCTCTCTCTCTCTCTGCCTCTTTCCTGCTTGTATGCATGAATTCTTTTTCTCTCTCTCTAAAACAAACAAACAAACAAACAAACAAACAAAAAAATCTTTAAAAAAATGGATAAAGAAATCATAATTGATATATAAAATGTTACACTATT
Organism: Herpailurus yagouaroundi; assembly: GCF_014898765.1. Taxonomy (NCBI): domain Eukaryota; kingdom Metazoa; phylum Chordata; class Mammalia; order Carnivora; family Felidae; genus Herpailurus; species Herpailurus yagouaroundi. The sequence continues at coordinate 2,284,230 of NW_024412418.1, read as the reverse complement.
ATATACATAATATATGCTAACATTCAATATTATATATAAATATTATTCAGGCATGAAAAAGAAGGAAATCCTGGCATTTGTGACAAGCTGCATGGTCCTTGAGAACACTATGCTAAGTGAGATAAGTTAGACCAAAAAAGACAAATATAATATGATCTCACTATATGCAAAATCTAAAAAAACTGAACTCACTGAAAGAGATATCTGATTTGCGGTTGCCAGAGGCAGTGGGTAGGAGATGGGGGAACTGGGGAAGGCGGTCAAAAGGTACACACTTCCAGTTATAAGGTAAATAAATTTGGGAATATAAAGTGCAACATCATGACTATAGTTAATACTATACTGCGTATTTGAAAGTTGCTAAGAGATTAGATCTCAAAAATTCACATCACAAGGAAGATGTAACTGTAACTATGAAAAGTGATGAATGCTAACTAGTCTTTTGTGGTAATCATTTTGGAATGTATACATAAATCAAATCATTGTATTGTACCCCTCAAATTTATACAGTGTTGTATGTCAATTATATCTCAATAAAATGAAAAAAAAGAGTTCTCATTCTGATACCATCTCACTCTATGCACTTGTCCCAGTGGTTTAAACACACTAGATATGACTCACTCACAACAAAGTGAGACAAGAACCCCTGAACTGTAAGGTTAATGGGAGAGTTACCTGAGGAAATTCATGCACATGCTCAGCACACAATCCAGTACACATTAATTGTCCAATAGGTGTTGGCTATTACTATCACTGATTGCTCAAGATAACCATGCAGGACAGCTGTGCTTGTGGATAAGCATGCCAGGCATACTAGCCTTTTATGGGTTAATTTGGGGAAGTTCCTGAGGCATTATCAGCCCTGTAGATCAGCAGGCTTCCTTGCCTCTAGGCAATACAGATTGAGACCTTCTGTGGAAGTCAGTCAAAGCACCTGGGGCCATGGGAAACTATTTAGATTTCTGGAGTTAAACCATGTAAATTATTGTCTATTTAGTTTTCTTGAGTTGAGTAAGAAGTTGCTGTGGGCAAGGTCAAAGAGGTGTCTGTCTACTTTCTCCTCTAGGATTTTGATGGTTTCCTGTCTCACATTTAGTTCTTTCACCCATTTTGAATTTTTGTGAATGGTCTAAGAGTGTAGTCCAGTTTCACTCTCCTGCATGTTGCTGTCCAGTTTTCTCAACACCATTTGTTGAAGAGACTGTCTTTTTTCCATTAAATATTTTTTCCTGCTTTGTCAAAGATGAGTTGACCATACATTTGTGGGTCCATTTCTGGGTTCTCTATTCTGTTCCATTGATCTATGTGTCTGTTTTTGTACCAGTATCATCATATTTTGATGATTACAGCTTTGTAATACAGCTTGAAGTCCAGAATTGTGATGCTTCCCACTTTGCTTTTCTTTTTCAACATTATTTTGGCTATTTGGGGTCTTTTCTGGTTCCATACAAATTTTAGAAAACATTTTTATGAAAAATGCTGGTGTTATTTTGATAGGAATTGCAGGAACATGTAGATTGCTTTGGTTAGTATAAATATTTTAACAATATTTGTTCCTCCAATCCCCGAACATAGAATGTTTTTCCATTTCAAATAGACTTGGGTCAATTGACAACCAGAATCAATCTATGATGGGCCTTGATGTCAAAAACATGTCAAAGTACATATTTCAGTTACCAAATACTACAAAGTTATATTTAATATGTTTGGTTGATATAGTCAACATGATAGACTCACTGACAGATTTGTAACAGATGCCACCTATTGGCTGTACTACATACCCAAACTGTCCTTCCTTGAGATGAAACAGTATATTAATAACAGCCAAAAATTTAGATAAAAAATAATTGGACCTGAACTTTCTGATATTAAGTATTATAAACATGGATAACACACTATTCTTGTAAACATAGACATGTATCAGAGAACAAATACATATTTAAGGATAAATTTAAAAATTGGTGAGAATTTAACAGCTGATAAAATTAGTATTTTAAATTGATACAGAAATGATAAACTCTCTCATTAATGGTCCACTAGACCATTAGAGCATTAGAGGAATAAACAGATATGCATTTATATAATCTTGAGATAGGAAAGAAATTTCCAAAATATAACACTAAAACAGAAACTCTGAGAAAAAATATAATTATTCAAAACTTTCTTATAACTGAAAGACCCATTATATGAGGTACTTTTCAAACACAATTGATGAAGTTAGAAAAACAGCCAGAAAATATAAAAAAGACAATGTGGATATGTCTGTAATATAAAAGATATTGATCAATTAGGGATGGACACTCATATATGCTGCTGCCGAGTATGTACAAATAGTTCTACCTTTTTTGGAGGGAAAAAAATGCTTTATATAATCTCTCTCTCTCTCTCTCTCTGTCTCACAACACATACACGAGCCAATTACAAATGCCAAAAGTAATAACTGGTATGATTTTGATTTCCTTCTTTAAATGTCTCTGTGCTTGATCAATGTTCGACAACTCCTGTATTTATAAGAAACAATTTATTACAATATATACAGCCTGAATTGTATGCACAGATTGAGAAAGAAAGGGAGAGGGGAAGGGAAAATGATGGAGAGAGAATGACAGAGAAAACAGACTTACTTTCAGAATTTCCTGAATTTTACCTACTGCCCATGTCACCCTTCGCAAGTTATTAACCTCTCTGTGCCTCAGTGGCCTCATCTATAAACAGGGCTGATAACACTTACTATCTCATAGGATTGCTGCAAGGACTGAATGACATAAATGGCTTCAAACAGTAGAGGCTCAATAAATGTTAGCAATTATCATCCCCATTCTCATTCCTCTCTGTGAAAGAAAAATAAAGCAAAACGAATACTGAAAGGTCAAGGAGCTCTTCACATAATTATTTTCTACATTAGATGGTCTCCGAGCCTAGACTCAAGAATATTGTTAACCAATAAATATAATTATTTCAATCTTGTGGTGTTCTGTTATCTTCCAGTCAGCGGTAAACTCCTGATGCCACTTTTCATGTTCTACCACCACCAAATACTCTTGAGCTGACGATACTATGCACAGTGCATGGTCCAGTGGAGATGTTCCACTATTTAGTGATAAGCATCTTGTACACTAATGTTTGCATAACTGAATAAATACATGATGAACAAATGGTTCTTTCACCCACTTTTGGATGTAAAACTAAAATTGTCTTATTTCATTTCAATTATGGTTTTAGGAACTTGGAAATCTTTCTGTTTACTCTCAAAATAAAGTGTTGCCAATAAAAGTTCTCCATTATTTTATCCAGGGTTAATTAGATTCAATGAAAATATTTTGCAAATATGAACCTCTGCGCACAATATCCCCCAATACACCAACATAATCGATCAATTCTATGAAAATAAGTCAACCTCCTGTTCAATCACTTACAGTAAAACTCTCCATTTCTTATTACATTCTGTTAACAAAGAAGCCAAAGCTAAAAGTATTTTATGTAATTCATCATTCCCCCCAAAATATAAGGAATTGTGTGGATTGTTTACTAATTCATGATAAAATACATCTGGTTAAACTTCAGTAAGCTATAGGAAAAAGGAAAAATTCTGAAATTATTCACTCTGGTTAAATTTTTGCACGTGTTCACCATCTCCAAGACAATGAACAGAAAAGGTGACTGATGTAGATATTAATTAGGCATTTTACTATGAGCGTCTAGCTAATCAAAACCTTCAAATTCTGATAACTAAGGACATGGCCAGTTTATAAGGTTGTGCAGGGTACAGAATCAGGTTAAAAGAGCCAAAATGTTGCTGAATGAAGAACAAGTTAAAAAAAATAAGGTTAAAAGACAGACTAACAACTACCTATGCTTGGAATGGGGCATCTCTGATATCCGTGTTACCCACACTAGGGTCTCCAAAGAAGACTATGGAGACTTATTTAAAGTGTTTCAACAAGCCAATGGGATTGTATTTGAGTACACTGTCATATCATTATTTAGTGAAGTGCTAGCCTTTTGCTACTTAGAAATTATGAATCAATTATTTATGTAAATGGAAATTAAATTAGTATCTTTTTAAAAACAGAATCCTCAAGAAAATAATTAAATTAAGAGGGTCACTGGGATAGGTAAAATTGGAAAACCTACACAAGAATGTGTGATCTGAGGAAATTCCCCTGAAAGCCAGTAAATTGTTATTTTTAATTCAGTGCTCAATTATTGACTTCTAAATTTTGTTAGTTTTAAAAAAAACATTATTTCATTAGATTCTAAATGATCTCATTATCCCCTATTTTACAGGTGAAAAAAACAGAAGGTAACAGAGCTCAAGATTAGGGTCCAACTTCGGCTCAGGTCATGAAATCACGGTTTGTGAATTTGAGCCCCACATCTGGCTCTCTGCTGTCAGCACAGAGCGTCCTTCAGATTCTTTCTGTCCTCCCCCAATTGCTCCATGTGTGCTCTCTCTGTCTCTAAAATAAATAAACATTTAAAAAACTTAAAAAAAAAAAAGATCACATCCTTAAGAAATTGCAGAACAGGAACTCAACATTCATGCCTCACCCCAGAATAATCCCTGATATTTAAGAGTAGAGATTAATCTTTTTAGTGAAGTTCAGAGACATTGGCTAGGAGAAAGAGAACCCAAAACAGAGCCCACAGTGGAAGGTGTGGGACTGAGGGAGAGAGAGTAGGTGAAGAATGGGAGAAACTGAGGACCATAAAACCTTGCTCCACAATCACATGGCTATTAAGATAGCACAAAATCCACTGTTCTCACTAAATCTTGCCCTCTCACCTGGACCCAGATTCCCCAAGAAGACAGAGCTCTTGCCAAAGGTTAAAACTGCTTATTTCTTTTCCAAAAGGAATTTTCCAGCTGGGCCCTATTGTTCTCCAAGATGGGAGTCTTTGGCTTTGAAACTGGCTGTCCACTCAGGGCAAGAGAGATGCCCACAACTGGCGATCCTCTTAAATATGCTATTAAGAGCAGAGGTAACACGAGAAAAGACAATTAGAGGGAGAAAACCCTCAGGGACGCTCTCTGGAGTCACGGTTGTCATGGAGTTTTTGTCCCTGCTAATTTCATGCCCCACTTTGCCATGTCCCTTCTGGATCCATCCCTGACATCCCCACAGTCCAATAATGTTCTCATGATTGTAGTCTTTCTGTTGGAAACTTAAGAGTCATTAGAGCTGGAAAGAACCTAGAGATCATCTAGTCCAACACCGTCAACTACCAGGTGAGGAACCTGAAGCCAGGGAGCTAAAAGATATGCTCAAGATGACACGGCTAGCTGGTAAAATACCTTAATTAAAATAAATTAAATACATGAGCATTTCCCTCTGTACAAAACACTTTCACTTTAGATATAGACATACATAAATTTTCTCAAATACCTGACCAGACTCAACCATCACAGCAGCGCTGTCAGACATGCCATTATTTCCTGTGCATAATGAAAGAACTGAGACAATAAGGAAAACAACAAAACTAACTCATGACAGAGTCACGGCTTATTGTGGTTACAAACTGGGACATGGGTATCAATGAATCTGGGTTGAATTTCAACCCTTCCACTTGATGACTGTGTAACTTGGAGCAAATTAACCTCTCCAAGCCTCAGGATTATCATAAAATGGGGCTGGTAGTAGTAGCTACTTCATAGAGTAATCTTCATAGAATAAAATTAGATAATGCTTCTAAAGCACTTACCCAAGGGGCGTACCACAAGCATGCTTTCTATTAATAGTAGGTATAATTTGGGATGGATAAAGAAGATGTGGTTTATATATACAATGGAATACTACACGACAATGAGAAAGAATGAAATCTTGCCATTGCAGCAACATGGATGGAACTGGAGGGTATTATGATAAGTGAAATAAGTCAGTCAGAGAAAGACAGATATCATATGTTTTCACTCATATGTGGAATTTGAGAAACTTAGAAGACATGGGGGAAGGGTAGGGGAAGAAACAGTTTCAAACAGTGGGAGAGGCAAACCATAGGAGACTCTTAAATGCAGAGAACAAACTGAGGGTTGATGGGGAGGGTGGAGGAGGGGAAGATTCGTGATGGGCACTGAGGAAGGCACTTTCAGGATGAGCACTAGGTGTTGTATGTAAGCGATGAATCATGGGAATCTATTCCTGAAACCAAGAGCACACTGTATACACTATATGCTAGCTAACTTGACAGTAAATTATATTAAAACAATAGTAGGTATAATTTATATATTCTGATTTGAAGATCTTTCCAACATGTTATGCTGCATTACTAATCCTTCAATAAAAGTATCTACTTAAGACCATTCCCACAAACATTTTTGCTTGTTTGTTTCTAGGTTTTCAGAAAGGAAACTCATCTACCCTGCCAGTTACTAGGGATGCAGAGATGTTCTAGGCAAGGTCCCATCCTTGGTTTGATCTACTTCAGCCATTCTTACCTCCAGGGAGAAAGGGGTGGGTGGGCAATGAGTTAATTATTCAACTTTGCTGACAGGTTAGCAGTTATATATTTCCCCTGATAGGAACTGTAATAACTTTAACCTTGAAACTGAATGGATTTTTAGTATAATTTTTAAAGATATAATACCAAAAGTATAGTATGTGGGCTCCATGGCCAAACAATGGAGGCCATGCTATTGGTCAGTAAGAACCAAGTATGTTCCACAAATCACACTTTGTGAGATTCAAATGAAGTGTTGCTATACTGGGAAGAATGTGGCAGACCTCTATGTACCCAAAAGTTGTAGCTGTAATATCTATCATCTAACTTCCCACCTGCCATCTTCATATGGTTAACAGAAAACAAGTCAAATCTATGTGATGTAACAATGCGATATATAAAGTATTGTGTAAATATGAATGTAATATGTATGAAATTAGTCCATAAACTCTTATATTAAAAAAAATTCTCTTTTTAAACTTTTTTGAAGTCCTCTTATTTGGACTCTGAGTGTTCATGGAACTCTCAAGTCTGGAGGCTCTTCTGCTCCTGATCAACTTAAGGTCCTGGAATCCCAAGGGGCTCAGATCAGGAATTCAGTTCCCACACCCTAAACACACCACAATAGCCATCATTTCTGAGGTCTTACACAGTCTCTGTGAAAATACCAAGCTGCATGCTCCAGGTCTGACTATGCCGAGAAATTGATGACATTATAGAAGTTTCAGGTGTATATTATAATCAACATCTCTATACAGTAGATAATAATCATCACCAAAAGACTGGTTACCAATCATCTCCATACAGTTGACCAACTTCACCATTTTACCCACTTCCCAACCACCTTCCTCTCTGGTAACCATCAGTTGTTCTCTGCATCTATGAGTTTGCTTTTGTATTGTTAAGTTTGTTTCTCTTTTGTCTTTAGATTCCAAATGAGTGAAATCCTATGATAACTGTCTTCTCCATGTGACTTCCTTCACATAACTTAATATCTTCAAGGTTAAAATAAAAGCAAAAATGAACTATGGAGGCCTCATCAAGATAAAAAGCTCCTGAGTGGTGAAGGAAACAATCAACGAAACTAAAATGCAACTAATACAATGTGAGAAGATACTTGCAAATGATATATCAGATAAAGAACTTACCAAACTCAACACCCTAAAAACAATACAGTGAACAAATGGGCAGAAGACACAAGTAGATACTTTTCCAAAGGAGACATCCAGACACATGAAAAGATGCTCAACATCACTTATCATCAGGGAAATACAAATCAAAACCACAGTGAGATATTACTTCCCACCTGTCATTATGACTAAAATGAACAACTTGGGCAACAACAGATGCTGGCGGAAATGCAGAGTAGGGAAACCGTCTTACACTGTTGGTGGGATAGCAAAATGGTGCAATCACTCTGGAAAACAGTATGGAGTTTCTTCAAAAATTAAAAATAAACCCTCTGACCCAGCAATTGCACTACTAGGAATTTATCCAAAGGATATAAAAATGCTAATTTGAAGGGGCACATGTGCCCCAATGCTTATAGCAGTACTATCAACAATAACCAAATTATGGAGACAGCCCAAATGTCCATCAACTCATGAATGGATAAAGATGTGGTATATATACTCGGCAACGAAAAAGAATGAAATCTTGCCATTTGCAACAGCATGGATGAAACTAGAGTGCATTATGCTAAGTGAAATAAATTGGTCAGAGAAAGATAACATACAATTTTAATCATATGTGGACTTTGAGAAACTCAACAGATGGATCTAGGGGAAGGGAAAGAAAATAAGATAAAAACAGAGACTAAGGCATGTATAAGAGACTTTTAAATACAGAGAACAGGGGTGCCTGGGTGGCTCAGTTGGTTAACTTTCTGACTTCGGCTCAGGTCATAATCTCGTGGTTCGAGCCCCACATCAGGCTCTGTGCTGACAGCTCAGAGCCTGGAGCCTGCTTCACATTCTGTGTCTCCCTCTCTCTCTGCCCTTCCCCTACTCACACTCTGTCTCTCTGTCTCTGTCTCTGTCTCTCTCTCTCTCTCTCTCTCTCTCAAAAATAAATAATCATTAAAATTTTTAATAAATAAATAAATACAGAGAACAAACTGAGGGTTGCTGGAGGGGTGTTGGGTGGGCTACATGTGTGATAGGCATTAAGAAGGGCACTTTTGGGGATGACACCTGGTGTCATATGTAAGAGAGGAATCACTGGGTTCTATGTCTGAAGTCAAGACTACACTGTATGTTAATTAGCTTGAATTTAAATTTAAAAGATTAATAATACCTTCAAGGTCTATCCATATTGCCACAAATGGCAAATTTTCACTCTTCTTTATGGCTGAGTAGTATTCCATTTTACACACACAAGCACATGTATCAATTATATAACTTTCCATTTAGATGCGTCTTCTTCATTTCTCTTATTACTGTCTTATATAGGTCTTTCAATTCCTTGGTAAATTCATTCTTAGGATTTTATTGTTTTTGAAACACTGTAAATGAGATTGCTTTCTTAATTTCTCCTCTTGCTAGTTCATTATTTGTATATAGAAATATCACAGGTTTGAGGCACCTGGGTCACAGTCAATTAAGCATCTGACTTCAGCTCAGGTCATGATCTCATGGTTCATGAGTTCAAGCCTCACATTGGGCTGTATGCTGACAGCTCAGGGCCTGGAACCTGCTTCAGATTCTGTGTCTCCCTGTGTCTCTGCCCCTCCCCCACTCCCTCTCACTCTCAAAAATAAATAAACATTAAAAAAATTTTTTAAAAAGAAGTCTCACAGGTTTTGTGGCACCTGGGTGACTCAATTGGTTGAGTGTCTGACTCTTGATTTTGGGTCTGGTCATGATCTCATGGTTTGTGGGATCGTACCCCACCTCAGGTTCTGCACTGACAATGTGGCACCTGCTTGGGATTCTATCTCTTCCTCTCTCTCTCTCTCCCCTTCCCCTGCTCATATGCATGTGTGCGCTCTCTCTCTCTCTCTCTCTCTCTCTCTCTCTCTCTCTCTCTAGATAAATAAACATTTAGGGAGCCTGGGTGGCTCAGTCAGTTAAGTGTCTGACTTCAGCTCAGGTCATGATCTCACAATTTGAGCCCCACATTGGGCTCTGTGCTGACAGCTCAGAGCCTGGAGCCTGATTCAGATTCTGTGTCTCCCCGTCTCTCTGCCCCTCCCATGTTCATGCCCTGTCTCTGTCTCTCAATAAAAATTTTTTTAATTTAATTTTTTTAAAAGATAAACATTTAAAAATACTAATAAATACTAAAAAAATAAATGTCACAGTATACTGATTTTTTCATATAACTACTAAGTTTGTTATTAGTTCTAACAATGTTTTTGTAAAGTCATCACGGTTTTCTATGTACATAATCATGTTATCTACAAAGAGAGACAGTTTTACATCATCTTTTCATACTTGAATGCATTTTACTTCTTTTTCTTGCCTAATCACTCTGGCTAGAATTTCTAGTACTATGTAGAATAAAAGTGGTGAGAGGGGGCATCCTTGTCATGTTCTTGATTTAGAGGAAAAGCTTTGAGATTTTTACCACTGAGTATAATGTTAGCTGTGGGATTATCTTATATCTATACCCAGTTTGTTGACAGGTGTTTTTTTTTTTTTTAATCATGTCTGGTGTTGAACCTTCTCAGATGCTTTTTCTTCATCTATTGGCATGATCATATTTTTACTCTTCATTTTATTAATATGCTATATGACATTGATTTGTGGATGTTGAACTATCCTTGCATAACTGAAATAAATAAATCCCATTTGATTATGGCATATGATCTTTAATGTAGTCTTGAATTCAGTGTGCAATATTTTCTTGAGGATTTTTCATCTATGTTCATCGGGCATACTGGGCTATAATTTTATTTTCCTTAGGTGTCCTTGTCTGTTTTTTTATTAGGGTAATGCTGCTCTTATAAAATGAGTTTAGGAGTGTTCTTTCAATTTGTACATTTTGGAGGAGTTTGAGAATGATTGGAACTTAATTCTTCTTGAAATATTTGGTAAAATTCACCAGTGAAAGCCATCTGGTCTCGGACTTTTATTTGTTGGGAGGTTGTTTTTTTTTTTTTTCTTTCATTTGACTTCAAGTTTTTATTTAAATTCCAATTAGGTAACATATATGATAAAATTGGTTTTGGGTGTAGAATTTAGTGATTCAGCACTTACATATAACACCCAGTGCTCATCACAACAACTGCACTGCACTTCTTAATGCCCAACACCCATATAGCCCATCCCCCCCACCCAATGCCCCTTACAAAACTCTCCCCTATGTTCATCTGTTTTATTTTTTAAATTCCACATGTGACTGAAATCGTATGGTATTTGTCTTTGACTGACTCACTCGCTTAGCATAATACACTCTAGCTCCATCCACATCATTGCAAATGGCAAGATTTCATTGTTTTTGACCACTGAGTAATATTCTATTAATATATACAATATTCTATATACTATTACTATATACAATATTTTATATATATATGCACTATTACCGTATACAACATTCTATTGTATACATACCGCATCTTCTTTATCCATTCATCAGTCAATGGACATTTGGGCTCTCTCCATAGTTTGGCTATTGTTGATAACGCTACTATAAAACATTGATATGCATATACCCCTTCAAATCTGTGCTTTTGTATACTTTGGGTAAATACCTAGTAGTGCAATTGCTGGATTGTAGGGTAGTTGTATTTTTAGTTTTTTTAAGGAACCTCCATACTGTTCTCCAGAATGACTGCACTGGTTGAATTCCCACTGACTATGCAAGAGGGTTCCCCCTTCTCTGCATACTTGCCAACATCTGTTGTCTCCTGTGTTGTTAATTTTAGCCATTATGACAGGTGTGAGATGGTATCTCATTATGGTTTTGATTTGTATTTCCCTGATGATGAGTGGTGTTGAGCATCTTTTCATGTGTCTGTTAGGCATCTGGATGTCGTCTTTGGAAAAATGTCTATTTATGTCTCCTGTCCATTTCTCAACTGGATCAATTGGTTTGGGGTGTTGAGTCTGATAAGTGCTTTATAGATTTTGGATGCTAACTCTTTATCTGATACGTCATTTGCAAATATCTTCTCCCATTGCATAGGTGGTCTTTTAGTCTTGTTGATTGTTTTCTCCACTATGCAGGAGCTTTTTACCTTAATGAAGTCCCAACAGTTCATTTTTGCTTTTGTTTCCCTTGCCTCTGGCAATGTGTCTAGTAAGAAATTGCTATGGCCAAGGTCAAAGAGATTCCTTCCTGTGTTCTACTCTAGGATTTTGATGGTTTCCGTCTCACATTTAGGTCTTCCATGCATTTTGAATTTATTTCTCTGTATGGTGTAAGAAAGTGGTCCAGTTTAATTCTTCTGCATGTTGTTGTCCAGTTTTCCCAACACCATTTGCTGAAGAGACTGTCTTTTTTCCTTCAATAGTCTTTCCTGTTTCATTGAAGATGACGTGAACATATAGTTGTGGGTCTATTTCTGGGTCCTCTATTCTGTCACACTGATCTATGTGTCCGTTTTTGTGCCAGTGCCATATTGTCCTGAAAACTACAGCTTTGTAATATAGCTTGAAGTCCAGAATTGTGATGCCTCCAGCTTTGCTTTTATTTTTCAAGATTGCTTTGGCTATTCAGGGGCTTTTGGGGTTCCATACAAATTTTAGAGTTGTTTGTTCTAGCTCTATGGAAAATGCTAGTGGTTGGGGCACCTGGGTGGCACAGTTGGTTAAGTGTGCAACTCTAGGATCTCAGCTCAATTCATGATCTCACGATTCATGAGCTCAATCCCCACATCAGTGCAGAGCCTGCTTGAGATTGTCTCTCCTTCTCTCTGACCCTCCCCCACTTGTGGTCTATCAACCAAAATAAAAAACTTAAAAAAATGTTTTTAATGCTGGTGGTATTTTGATAGGGATTTCACTGAATGTATAGGTTGCTTTGGTTAGTGTAGACATTTTAACAATATCTGTTCTTCAAATCCATGAGCATGGAATGTATTTCAATTTATTTGTGTCCTCTTCAATTTCTTTCATAAGGTTTCTATAGTTTTCAGAGTACAGATCTTTTACCTCGTTGGTCAGGTTTATTCCTAGGTATCTTTTGGGTTTGGCGCAATTGTAAAATAGGATCAATTCCTTGATTTCTTTTACTGCTGCTTCATTACTGGTGTATAGAAATGCAACCGATTTCTGTACATTGATTTTATATCCTGTGAATTTGTTGACTTTGTGTATCAGTTCTAGTAATTTTTTTATTGCAGTCTTTCAGGTTTTCTACCTAAAGTTATCACGTCATCTGCAAATAGTGAAGGTGTGACTTCTTCCTTGCTGATGTGGATGTCTTTTACTTATTTTTATTGTCTGATTGCTGAGGCTAGGACTTCCAGTACTATGTTAAATAACAATGATGAGAGTGGACATCCCTGTCACGTTCTAGACTGTAGAGGATAACCTCTCGGTTTTTCCCCCTTGAAGATGATATTAGTTGTGGGTCTTGCATCTACAGCCTTTATTATGTTGAGATATATTCTCTCTATCCCTACTTTGTTGAGGATTTTTACCAAGAATGGATGTTGTATTTCATAAAATGATTTTCCTATATCTATTGACAGAATCGTATGGTTCTTATCCTTTCTTTTATTAATGCAGTGTATCACATTGATTGATTTGAGAGTACTGTACAAGCTCTGCACAGCCCAGGGATAAATCTCACTTGATCATGCTGAATAATTCTTTAATGTATTGTTGGATTCAATTTGCTATGAACTTGTGGAAGATTTTGGCATCCATGTTTATCAGGGATAGTTACGTGTAATTTTCCTTTTTAGTGTGGTCTTTGGTTTTGGAATCAAGGTAATGGTGGCCTGGTAGACAGAGCTTGGAAGTTTTCCCTCCATTTCTTTTCTTTCTTTATTTCTTTCTCCCGTTTGTTTTCTTTCTTTCTTTCTTTCTTTTTTTTTTTTTTTTTTTTTTGGACAGTTTAAAGGGAATAGGTATTAACTCTCCTTTAAATGTCTTGTAGAATTCCCCTGGGAAGCCTACAGTCCTAGACTTGTGTTTGTTGGGAGATTTTTGTTTACTGATTCGATTTCTTTGCTGGTTATGGGTCTGTTAAAATTTTCTATTTCTTCCTGTTTCAGCTTTTGTAGTGTATGTTTCTAGAAATTTATCCATTTCTTCCAGATTGCCTAGTTTGTTGGCATATAATTTTTCATAATATTCTCTTACAATTGTTTATATTTCTATGATCTTGGTTGTAATCTCTCCTCTTTCATTCATGATTTTCTTTATTTGGGTACTTTCTCTTTTTGATAAGTATGGCTGGGGGGTATCAATTTTATTAATTCTTTCAAAGAACGAGCTCTTAGTTTCATTGATCTCTTCTGTTTGTGTGTGTTTACGTCATTTATTTCTGCTCTACTCTTTATTATTTCCCTTCTGCTGACTTTAGGTTTCATTTGCTGTTCCTTTTTTAGTTCCTTTAAGTATAAGTTAGATTGTGTGTTTTAGACTTTTCTTTAAAAAAATTTTTTTTAATGTTTATTTATTTTTGAGAGAGAGAGCACGAGCAGGGGAGGGGCAGAGAGAGAGGGAGACACAGAATCTGAAACAGGCTCCAGGCTCCAAGCTGTCAGCACAGAGCCCCAGGTGGGGCTCAAACTCACCACGAGATTATGACCTGAGCCAAAGTCAGACATAACCGACTGAGCCACCCAGGCATCCCTGAGACATTTCTTGCTTTTTGATGTAGACTTGTATTGCTATCTATTTCCCTCACATGACTGCCTTTGCTGCATCAGTTGGGATTTTTTATTACTGACTCAATCTCCTTACTAGTAATTGGTCTACTCATATTTTCTATTTCTTCATGGTTCAGTCTTGGTAGTTTTTATGTTTACAGGAATTTGTCCATTTCTTTTAGGTTGCCCAAGTTTTTGGCTTGCAATTATTCATGGTAGTCTCTTAAAACCTATTGTATTTCTGTGGTAGCAACTGTAACATCTCCTCTTTCATTTCTAATTTTATTTACGTCATTCTCTTTTTTCTTAGTGAGTCTAGCTAAAAGATTTGTCTGTTTTGTTTATTAAGTTTTTTAAAAACAGCCCTTAATTTCATTAATCTTTTCTATTGCCTTTGTAGCCTCTTCTTCATTTATTTCCACTCTGATTCTTGTTATTTCCTTCCTTCTACTAACTTGGGGCTTAGTTTATTCTTCTTTTTCTAGTTCCTTGAATTGTGAAGTTAGGTTGTTTAAATTGCATTTCTTCTTTGTAAATGAAAGAACGTACGTTCTTTCTTTCATTGCCATGTACGTCCCTTCTTAGAACTGCTTTTGTATTTTCATATGTTTTCCTGTTACTAATTAGTGACCTTTTGTTTCTCCTGAAGAAGTCCCCTGTACATATCCTGTAAAGGTAATCTAGTGGTGATGAACTCTTCAGATTTGTCTGTCTGAAAACTCTTTATCTCTCTTTCAATTCTGAAAGATAATTTGTCCAGGTAGACTGTTCTTGGTTGACAGGTTTCTTTCTTTCAGCACTTTGAATACATTGTGCCACACCCGTAGGCCTGCAAAGTTTCTGCTGAAAAATCTGCTAATAATTTTATGGAGGTTTCCTAGTACATAACTAGTGGTATTTTTTTTACTTCTTTTGTCTTTAAATTTGACATTTTATTTATAGTATGTCTCAGTGTGGTTCTTTTGGGATTCATGTTACTAAGAATAATCTGGACTTCCTGGATCTAGATGTCTATTTCTTTTCCTAGGTAAGGGAATTTTCAGCCATTATTTCTTGAATAAGCTTTTGCCTCTTTCTCTCTTCACTTTCTGGGACGTTTATAATGCAAATATTGGTCTGCCTGATGGTGTTCTCTCTTAAGCATCTTCACTCTTTCTCATTATTTATCCTAATGCTCTTCTGATTAGAAGAATTCCACTGTCCTACCTTTGATTTCACTGATCCTTTTTTCTTCCATTTCACCTAATGTGCTGCTGACACCTTCTATTGAGTTTTTCAGTTCACTTAATGTACTCTTCAGCTCTGAGATTTCTGCTTGGAAACTTCTTGTATTTTCTATCTTTTTGTTGAAATTCTCACCTTCTTCATGCATTGTTCTGACCTTGGTGAGCATCTTTATGACCATAATTTGAACCCTTTATCAGATACATTACTCACCTCTGTTTCATTAAGATCTATCTCAGGGGTCTTACCTCAATCTTTTGTTTGAAACCTATTTATTTGCTTCTTCATTTTCCTTGATTCTCTCTGTTGGTTTTTGTGCATTAGATAAATAGTCATTTCTCCCGGCCTTGAAGGAGTAGTCTCATGTACGAGATGCAACTTATTATTCAGATGCACCCTGCTCATGATTGTTTCTCAAACCTTTGTGATTGTCTAAACAGCCTTCCTTATATTTAGTGCCTCCCTATAGTTGAGGGTGTGCCACAACCTGTCAGTGTCTCAAAACAGAGGATCTCAGTCAACACCTAAATGCAGGGTGATTGGAAGTCAGATACTCAGAAAGCATTTTTAAAGTATGCATGTAGGCCTCTTTCAGGGATATAGGTGTTTCTGTCTATGACCTCTGCACTAAGCCTACCCAGGGGCAAGAAGAGGGGGACAACCTATTAAGAACTGTTTCTTTGTTTGCTACAGGCCTATGGGATCCATGAGTGCAAGTCCTATTGGCCAACAGAGCCAGGCTATCAAGGGATGTGTCCCCATACACACAGAAACCACACAATCCAGGGTATCAGACATGTGCACAATCTCCTTCCTAGGAGACCCTGGTGACCTGCAGTGGGGCAGAGGGAGAGTGCAAAGATAGTGCCAGCAGGCCTCCCCTGCTGCAGGGGAGACTGCAGTCCACCCATAGGTGTGAAGGCTGACCCTCAGGATATAGCTTTTATAATATACATATGGACCTCTTTCAGGAAAAGACTGGGAGTTCAGTGTTTCTGACTGCTGCTTCTGCACTAAATCCCAGGTGATAGTTCAGAACTGTTTCTTTGTTTGTTATCATCTTGTACGTGTCATGGATGTAAACACAGTTGGCTTTCAGAGATGGGGGTTTGAGGGGCCCACTCCCCAAGAGGAAGTCTTAAAAGTTAAGGTGCTACATATTGGGTCTAAGCCCCACACCATTCAGGGAAAAGCTGAAAGTTGTTGAGTTCCCTTCCAATATATGTGACTGTGCCAGGGGAGGGATTATTGGCAAGATTGTGTCTCTATCTCTCCCATTTGTTTCGATGTGGAATTTTTCTTGTTTGCACAATGTGTAGAAGTCATTTGGTTAGTTTATGAATTTCTCTCACAGCCAATTGCTCTGTGTGGAGCTGTAGATTTGCTGTGTCCATCTGAGAAAGTAAGTTCAAGAGCCTCCTATGTTTCCATCTTGAACTAGAACCCCTTTTTTGCCCCTCCTTGAAAAACTGAAAATCAGCACATAGCCATGAACAAAAGTACATATGTGGGAATTGTGAGATCCAGCACCACATGGACAGGGCCAAGGAGGAGTTTTGCCCACTTGTGCAGTAGGGAACAGGCAACAGATCTCAATGTGTGCTGTGGGGCTAATAGAAGCTAGCAAACCATCCCCAACACCTCTCAGTCACAGTCAGGGAAAACCTGGAGTGCTAGCCATGGACAAATGATATTTTGTCCAAGTCCAACTTTCCTGAGGAAAGACTTCAGCTCTCCCCCGGAGCAAAAAATAAATACGAGTTTGTATGCACTGCAAAAGGGAAAGGAAGAACATAACCAGTATCGCCCTTCTCCCAAGGCAATACACTGCAGAGGAATGAACTAACCAGTGGCAACCTATCCTATGGGGCAAAGAAAAATTGGTTAGTGAGTGCCTGAGTACCACAGCTGTGTGGTACGTAGTGGAGAGACCCAGAACCCATTTCTCTCCAGCAGTACTGAGTACTTAGGTGGGATCTTAATTACTGGGAAGCTGTTTGGGGGAACGGGCACAGAGTTTGTGAATGAGACAGGTAAGCATATCAAAGGGCATTAAAGGGATGCAGTAGATCCCCTCTCCACCTGGCCTGCAGTCACCTCAATACTGTGAGAGCTAAATCTGCCACTCTCCCTTATTGTGCACTCATTTTGCACTATCTCAAGTCAGGGGCAAGAGCGAACTCCGGTAAACAGTGAATATGCTAAGAAAATCAGGCCATGATTTCTGTTCAAGGGAGAAACCATAAACTTGAGCTGTAGCACTACCTTCTGAGAAACAAAGCAGAGCTTTCCAGGAGCCAGCCTGGTGAGTTCTAAGAAGCAGTGCACACATACAACATGAAGAATTCAACCACAGCAAGAAGTCTGGAACAGGTGAATCCCTACAAAGTTGAATAAAATACCAGCTATAAGTGAAACCTATGAAAAATATCCCCACCAGAAGACAGCTAGTAAAGATTTGAGGAAGCATCTGCTATTTCAAATGCAAAAGCAGAAACACAAAACTCAGAGAAGTGGGAGCCAAGATGGCAGAACAGCATGGATGATTTCTCTGTGTCTCCCATCCATGAAATTAAACCATCTTGCACACCTAGAAAACTGATCTGAGGATTAACACAACAGTCTGCACAACCTGAACCACAGAATTCAGAAGGTACATGACACGGAGAGATGAACATGGGGAGAGAGAAGCCACGGAGGGCAGGGAGGTGTTTCTGCATGTGGAGAGAGGATGGAGAAGGTGGGGAGAATACAGGAAAAGCACCCCTCCCCAAAAGCAGCTGGAGAGAAAGTGGAAAATTGGAAACAGCTGCAGAGACTGAACTAAAAAGAGAGAAAGGAGAAAGGGGAAAGGAAAAAGGAGGAAGGAGAAAGGAGAGGGTTTAAATTCCATTAAGGCTGTAAATAGGGGGAGCGCAGAGAGTTTGCAACTCCACAGCTCAATACCTGGCAGTGCTCTGGTGGGAAGGGCGAATCCCCAGGAGCAGAGTGGGGTCTGAGAGGTTCTTGGACACACGGGGAGAAGTAGTTCCATTGCTGAAAGGACATTTGGTAGAGGCTGTGAGCCAACCTGTGCCCAGCAGACCCCAGAAAACAGCCACATTTACTGCTGCTGGAACAAGGTTGTTAAGACTGAAGCCTGGTGCCAGACTTGTGTTGTGATTTTCCATAATCCCTGATACGCTGCTACTGTACTATCTCGTGAACTTTTTCTGAGGCGGGCTGGCACCTGGCCGCAGTCTCTGGGCTTTGGCAGCAGCACTGTCCCATGAACTTTCCTGGGTGCAGCCAGCATCAGCCATTGCTCAGTGAGACTCTCTGCAGAGGGGTAGAACGGGTCAAAGCCACAGTCCCTCAGAAACAAGGGGCCAGGGAAAACAGCCATATCTGAGACAAAACAAGGGAGACAGGAACTACCTGGGGCTTGGTCATGAACAGTGAAAAAGCAGGGAGTGGACAAAAGCTGAAGACAAAGGACAGGTGCACAATTGCTGTTCGAGGAGAACAGAGTTCTGATACTACAGACTGGGTATCTGAGTGATTGCATTTTCACCACTCCTGCACATGCGCATTCACACCTACAAGCACCACAGCACTCCACCCCAGTATGCTAGCAGCGCCATCTAGTGGAGAACTGAGTCATTAGACTTAGCCCCGCCCAACGGGGCCAACCTCGCCCTTCAAGAACACAAGTCTCACCACCTGCTTAATCTATGGTCTATAAAGTGCTTCATAGTCTGACTTCTAGGGAAAACGAAGTAATTTCAGTCGTATTTCAGTCTGTTAGCAGGTCCATCTATTCAATTTTCTTTCTTTCTTTTTTCTCTTTTTTCATTTTTTTTTCTTTTTCTTGAATACAAAAGGGAAAAATTCATTTTTATTTTCAATTTTATTAAAAAATATTTTTCTTTAATTTTTTTACTATATTTTTTACTTTTGTGTAAATTTGTTTTCAAATTCTAGTTTACTTCTATCATTTCATTTTAGTCTACTTCAGTGTATTCATTTTTTCAAATTTTCAAACAATTTTCTTTTTTTTTCTTCTTTCCCCTTTTTCCTCTAAACTATCAAACCATTTTCAACACCCACACCAAAACACACCTAGGATCTAGCATCATTTATTCGATTTTGTGTGTGTGAGTGTTTTTTAATTTTTTAATTTTAATTTTTTTTAATTTTAATTTTTTCTACCTCATTAATTCCTTTTCTCCCTTCAAAATTATCAAACTAAGGAATTCACCCCAAAAGAAAGTGCAGGAAGAAACTACAGCCAGGGACTTAAACAACACAGACATAAGCAAGATATCTGAACAAGAATTTAGAATCATGATAATAAGAATACCAGCTGGAGTCAAAAATAGATTAGAAACCCTTTCTGCAGACATAAAAGAAGTAAAAACTAGTCAGGATGAAACAAAAAATGCTATAACTGAGCTTCAATCATGAATGGATGCCACAGTGGCAAGGATGAATGAGGCAGAAGAATCAATGATATAGAAGACAAACTTATGGAGAATAATGAAGAAGAAAAAAAGAGGGAGATTAAAGCAAAAGAGCACGATTTAAGAATTAGAGAAATCAGTGACTCATTAAAAAGGAACAACATCAGAATCATAGGGGTCCCAAAAGAGGAAGAGAGAGAAATAGGGGTAGAAGGGTTATGTGACCAAATCATAGCAGAAAACTTTCCTAGCCTGGGGAAGGACACAGACACCAAAATCCAGGAAGCACAGAGGACCCCCATTAGATTCAACACAAACCAACCATCAACAAGGCATATGATAGTCAAATTCACAAAATCCTCAGGCAAGGAGAGAATCATAAAAACAGCAAGGGAAAAAAATCCCTATCCTACAAGGGAAGACAGATCAGGTTTGCAGCAGACCTATCCACAGTAACTTGACAGGCCAGAAGGGAGTGGCAGGATATATTCAGTGTGCTGACTCAGAAAAATATGCAGCCAAGAATTTTTTATCTAGCAAGGCTGTCATTCAAAATAGAAGGAGAGAGTAAAAGTTTCCCAGACAAACAAAAATTAAAGGAGTTTGTGACCACTAATCCAGCCCTGCAAGAAATTTTAAGGGGGACTCTCTGAGGGGAGAAATGTGGAAAAAAAAAAATATATATATATATATATATTTATACGTATATAAATATATATATATATATATATATACAAACACCAAATGCAACAAAGATTAGAAGGGACCAGAGAACACCACCAGAAACTCCAACTCTACAAGAAACATAAGGCAATAAATTCATATCTCTCAGTACTCACTCTAAACGCCAATGGACTCAATGCTCCAATTAAAAGACATAGGGTAACAGAATGGATAAAAAAACAACATCCATCTATATGCTGTTTACAAGACACCCACATTAAACCTAAAGACATCTTCAGATTGAAAGTAGGGGGAGGGAGAACCATCTATCATGCTAATGGTCAGCAAAGGAAAGACGGAGTAGCCATATTTATATCAGACAATCTATGCCTTAAAATAAAGACTGTGTCAAGAGGTGCAGAAGGGCATTATATCATAATCAAGGGGTCTATCCACCAAGACCTAACAGTTGTAAACATTTATGCGCCAAATGTGAGAGCACCCAAATATATAAATCCATTAATCACAAACATAAAGAAACTCATCAATAGTAATACCTTAATAGTAGGAGACTTCAACACCCCACTCACAGCAATGGACACATCATCTAATCAAAAAATCAACAAGGAAACAATGGCTTTGAATGACACACTGGACCAGAGGGACTTAACAGATATATTCAGAACATCTCATCCTAAAGCAGAGGAATATATATTCTTATCCAGGGCACATGGAAAGTTCTCCACAATAGACCACATAATGGGACACAAATCAGCCCTCAGCAAGTACAAAAAGATCAAGATCATACTGTGCATATTTTCAGACCACAATGCTATGAAACTCAAAATCAACCACAAGGAAAAAATTGGAAAGGTAACAAATACTTGGAGATTGAAGAACATCCTACTAAAGAATGAACGGGCTAAACAAGATGTTAAAGAGGAAATTAAAAAGTATATGGAAGTCAATGCAAATGATAACACCACAACCCAAAACCTCTCGGACGCAGCAAAGGTGGTCATAGGAGGAAAGTATATAGCAATCCAGGCCTTCCTAAAGAAGGAAGAAAGATCTCAGATACACAACCTAACCTTACCCCCCCTTAGGGAGCTGGAAAAAGAACAGCAAATAAAACCCAAAACCAGAAGAACACAGGAAAAAACAAAGATTGGAGCAGAAATTAATGTTATCGAAACCAAAAAAAACAGCAGAACAGATCAATGAAACCAGAAGCTGGTTCTTTGAAAGAATTAACAAAATTGGTAAACCACTAGCCAGTTTGATCAAAAAGAAAAAGGAGTGGACCCAAATAAATAAAATCAAGAATGAAAGAGGAGAGATCACAACCAGCACAGCAGAAATAAAAACAGTAATAAGAGAATATTATGAGAAATTATATGCCAATAAAATGAGCAATCTGGAAGAAATGGACAAATTCCTAGAAACATATACACTACCAAAACTGAACCAGGAAGAAATAGAAAATTTGAACAGACACATAACCAGTAAGGAAATCGAATTAGTAATCAAAAATCTGCCAAAAAACAAGAGTCCAGGGCCAGATGGCTTTCCAGGGGAATTCTACCAAGCATTTAAGGAAGAGTTAGCACTTATTCTCTTGAAGCTATTCCAAAAAAATAGAAATGGAAGGAAAACTTCCAAACTCTTTCTATGAAGCCAGCATTACCTTGATTCCAAAACCAGACAGAGACCCCACAAAAAGAGAGAACTATAGACCAATTTCCCTGATTAACATGGATGCAAAAATCCTCAACAAGATATTAGCCAACCAGATCCAACAATATTTAAAAAATTATTCACCATGACCTAGTGGTATTTATACCTGGGATGCAGGTCTGGTTCGATACCCACAAAACAATTAACATGATTCATTACATCAATAAAAGAAAGGACAAGAACCACATGATCCTCTCAATAGATGCAGAGAAAGCATTTGACAAAATACAGCATCCTTTCTTGATAAAAGCCCGCAAGACAGTAGGGATAGAAGGAGCATACCTCGAGATCATAAAAGCCATATATGAATGACCCAATGCTAATATCATCCTCAATGGGGAGAAACTGAGAGCTTTCCCCCTAAGGTCAGGAACAAGACAGGGATGTCCACGCTCGCCACTGTTATTCAACATAGTATTGGAAGTCCTAGCTTCTGCAATCACACAACACAAAGAGATAAAACGCATCTAAGTCAGCCAGGAAGAAGTCACACTTTCACTTTTCACAGATGATATGATACTCTATATGGAAAACCCAAAAGATTCCACCAAAAAACTGCTAGAATTGATTCATGAATTCAGCAAAGTTGCAGGATATAAAAATCAATGCACAGAAATCAGTTACATTCCTATACACCAACAACGAAGCAACAAAAAGAGAAAACAAGGAATGGATCCCATTTACAATTGCACCAAAAGCCATGAGATACCTAGGAATAAATCTAGCCAAAGAGTTGAAAAATCTATACACTGAAAACTATGGAAAGCTTATGAGAGAAATTGAAGAAGACCCAAAAAATTGAAAAAGATTCCATCCTCCTGGATAGGAAGAACAAATATTGTTAAAATGTTGTACCCAAAGCAATCTACATATTCAATGCAATCCCTACCAAAATAACGCCAGCATTCCTCACAGAGCTAGAACAATCCTAAAATTTGTATGGAACCATAAAAGACCCAAATAGCCAAAGCAATCTGGAAAAAGAAAACCAAAGCGAGGCATGACAGTCCCAGACTTCTAGCTATACTACAAAGCTGTAATCATCAAAACAGTATGGTACTGGCACAAGAACAGACATTCAGATCAATGGAACAGAATAGAGAACCCAGAAATGGAGCCACAAACGTATGGCCAACCAATCTTTGACAAAGCAGGAAAGAATATCCAATGGAATAAAGACAGTCTCTTCAGCAAGTGGTGCTGGGGAAATTGGACAGTGACATGCAGAAGAATGAACCTGGGCCACTTTCTTACACCATACACAAAAATCAACTCAAAATGGATGAAAGACCTCAATGTAAGACAGGAAGCCATCAAAATCCTCGAGGAGAAAGCAGGCAAAAACCTCTTCAATCTTTGCCACGGCAACTTCTTACTCAACATGTCTTGGGAGGCAAGGGAAACAAAAGCAAACATGAACTACTGGGACCTCATCAAAATAAAAAGCATCTGCACAGAGAAGGAAACAATCAGCAAAACTAAAAGGCAACCGACAGAATGGGAGAAGATATTTGCAAACGACATATCAGATAAAGGGTTAGTATCCAAAATCTACAAAAACTTATCAAACTCAACACCCAAAAACCAAATCATCCAGTGAAGAAATGGGCAAAAGACATGAATAGACACTTCTCCAAGGAAGACATCCAGATAGCCAACCGACACATGAAAAAATGCTCCACATTGCTCATCATCAGGGAAATACAAATCAAAACCACCATGAGATACCACCTCACACCTGTCAGAATGGGTAACATTAACAACTCAGGTAACAACAGATGTTGGCGAGGATGAGGAGAAAGAGGATCTCTTTTGCATTGTTGGTGGGAATGCAAGCTGGTGCAGCCACTCTGGAAAACAGTATGGCGGTTCCTCAAAAAATTAAAAATAGAACTACCCTACAAACCAGCAATTGCATTACTAGGTACTTATCCAAGGGATACAGGTGTGCTGTTTTGAAGGGACATATGCACCCCAATGTTTATAGCAGCACTATCAACAATAGCCAAAGTATGGAAAGAGCCCAAATGTCCATTGATGGATGAATGGATAAAGAAGATGTGGTATATATATAAAATGGAGTATTACTCGGCAGTCAAAAAGAATGAAATCTTGTCATTTGCCACTATGTGGATGGAACTGGAAGTTATTATGCTAAGTGACATTAGTCAGAGAAAGACAAATATATGAATTCACTCATATGAGGATTTTAAGAGACAAAACAGATGAACCTAAGGGAAGGGAACAAAAAATAATACAAAAACAGGGAGGGGGACAAAGCAAAAGAGACTCATATATATGTAGAACAAACAAAGGGTTATTGCAGGGGGTGTGGGAGGGGTATGGGCTATATGGGTAAGGGGTATGAAGGAATCTGCTCCTGAAATCATTGTTGCACTATATGCTAACTCATTTGGATGTAAATTTTTAAAAATTGAATTAAAAAAAGTAGAAACACAAAACTCAAATGAACATGAGACCTAAGGACACGTCATCCCTAAAAAATGAAAATAATCTTCAATCCATCAATTTAAAGCCACAGAATTTTACAATCTAGTTAATAAAGAATTCAAAATAGCTATTCTGAAGAAACTAAATGAGATATACAAAAACACACAAAGACAACTGAATGAAATAAAAGAAACAATACATAAACAAAATGAGAAATGTAATACACAGAAATCATTAAAAATAACCAAACAGGTGCATCTGGGTGGCTCAGTTGGTTAAGCGTCTGATTTCAGCCCAGAGCATGATCTCATGGACATGATGGCAGTGTGGAGCCTTCCTGGCATTCTCTTTTCTCTGGTTCCCCCTCTACCACCCAACTCATTCCTGCTCGCTCGCTCTCTTTCTCTTTCTCTCTCTCTCTCTCTCTCTGTCTCTGTCTCTGTCTCTCTCTCTCTCCCAATAAATAAACTTTAAGAAATTGCCAGACAGAAAATCCAGAGCTGCAGAACTCAATGAATAAAATTAAAAATATGTAATAGAAGTATCTACAGTAGATGGAAACAGAAAGTAGAATCAGTGGCTTGGAGGACAGGAACTTTGAGATAACCTAGTCAGAGAAGAAAGAAAAAAAAAGAATAAAAAAAGAGCAAAGAAAACCTATGGGAACCATGAAACATACAATTTTAGAATAATTGGAATTGGAAAAGAGAAAACTGGAGAAGGAAGCAGATGCTCTAGTTAAAGATATAATGGCTAAGAACTTCTCAAACCTGGTGACACACATGGACATCCAAGTTAATGAAGCTAATAGACTGCTACATTATCTCATTGCAAAATTTTTCATCGAGGCATAGTATAATGAAAGTGTCAAAAATTAAAGACAAAGCGAAAATCCTAAAAGCAGCCAGTAAAAAAAAGATTGTAAACTCCAAAGGAACACCATTAGGCTATCAATGGATATCACAGAAGACACCCTTAAGCAGGAGACAGTAGAAAGACATATTCAAAGTGTTGGAGAAAAATGCCAGCTGAGAACCTCTATCTGCCAAAGTTATCCTCCAGACAGAAAGGAGAAATAAAGACTTTTCCAGAGAAATAAAAGTTGAGAGTACTAATCACCATTAGACCTTTCCAACAAGAAATGATGAAAGGAGATGAGAGGGAGGCAAACCATAAGAGACTCTGAAATACAGAGAACAAACTGAGGGTTGATGCAGGGGAGGGTGGGGGAGACGGGGAAATGGATGATGGCCATTGAGGAGGGCACTTGTTGAGATGAGCACTGGGTATTGTACACAAGCAATGACTCCTGAGAATCTACACCCGAAACCAAGAGCACAATGTAAACACTGTATATTAGTCAACTTGACAATAAATTATATAGAAAGAAAGAAAGAAAGAAAGAAAGAAAGAAAGAAAGAGAAAGAAAGAGAAAGAAAAGAGAAGAAAAGAAAAGAATAGAAAAGAAAAGAAAAGATAAGGTAAGATAAGATGTAACATGTATAGCCATCAGGGTGACCTAGTTTATTAAGTGTCCAACTCTGGATATCAGCTCAGGTCATGATCTCATGAGTTTGAGTCTGAGACCCAATCAGGCTCTGTGCTAGCAGTGCTGAGCCTGTTTGGGATTCTCTCTCTCTCTCACTCTGTCTCTGCCCCTCCACTGCTTGTGCTCACTCATGTTCTCTCTGAAATAAATAAACTTTTTTTAAAAGTAAAAGAAAGAAAAGAAAAGGGGCACCTGGGTGGCTCAGTTGGTTAAGTGTCCGACTTCAACTCAGATCATGATCTCCATGCTGACAGCTCAGAGCCTGGAACCTGCTTCTAATTCTGTGCCTCCCTCTCTCTGCCCCTTCCTGCTCTCTTGCTCTCTCTCTCAAAAATAAATAAACATTTAAAAAAATTTTTTTAAATATTTAATATGAACATATATGAAAATAGACCACACACTGGTAGAGGTAAGTATATAGTCAGATTTAGAAGGCTATATCTGTAATAGGACAGAGAACACTGCATAAAAATTATAGACATATCCCTGATGAATATACATGCAAAAATTCACAATAAAATACAGGCAAGCCTAATGCAACAACACATTAAAGGATCATACACCATGATTAAATGAACATTGTCCCTACAAGGATGGTTCAACATACACAAAAACATAACTGTGATGCACCACGTTAATGTAAGATAAAAAGCATATCATCTCAAAAGATGCAGAAAAAAGCATTTGAAAAAAATACCACATCCTTTCTTAAATAAAACTGTCAACAGATTGGGTATAGAAGGAAATGACTGCAACACAATAAAGGCCAAAAATAAGAAACCACAACTAACATCACACTCACTTACATCTAGAAAGTCCTAAGACTCAACCAAAAAACTGTTGGAACTAATCAACAAGTTCAGTAAAGTTGCAGTACACAGAATCAGCATACAGAAACCAGTTGCATTTCTATACACTAACAATGAAACACCTGAAAAAGAAGTAAAAAAATATTATACCATTCACAGTAACATTAAAAACAATAAAATACTTAAAAATAAATTTAACCAAGGAAGTAACAGATCTGTACTATTAAAACTAAAATAAATTGATAAAATTAAAGAACACACACACAAAAAATGGAAAGATATCCCATGTTCATGAACCAAAATTAATATTCTCCAAATTTCCATACTACCCAAAGTCATCTATAGATTGAAGAAAATCTCCATCAAATTTCAATGATATTTTTCACCAAAATATAAAAAAAATACTAAAATTTGTGTGAAACTTCAAAAGACCTAAGCCAAAGGAACCTTGAGAAAGAGCAAGAGTGGAGGAATCACTCTCCTGATTCCAAACTATACCACAAAGCTATACTAAACAAAACAGTATGGGTCTGGCATGAAAATAGACATATAGGTCAGTAGAATAAAATAGAATCCAGAAATAAACTCCCACCTATATGTCAACTACTATTTAACAAGGGAGCCAAGAATACTCCGTGAGGAAAGAACAGTCTCTTCAATAAATGGTTTTGGAAAAACTGGATCATCAAATGCATAAGAATGAAATTGGGTCAACACCTTTCATCACTCACAAAAATTAACCCTAAGTAGATTAAAGAAAGGAATATAAGACCTGAAACCATAAAACTAGAAGAAAAGATAGGGAACAAGGTCCTTGACACTGGTCTTGAAAATGATTTTTTGGATCTCATACCAAAAGCACAAGCAAAAAAAGCAAAAGTCAACAAGTGCAGCTACATCAAATTAAGAAGGCTCTGCACAGCCAAAGAACAATTAACATAATCAAAAGGCAACCTACAGAATAGGAGAAAATCTCTGCAAACCATATACTGAAAAATATCTGCCAACCATGCACCTCAGATAAGGGGTTAATATCCAACATGTAAAAGGAATTCATAAAACTCAAAAAGAAAACAATCTGATTTAAAATTCGGTAGAGGAACTGAATGGATACTTTTCCTAGAAGACACCCAAATGGCCAATAGGTACACAAAAAGATACCCAACATCACTAATCATCAGGGAAATGCAAATCAAAAGCACAATGAAATATCAACTGACACCTGTTAGAATGACTACCATCACAGCAAGAGGTCATAAGTGGTGGTGAGGATTTGGAGAAAAGGGAACACCTGTACACTACTGGTGGAAAGGTAACTTGGTTTAGCCACTATTAAAATAGTATGGATGTTCCTCAAAAGATTAGAGAACTACCATAGGATCAAGCAACCCCACTTCTGGGTATACACTCAACAGAAATAAAAACAGGATACCAAAAAGATAATCTCCACTCCCGTGTTTATTGCAGCATTATTCATAATAGGCAATATGTGGAATGACAAAGAATTATAAAGAAGACATGGTGCTGACACACAGTACAGTGGAATATTACCCAACTACGACATGGAGGAAATCTTGCCATTTGAGACAACATGAATGGACCCTGATGGCATTATGCCAAGTGACATAACTCAGACAAAGACACAAACTGTATGATAGCACTAATATCATAAGAGTCAAAAAGCCGAACCCATAGAATCAGAGAGTCCAATGGTGGTTACCAGGACCTGGAGAGCAAGGAAATTAGAGAGATATTTTTTGAAAGGGTATAACCTTGCAACTAAAAGATAAATAAATATGGAAATCTAATGCACAGCGTAATGATTATGAGGTGCTCCTCCTACTGAAGCCCTCATGGTTCCTTAGGAAGACTTCACATACATTCTTACACATTTTTAAAGAACAATACTTCAAAGAGCATACCTAAGCTTACACGGTGGGGAAGGGGAGCACACATCTTTTATTCACCCTGCACTACTTCCTTGGTATGGGGTAAGACCTCACATTCTCTCCCAGAGATTCAGTGGTTCCCCTTCTCTCAATTCCATCCATTTGTAAACTTGTGAAAAACTTGGCAAAGGCTTCAAATGCCTCTTCATTTATAATCTTTAATTAAAGAGAACAATTACATGATTCATCAGAATTAGGAGGGCCCCCCCCCCCCTCCAAACAGCATTGAGAACCCAATGAGTCTCCAAGGATAATATGTCATTGTAATGACATCTGTTTTATACCAATTGGTTCAAGTCTGAGCAATCTGGCAAATCAGCAGCCAGTACTGTTACACAACTTGTTCCCTTTTCAAACAGATCACAAGAACCAAAAGCTTTATGTTCTACTTTACACAAAGAAAACTGGCCAAAGTTAAAAACCCTGCCTCTCCCACTATTATTTCTTCTCTGGCTCTTGAGGCTTCCTAGAGAATATCAGCATTAGAATAACTCTAACCATCTACTCCATGCATTATATCACCCCATACAACACCATAAATCTCTAGGACATAAAATGTTTAACATAGAAAATAAAAAGAATATATATCAGCTTTCCATATTTGTTCTTAGTCTGCAATATTTATAATTCAGTAACTCTATTCCTACAATGAATTTTCACACAAGTCTCCTCACACCAAACATAAACAGATGCTTGAAATATCAGAAATGATTTGAGAGTGCGAAACACTGGCTATGTCAGACAAGGGTAAATTTTCCACATTTAATGGGAGAAAGAGGCTTGAGTCCCACAATATAAAAAACTGATATTGTCTATGACATGGATTTTGAACATCATCTCCCATCAGAAATCCCCACTGAAACTAGAAGCAAGAAACTAAACCATCAGACTCCTAAGAAATGGTAAGGAAGGGACCACATCCTTCATTCCAATCCTCTTTAGGATTCAAATCACCTTTTCCTTCAGAAGATTATAGCTGGTAGAGACTGGAATGTGACCAAATTTATGGGATGATTAGTTCTGAAAGAGGCCTTAGACAAACAGTAGCTATATCAGACTCTTCCCGGGAGACACAACCAGGCTAATCGTATAGCTTTATTTCTGTTCAAAGGCACATCCTCTCTCTCCGTTTATTCCCACTATGGCAGAAACACACAACAAACATCAATCACCATCATGTCTGGATTACGCCACATCAAAATATTTGGGACACAAGTTCTCCATATTCTTGGGGGCCTCTGTCAGATATCAGTCCTTTACAATCAGAGGTCTGAGACTGAGCAGGGCTCAATCTCCAAAGCAAAAGGAACTAACGAGTTTCTAAACCTTAACATTTTACAAATACTTGCAGATTATTTATAAATGATGATGACATTCCCCATGTACAGTGAAAGTATGAACCTCCTCCGGACTTAAAGACATTGTGTTTGTGTGGAGTCAAGTCACCATCAGTCCATTTGGCATATTAATCTGTGTCAAACTAAGCTTTCTTTATACAAAGGCGATATTATAGTCCATTTATTTGCATATTCTTAGGAGTTAAGCTTTCTGATAGGACAAATCTGGACAGAACCTCAGCAGTACCATCTCTTCTTCTGTAAACTCCTCAAGGCATCTTTGATTTCCTTGTTCCTCAGACTGTAAATCAAAGGATTCAACATGGGGATGACCACGGTGTAGAATACTGATGCAAATCTGTCAAAACTGGAGGAACCGCCAGAGCTGGAACTCAAATAGACAAAGACACTCGAGATATAAAAGAGGGAAACTGCTGTTAGATGAGAAGCACAGGTGTTGAAAGCCTTGGACCTGCCTTTAGCTGAAGTGATCTTCATGACGGAGATGACAATATAACAGTAGGATACCATGATAATGAGAGCATTAACTACCCCAAAGATCATTGTTACTATAGCAAGCAATAGCTGTACAAAGAAAGTGTCAGTGCAGGACAGGACTAACAACTGGGGCATGTCACAGAAGAAGTGGTTGATGACATTAGGCCCACAGAAGTGAAGCTGAAGTATGGCACACAATTGGGATACAGAACCAGAGAGTCCAGCCAGATAGGACCCCAGCACCATCCGAATACAGAGGGTGGGTGACATGACTGATGAATAGAGAAGAGGATTACAAATGGCGGCATATCGGTCATAAGCCATGGCTGTCATGAGACAAGACTCACTCAGTCCCATGATTGAAAAAACAAAGTATTGAACGGCGCAACCCACAAAGGTGATAGTTTGCTGCTCTTGGAAAAAGCTGGAGAGCATCTTGGGGGCTGTGGAGGTCACATAGCAGATATCCATGAAGGACAGATTACTGAGGAAGAAGTACATGGGTGTGTGGAGGTGAGAGTCCATCCTTATTAAGATGATGAGGCACAAGTTCCAAGTCAGAGTCATAATGTAGATGAGCAGGAATACAACAAAGAGCACTACTAGGATTCTGGGGAAATCAGAGAATCCCAAAAGGATGAAATAAGTGACCTCTGTAATATTTCCTCCCCCAGTCATTGGCTTGGTGCTTCTAGAATCAGAAAAGAGAGAAGAGAATGCACTGCTGAAATCTCATTCAAATTAAAGATATATTTTCAAATTTGACTGAAAACGTAACAGAAATTCTGTGATTACTACAGAGATCAGTCATTGAAAGTTTTTTTTAAGCCTTTGAAAATTCATTATGTAAGTGCAGCTTTATAAGAGCATAAGGGTCATCACTGCAGATTAAAACTGAAATAGCCCTTCAGTCCCAGATAGCCATCTAGATAAATTTTTTAAATTTCTTCTTTTACCCTTAAGAAAAGTTATTTTTGATGTTTATAACAATTTTACAAACTTTTATGTAAATTTTTTGATATATCATCTTCTAACTGGCCCAGAAAACTGTATCGTAACTTGACTTTGATAATATTTTCTCAAGGCATAGCTTAAATGCCCAATAAAGTTATGGAAGAAGTCTCTTGGGAAGTCTTCATACTAAGTACACCAAAGGGAAGCTAGCATAGCTCATTACTGACCCCAACAATTTTTTCAATCTTAGGGTATTTTACTACTTGAAAACAGCATGGTACTGTGGTTAAAGGTTCAGACTTTGGAGTTTTGTCTGATACCTTCTCATTTTATGAACTCGCCCCCATAGCTTACACACTAAGACTGATTTGCTCCCAATAAAATGAGAACATCAAGAGCCCCTGGACTATAAGATTACTAGGAGAGTTACAGGAAAATTCATGGGGAGGCCCAGCCTACAATGCTGTACAAAATAACTGTTGAACAGGTGTTGGCTATTATTATCATGGATGGCTTACAGATAGCCATGAGTGACAGCTGTACCCATGGATAGGACTGTCAATGGCGCTAGAGCTGTATGGGTTAATTTGAGATATTTCCTGAGACATCACTGGTCTTGTAGACTGCCAGGAATCAATGCCTCTAGGCAGATTCAGATTCAGATCTCATGTAGAAGCAAATCAATCACCTGCAGCCATGAAGACAAGAACCACATAAACAATTTTCTATTTAGTTTGAGTTAATTACACTGGGTCAATTGACAACCACCATCAAGCTATGTAGGGCCTTGATGCAGAGAAAAAGTAGTTTCAATTACCAAGTACTGCATAGCTCATAGCTATAGTTCATAATGTTTTATTGAGATAGTCACCATATTAGAGCTTACTAACAGATTCATAACAGATTGCAGCTATGGCCTGTGCTCCATAAACAAACTGTCCTTCCTTGAGATGAAAGAGTGAATCAATGAGACAAGCTAAGAAATTTTTGAAAAAAAAAGATTAATAATTAAAAAGACATGAACTTTCATATATTAAAAAGTATTATACACACTGATAACTCACTATTCTTACAAAACATACATGTGTCAGAAGAATATATAGAAATCTCAGAAAAATTTAAATACTGGTAAGAATTTAATATATGATAATAGTATTTTAAATTGATAAAGGATAAACTTTTGACATAAATTTATATAATCTAAGTAGGCAGAAAAATTTCTGAAATATAGCATCAAAACAGAAACTAGAAGGGGCGCCTGGGTGGCGCAGTCGGTTAAGCGTCCGACTTCAGCCAGGTCACGATCTCGCGGTCCGTGAGTTCGAGCCCCGCGTCGGGCTCTGGGCTGATGGCTCAGAGCCTGGAGCCTGTTTCCGATTCTGTGTCTCCCTCTCTCTCTGCCCCTCCCCCGTTCATGCTCTGTCTCTCTCTGTCCCAAAAATAAATAAACGCTGAAAAAAAAAATTTAAAAAAAAAATAAAAAAAAACCCAGAAACTAGAAGAGAAAAATATGATACAATTTAAAACTTGTTTATGTCAGAAAAATTCACTTACATAAAATACTTTTGAAATACAATTGATGAAGGAAAAATAGTCACAAACATAAAAAAGACAAATGTAGTAATCCCTTTAATATAAAAGGTATAAATCAAGGGATGGGGCATTCACATTTACTCCTGATAAGGGTACAAAATGATTTTATCTCTCTGGAGGAAAAACGTTTTTACTTTATATAATATCTCTGTCTCTCTCTGTCTCCCTCTCTCTGTCTCTCTCTCTGTCTCTGTCTCTCTCTCTCTCTCTCTCTCACACACACACACACCCACCCACAACATGTGAGCCAATTACAAATACCAAAAGTAATGACTGGTATGATTTTGATTCCTCTTTTTTTTTTTTTTCAACGTTTATTTATTTTTGGGACAGAGAGAGACAGAGCATGAACGGGGGAGGGGCAGAGAGAGAGGGAGACACAGAATCGGAAACAGGCTCCAGGCTCCAAGCCATCAGCCCAGAGCCTGACGCGGGGCTCGAACTCTCGGACCGCGAGATCGTGACCTGGCTGAAGT
Source organism: Herpailurus yagouaroundi (assembly GCF_014898765.1). NCBI lineage: Eukaryota > Metazoa > Chordata > Mammalia > Carnivora > Felidae > Herpailurus > Herpailurus yagouaroundi. The sequence goes on along the minus strand of NW_024412418.1, from coordinate 2,250,342 downwards.
CGGACGCTTAACCGACTGCGCCACCCAGGCGCCCCTTGATTCCTCTTTTAAACATCCTTGTATTTGATAAATTTTCAACAACTCCTATAAGAAACAACTTATTAAGATACATACATCCTTAATCGTACAGAGTCTCAGACTGCACTCTCCCTGTTTACAGAGTCTTAATGGAATTTAAACACTCTCCTTTCTCCCTTCTTTTTTTGTTCAGACCCTTGAGGCTGTTTCCACTTTTCCTTTTTCCTTTTTTCTCTCCAGCTGCTTTGGGGGGGGGAGTGCTTTTCCTGTACTCATGCCCCCCCCCCCCCCCCCTCTCCGCAAGCAAAAACCACTCCCTGCCCTCTGTGGCTTCTCTCTTACCCAGTTCACCTCTTCACGCTGCATACCTGCCAAGTTCTGTGGTTCAGGTTGTGCAGATTTTTGTGCTAATCCTCAAATCAGTTTTCTAGGTGTGCAAGATAGTTTCGTGTTGCTCTGGCCACAATTCAGGGGCAAGAGACGCAAAAAAAAAACTTCCATGCTATTCTACCATCTTGGCCCCTCCTCCTCAGTTGCCTCATCTATAAAGGGGGCTAATGATACTTACTACCTCATAGGATTGCTGCAAGGACTGAATGACATAAAGGGCTTCAAACAGTAGAGGCTCAATAAATGTTAGCAATTATCATCCCCATTATCATTCCTCTCTGTGAAAGAAAAATAAGGCAGAATGAATACTGAAAGGTCAAGGAGCTCTTCACATAATTATTTTCTAAATTAGATGGCCTCTGTGCCTAGACTCAAGAATATTGTTAATCAATGACTATAGTTATTTCTATCTCATATTGTTCTGTTATCTGCCAGTCAGCTGTAAACTCCTGATGCCACTTTTTGTGTTCTACCACCACCAACTACTCTTGAGCTGACAACACTATGCACAGTGCATAGTCCAATGGAGATGTTCCACTATTTACTGATAAGCATCTTGTATACTAATGTTTGCATAACTGAGTAAATATATGTTGAACAAATGGTTCTTTCCCCCACTTTTCAATGTAAATCTAAAATTGTCTTATTACATTTCAAATATGTTTTTAGGAACTTGGAAATCTTTCTGTTTACTCTTAAAATAAAGTGTTGCCAATATACGTTCTCCATTATTTTATCCAAGATGAGTCAGTCAATGAATATATTTTGCAAGTATGAACTCCTGTGCAAAACATACCCCAATACACCAACATAATCGATCAATTCTGTGAAAATTAAGTCAAGTTTCTAATTAATCACTTGCAATAATTTTATTTTCTTATTACATTCTGGTACCAAGAGGCAGGCAGAGCTAAAAGTATTTCATTTAACTCATCATTCTCCCAATAAAGGTGAAGAACTGTGGATTGTTTACTAATTCATGTTAAAATTGATCCTGAAAACTTATCTTGCTAAAATTTGGTAGGATAGAGGAAGAGGGAAAAATTCTGAATATATTCACTCTCTTTAATTAGTTTTTTGCATGTGTTCAGAATATCCCAGACACTTTGAAGAAAAGGTGACTGACATAAATATTGGTTGGAGATAGGGTTATAGCTAATCAACACATTTTCCAATATGATCTACTAAGGACATGGCCACTCTGTAAGGCTGTTCAGGGTACAAAGTCAGGTAAAAACCAAGATGTTGCTGAATGAAGAAGAAAAATATAAGTTAAAAAAAAAAGGTCGAGGCGCCTGGGTGGCTCAGTCACCTAATTAAGCGCCCGACTTCAGCTCAGGTCATGATCTCACAGTTTTGGGGTTCAGGTGCCTCACTGGGCTCTCTGCTGACAGCTCGGAGCCTGGAGCCTGCTTCAGATTCTGTCTCCCTCTCTCTCTGCCCCTCCCCCACTCATGCTCTGTCTTTCTCTCAAAAATAAATAAACATTGAGAAAAATTTTAATTAAAAAAATTAAAAGAGACAGTAAGACCAACAATAACCATGGTAAATGGGCGGCTCAGTTGGTTAAGCATCCAACTCTTGATATCGGTTCAGGTCATGATCTCATGGTTTGTGAGATAGAGCCCCACATTGGGATCCATGATGAATGTGGAGCCTGCTTGGGATTCTCTCTCCCCCTCTCTCTCTGTCCCTCCCAAGCTCTCACACACACACATGCTCTCTCTCAAACAAACAAAAACAACTACCTATGCTTGGGAGTGAAGCATCTCTGATATCTGTGTTACCCTAACACTAGTGCCTCCAGACCCCCAGGGTCTCCAAAGATGACCATGGAGAGGTATATGAAGTATTTCAAAAGGCCAATGGAATTCTACTTGAATACTCTGTCATACCATTATTTCCCTGAGAGTCAATAAACAGTTAATTTTAGCTCAGTGTGAAATTGACTTCTAAAATTTGCTAGGTTTCATAAACATTGTCTTATTAGGTTCTAAGTAATCCCATTATCCCCCACTTTACAGGTGAAAAAAAAAGAAGGTAACAGAGCTTAAGAACATATCCTTAAGAAATTGCAGAACTGGAACTCAACATTCATCCCTCACCCCAGAATAATCCCTGATATTTTAGAGTAGAGATTAATCTTTTCAAGGAAGGTCAGAGACATTCTATAGGTGAAAAAGAACCCAAGGAAGAGCCCACTGGGGAGAGTGTGGGAGTGAGGATGGGAGAGGGAAGAGGTGAAGAATGGGAGACTGAGGACCATAAAACCTTGCTCCACACAGGTCCTACTGGAGGAATCACATGGCTATTAAGATAGCACAAAATCCACTGTTCTCACTAAATCTTGCCCTCTCACCTGGACCCAGATTCCCCAAGAAGACAGAGCTCTTGCCAAAGGTTAAAACTGCTTATTTCTTTTCCAAAGGAATTTTCCAGCTGGGCCCTATTGTTCTCCAAGATGGGAGTCTTTGGCTTTGAAACTGGCTGTCCACTCAGGGCAAGAGAGATGCCCACAACTGGCGATCCTCTTAAATATGCTATTAAGAGCAGAGGTAACACGAGAAAAGACAATTAGAGGGAGAAAACCCTCAGGGACGCTCTCTGGAGTCATGGTTGCCATGGAGTTTTTGTCCCTGCTAATTCCATGCCCCACTTTGCCATGTCCCTTCTGGATCCATCCCTGACATCCCCATAGTCCAATAAATGTTCTCATGGCTGTAGTCTTTCTATTGGAAACTTAAGAGTCATTAGAGCTGGAAAGAACCTAGAGATCATCTAGTCCAATACCTTCAATTACCAGGTGAGGAACCTGAAGCCAGGGAGCTAAAAGATTTGCTCAAGATGACATGGCTAGCTGGTAAAATACCTTAATTAAAATAAATTAAATACATGAGCATTTCCCTCTGTACAAAACACTTTCACTTTAGATATAGACATACATAAATTTTCTCAAATACCTGACCAGACTCAACCATCACAGCAGCGCTGTGAGTCACACACACCATTATTTCCTATACATAATGAAGAAGCTGAGACAATAAGGAAAACAACAAAACTAATTCATGACAGAGTCACGACTTATCATGGTTACAACCTGGGACATGGGTATCAACCAATCTGATGACTTGATGACTGTGTGACCTTGAACAAATTAGCCTCTCCAAGCCTCAGGATTATCATAAAATGGGGCTGATAGTAGTAGCTACTTCATACAGTACGTCTACATAGAGAGAATCAAGTTAGATAATGCATGTAAAGTTCTTACCAGGGGGTGTAGTACAAGTATAACTTCTATTAACAGTAGGTGTAATTTGTGTGTTCTGATCTGGAGTTCTTTCCAACGTGTTCTGCTGCATTACTAATCCTTCACTAAAAATACCTACTTAAGATCATTCCCACAAACATTTTTGCTTGTTTGTTTCTAGGTTTTTACAAGTGAAACTCCTCTATCCTGCCAGTTACTAGGGATGCAGAGATGCTCTAGAAAAGTCTCATCCTTCGTTTGATCTATTTCAGCTATTCTCACCTCCAGGGAGAAAAGGGTGGGTGGGCAACGAGTTAATTATTTAACTCTCACTGATAGGTTAATAGTTACATATTCCCCCTGATAAGAACTGTAATAACTTTACCCTTGAATCTAGACAGGTTCTTAAGATAGTTTTAAAGATAGAAAACCAAAAGTATAGGCTGTGGTCTCCAGGGCCAAGCAATGGAAGCCATGATTCTGGTCAGTAAGAACCATATATGTTCCACAAATCACACTTTGTGAGATTCAAGATGAATTATCGCTGTGCTAGGAAGAATGTGTCAAATCTCTGTGTGCCCAAAGGTTCTATCTGTAATATATGTAATATAATTTCTCACCTCTCAATTTCATATGGTAACGGAAATACAAATCAAATCTGTGTGATGTAAATACGTAAAATGTAAAGTATTGTATAAATACAAATGCAGTATGTATGAAATTAGTCCATGAACTCTTCTATGGAAAAAAAATCTCTTTTTAAACTTTTTTGAAGTCCTCTTGTTTGGACTCTGAGTACTCATAGAACTCCCAAGTCTGGTGACTCTTCTGCTCCTGATCAACTTAAGGTCCTGGAATCCCTAGAGGGCTCAGATCAGAGACTCAATTCCTGCACCCTAAACACACCACAATAGCCATCATTTCTGAAGTCTTGCACAGTTTCTGGAAGATACCAAGCAGCATGCTCCAGGACTGCCTATGCCAAGAAATTGATGACAGCATAGCAGTTTCAGATGTACATTGTAATCAACGTCTGTATATACACTACAAAGTGATCATCGCCAAGTCTGGTTATCACCAGTCATCACCATGCAGTTGACCCCCTTCACAATCTTACCCAGTTCCCAACCTCCTTCCTCTCTGGTAACCGCAGCTATGTTCTGTATATGAGTTTGTTTTTTTTATTGTTATGTTGTTTATCTTATGTCTTTAGATTCCAAATATGAGTGAAATCGTTATAACTCTTCATCTGACTTATTTCATGTATCGTAATACCTTCAAGGTCTATCCATATTGTTACAGATGGCAAATTTTCATTCTTTATGGCTGAGTTGTATTCACAGATATATATGATGCATATCCACTATATATAATGTGAGAGAGACAGAGATAGAGATAGACATAGACATGAGATAGAGAGATATATCACATACTTTTTATCCATTCATGTATTGATGGACACTTCGGTTGGCTGGCTATTGTATATAATGCTGCAATATACATAGATGTGCATATTTCTTTTTGAATTAGTTTTTTTTTTGTCTACTTTGAATAAATATACAGAAGTAGAATAGCTGGGTCATATGGTAATCTACTCTTAATTTTTTGAGGAACATCCATACTGTTTTCCACAGTGGCTGAACCAAATTACATTCCCACCAACAGTGCACAGGGTTCCCTTTTCTCCACATTCTCTCCAACAGTTGTTATTTCTTGTCTTTTTGATTCTAGCCATTCTCACTTGTGTAAGGTGGTATCTTGTGCTTTTGATTTGCATTTCCCTGATGATTAGTGATGTTAAGCATATTTTCATGTGTCTATTGGCCATCTGTATGTCTTCTTTGGAAAAGAGTCTATTCAGGTCCTCTGTCCATTTTAATCAGATTGTTTGGGTTTTCTTAATTTTTAAAATATAAATCATTGTCAAGTTAGCTAACATACAGTGTATACAATGTGCTCTTGGTTTTGGGAGTAGATTCCCATGATTCATCACTTATATACAACACCCAATGCTCATCCCAACAAGTGCTCTCCTCAATGCCCATCACCCATTTCCCCCTCCCATCCACCTCCCCATCAATCCTGTTCTCTGTATTTTTTTTTAAATTTTTTTTCAACGTTTTTATTTATTTTTGGGACAGAGAGAGACAGAGCATGAACGGGGGAGGGGCAGAGAGAGAGGGAGACACAGAATCGGAAACGGGCTCCAGGCTCTGAGCCATCAGCCCAGAGCCTGACGCGGGGCTCGAACTCACGGACAGCGAGATCGTGACCTGGCTGAAGTCGGACGCTTAACCAACTGCGCCACCCAGGCGCCCCCTGTTCTCTGTATTTAAGAGTCTCTATGGTTTGCCTCCCTCTCGGCTGAAACTATTTTTCTCCCTCCCTTCCCCCACGGTCTTCTATTAAGTTTCTCAAATTCCACATATCAGTGAAAACATATGGTATCTGTCCTTTTCTGACTGACTTATTTCACTAAGCATAATACCCTCCAGTTCCATCCACGTTGTTGCAAATGGCAAGCTTTCATCCTTTCTCATTGCTAAGTAGTATTCCATTGTATGTATAAACCACATCTTCTTTATCCATTCATCAGTTGATGGACTTTTGGGCTCTTTCCATAATTTGGCTATTTTGTATTCCCACCAACAGTGTAAGAGGGTTCCCTTTCACTGCATCCTCCTCAACATCTTTTATTTCCTGTGTTGTTAATTTTAGCCATTCCAACAGGTGTGAGGTTGGTATCTCATTGTGGTTTTGATTTGTATTTCCCTGATGATGAGTGATGTTGAGTATCTTTGCTCATGTGTCTGTTAGCCATCTGTATGTCTTCTTTGGAAAAGTGTCTATTCGTGTCACCTACCCCCCCCCCCTTTTTTTTTTTTTTTTTTTAGTATTTATTTATTTCTGAGAGAGACAGAGTGTGGACAGGGAGGTGCAGAGAGGGAGAGGGAGACACAGAATCTGAAGCAGGCTCCAGGCTCTGAGCCATCAGCACAGAGCCTGACACAGGGCTCAAATCCACAGACCACAAGATCATGACCTGAGCTGAAGTCAGATGCTCAGCTGACTGAGCCACCCAGGTGCCCCTATCACCTGCCCATTTCTTAACTGGATTATTTATTTGGGGGATGTTGAGTTTGATAAATTCATTCTAGGTTCTGGATACTAACCCTTTACCAGATATGTTATTTTCAAATATCTTCTCCAATTCCATAGGTTGTCTTTTAGTTTCATTGACTGTTTCCTTCACTGTGCAGAAGCTTTTTATCTTGATGAAGTCTCAATAGTTCCTTTTTGCTTTTGCTTCCCTTGCCTCTGGCAACATGTCTAGTAGGAAATTGCTATGGCCAAGGTCAAAGAGGTTGTTGCTTGTGTTCTACTCTAGGATTTTGATAGTTTCCTGTCTCACATTTAGGTCTTTCATCCATTTTGAATTTATTTTTCTGTATGGTGTAAGAAAGTGGTCCAATTCCATTCATCTGCATGTTGCTGTCCAGTTTCCCAGCACCATTTGTTGAAGAGATTGTCTTTTTCTCTTCAATATTCTTCCCTGCTTTGTTGAAGATGAGTTGGCCATATAGTTGTGTGTCCATTTCTGGGTTCTCTAATCTGTTCCCCTTATCTCTGTGTCTGTTTTTGTGCCCGTGCCATATTGTCCTGATTATTACAGCTTTGTAATACAGCTTGAAGTCAAGAATTGTGATGCCTCCAGCTTTGCTTTTCTTTTTTCAAGATTGCTTTGGCTACTCAGAGTCTTTTGTGGTTCCATACAAATTTTAGAATTGTTTGTTCTAGCTCTATGAAAAATGCTGGTGGTATTTTGATAGAGATTTCACTAAATATATAGGTTGCTTTGGTTAGTGTAGACATTTTAACATTTGTTCTTCAAATCCATGAGCATGGAATGTTTTTCAATTTACGTGTGTCCTCTTCAATTTCTTTCATAAAGGTTCTATAGTTTTCAGATATTTTACCTCTTTGGTTAGGTTTATTCCTAGGTATCTTATGGTTTTTGGTGCAATTGTAAAATAGGATCAATTCCTTGATTTCTTTTTCTGCTGCTTCATTACTGGTGTATAGAAATGCAACCGATTTCTGTACATTGATTTTATATTCTGTGACTTTGCTGAATCCATATATCAGTTCTAGTAAGTTTTTAGTGGAGTCTTTCAGACTTTCTATACAGAGTACCATGTGATTTGCAAATCATGAAAGTATGACTTCTTCCTTGCTGATGTGGATGTCTTTTAATTCTTTCTGTTGTCTGATTGCAGAGACTAGACTTCCAGTACTATGTTAAATAACAGTGATGGGAGTGGACATCCCTGTCATGTTCCTGACTGTAGAGGAAAAGCTGTCACTTTTTTCCCCATTGAGGATATTGACTGTGTGTCTTTCATTTATAACCTTTATGATATTGAGGTATGTTCTCTCCACTCCTACTTTAATAAGGATTTTTATCAAGAATGGGTGCTATATTTTGTCAAATGCTTTGTCTGCATCTATTGACGGGGTCATATAGTTCTTATACTGTCTTTTATTAATATGGTGTATCACATTGATTGATTTACAAATATTGAACAACCCCCACAGCCCAGGAACAAATCCCACTTGATTGTACTGGATAATTCTTTAATGTACTTTGGATTTGATTTGCTAGTATCTTGTTGAGAATTTTTGCATTGGTGTTCATCAGGGATGTTGGCTTGTAATTCTCTTTTTTAGTGGGGTCTTTGGTTTTGGAATCAAGGTAATGCTGGCCTCAGAGAAGGAGTCTGGAAGTTTTCATTCCATTTCTATTTTTTGGAATTTTTAAAAGGAATATGTATTAACTCTTCTTTAAATGTCTCATAGAATTCCCCTGGGAAGCCATCTGGCCCTCGATTTTCGTTTGTTGGGAGATTTTTGATTACTGATTCAATTTCTTTGCTTGTTATGGGTCTGTTTAAATTTTCTATTTCTTCATGTTTCATTTTTGGTAGTTTGTCTGTTTCTAGGAATTTACCCATTACTTCTACATTGCCTAGTTTTTTTAGCATATACTTTTTCATAATATTCTCTTATAATTGTTATTTCTGTGGTGTTGCTTGTAATCACTCCTCTTTCATTCATGATTTTATTTATTTGGGGTCGTTTCTCTTTTCTTTTTGATAAATCTGGCTGGGGGTTATCAGTTTCATTAATTCTTTCAAGAACCAGCTCTTAGTTTCATTGATCTCTCCTATTCTGTGTGTGTGTGTGTGTGTGTGTGTGTGTGTGTGTGTTTATGTCATTTATTTCTGCTCTCCTCTTTATTATGTCCCTTCTGCTGGCTTTAGACTTTATTTGCATTTGCTTTTATTTTTTTAATGGTTATTTTTGAGAGACAGAGAGAGAGAGAGAGCGAGTGAGGGAGGGACAGAGAAAGAGGGAGACACAGAATCTAAAGCAGGCTCCAGGCTCTGAGTTGTGTCAGCACAGAGCCCAATGCAGGGCTCAAACCCACAAACCATGAGATCATGACCTGAGCTGAAGTTGGACGCCCAACTGACTGAGCCACCCAGGCGCCCCTGCTCTTCCTTTTTTAGCTCCTTTAGGTGTAAGGTTAGGTTGTATATTTGAGATTTTTTCTTGCTTCTTGAGGTAGGCCTGTGTTACTATATACTTCCCACTTAGGACTGCCTTTACTGCATCTGTTGGGGGATTTTTGATTACTGATTCAATCTCCTTGCTAGTAATTGGTCTATTCATATTTTCTATTTTTTCATCATTCAGTCTTGGTAGTTTGTATGTTTGCCGGAATTTGTCCATTTCTTCTAGGTTGTACAAGTTGTAATTGTTCATAGAAATCTCTTATAATCTGTATTTCTGTGATATCAGTTGTAAGAGCTCCTCTGTCATTTCCGATTTTACTTATCTCATTCTTATCTTTTTCCTTGGTAAGTCTATCTGAAACATTTGTCTGTTTTGTCTGTTAAGAGTTAGAAAATGGCCCTTTGTTTCATTCATCTTTTCTATTGTCTTTTCAGTCTCTTTTTCATTTATTTCCATGCTGGTCTTTGTTTTTCCTTCCTTCTACTAAGTTTGGGCTTAGTTTATTCTTCTTTTTCTAGTTCCCTGAATTGTAAAGTTACGTTGTTTAAATTACATTTCAGGGCACCTGGGTGGTTCAGTCAGGTAAGTGCCTGACTTCAGCTCAGGTCATGGTCTCACAGTTTGTTAATTTGAGCCCAATGTCAGGTTCTATGCTGACAGCTCAGAGCCTAGAACCTGCTTCAGATTCTGTGTCTTCCTCATTCTGCCCCTCCCCAACCTGTGCTCTCTCTCTCTCTCACTCTCAAAAAAAAATGAACATTAAAAATATTTCTAACTTAAAAAATTAATTACATTTATTCTTTCTTAATGCAAGTATTCATTGCTATGTACTTTTCTTAGAACTGCCTTTGCCCCATCCTTAATGTATTTCCATTTCATTTGTCTCAAAATACTTTTTAAATTTGTTTTCTTTTTTTAATAGTTACTTGTATATTTTGAGAGAGAGGGAGCATGAACAGGGGAGGGGCAGAGAGGAGAGAGAGTCACAAGAACTCTCCACACTGTCAGTGCACAGCCTGACACAGGGCTTGATCTCACAAACCATAAGATTACACCTTCCTGAGCTGAAACTGGATGCTTAACCAATTGAGCCACTCAGGTGCCCTGATTTCAACATAAATTCATTGGTATTTGGTAGCATGTTGCTTAATTCTCTACATATTTGTGAATTTTCCACTATCCTTCTTGTACTTGATTTCTAGTTTCATGCCATTGGAAAAGATTCTTTTTTATTTTTTTAATACTTATTTTATTTATTTTGAAAGAGGGAGAGCAAGCAAGCAGGGGAGGGGTTGAAAAAGAAGATTCCAAGCAGACTCTTCACTGTCTGCAAAGCCAAATGTGGGGCTCAAACTCACAAACTGAGATCACGACCTGAACTGAAATCAAGAGTCTGATGCTTAACTAAATAAGCCACACAGGCACCTCCTGGAAAAGATTTTTTTTTTATTTTTTTTAACGTTTATTTATTTTTGAGAAGAGAGAGAGCATGAGCAGGGGAGGAGAGAGAAAGAGGGAGACACAGAATCTGAAACAGGCTCCAGGACCTGAGCTGTCAGCACAGAGCCCGATGCGGGGCTCAAACTCACAGAACATGAGATCATGACCTGAGCCAAAGTCGGATACTTAACCGACTGAGCCACCCAGGCGCCCCCTGGAAAATATTCTTAATATGATTTTAATCTCCTTAGATAAGGCTTACTTTGTGGCTTAACATATGAGCTCTCTTGGAGCATGTTTCATTCACACTCTAGAACAGTATATTCTGCCCCTTTGGATAGAATACTCTGTGAACGTTGTTAAGCCCATCTATTCTAACATGTAGTCTTAGTCCAATGTTTCAATATTAAGATTCTGTCTGGACGATTTGTCCATTGTTTAAAATGGGGTAGTGGAAGTTCTCTACTGTTATTGTATTGCTATTTCTCCCTTTGAGTCTGTTAATATTTCCCTTATAAATTTAGGTGTTCCAATGTTGAGTGCATAAATATTTGCAAATATTATATCCTTTGGTTGAGTTGATCCCTTTATTGTTACATAATGACCTTTTTTGTCTCTTACTAAAGTCTTTTTCTTACCATCTATTTTTTTCTGATACAACTAATCATGCTTTGTTCTGATTTCCATTTACATAGAATTTCTCTTTCCATCCTTAATTTTCAGTCTGCTTGTGTCTTTAATAATTATGCCTCTGGTAGGCAGCATATAGTTGGATTTTGTTTTTTATCCATTCAACCACTCAAAGTGTTGGAGAATTTAGCCCTTTCATATTTAAAGTATTATTAAGTGTGGATTTAATGTTGCCATTTTGTTCATTGTTTTGGATGTTTTGTAATTCCTTTGTTTCTTCATCTCTTATTCTCTACCTTCGTATTTGATTATTTTCTCAAGTAGTATGTTTAGATTCTTTCTCTTTACCTTTTGTGGATTTACTATAAGTATTTGCTCTGTGGTTACCATGAAGCTTACATAAAACACCTTAAGTTCAAGTCTTTATTAAAATTACATTATTACATTTTAAGTTTTTGATGCAACAATTTACAACTTTTTACCTCGTATACCACTAACAAATTATTGTAGTTATTTTCGCTTTTGCCTTTTAACCTTCATACTAGATTTGTAAGTGATACACCACCATGATCACCACATTACAGTGTTCTGAATTTAATTTACCTTTCCAATTAGATTGTGTTTTCATATGTTTTCCTGTTACTAATTAATGACTATTTATTTCTGCTTAAAGAAGTCCCCTTACATTTCTTTCCTTCTTCTTTTTCTTTTTTCTTTTCTCTTCTTTCTTTCTTTTTTAATTTAAGTTAGTTAACATACAGGGTAGTCTTCGCTTTAGGTGATTCAGCTCTTACATATGACATCACGTGCTCATCCCAAAAAGTGCCCTCCTTAATACTCATCACCCATTTAAGCCATCCCCCCACCCATCTCTCCTCCAGCAACCCTCAATTTGTTCTCTGTACTTAACAATTTCTTATGGTTTGCTTCCCTCTCTGTTTTTATCTTATTTTTCATTCCCTTACCTATGTTCTTCTGTTGTTTTCTCAAATTTCACATGAGTGAACCATATAATATGTCTTTCTCTGACTGACTTATTTCACTCAGCCTAATACCCTCTAGTTCCAACCACATGGTTGCAAATAGCAAGATTTCAATTTTTTACATCACCAAGTAGTATTCCATTGTATACATAAAGCACAACTTATTTAAAGGCAACCTAGTGGTGATGAATTCTTCAAGTGTGCTTGACTGGAAACTCTTTATCTTTCTTTCAATTCTGAAAGACAACTTATCCAGGTAGATTATTCTTAGTTGGCACCTTTTTTTCTTTCAGCAATTTGAATATGTTGTGCCACACCATTAGGCCTACAAAATTTCTGCTGAGAAATCTACTAATGTTCTATGGAGATTTTCATACAGAACAAGCTGTTTTTCTCCTGCTGCTTTTAAGATTATCTCTTTAATTTTTGACATTTTATTTTCAATAAGTCTCAGTGTGGGTTCTCTTGGATTCATGTTACTTAGAATTCTCTGGGCTTCCAGAATCTGGATGTCTGTTTCTTTTCCTAGGTAAGGAAACACAAAAACAGAAACACAAAACTCAAATGAACATGAGATTCAAGGAATCACGTCATCCCTAAAAGATGAAAATAATCCTCGATTAATCAGTTCAAAGCTACAGAATTTTGCAATCCAGTTAATAAAGAATTCAAAATAGCTATTCTGAGGAAACTAAATGTTCTGAGGAAACTAAATGAGATACAGAAAAAACACAAACAATTCAATGAAATAAAAAACAATACATGAACAAAATGAGAAATTTAACAGACAAAGAAATCATTAAAAACAACCAAACACTATCAACAATAGCCAAAGTATGGAAAGAGCCCAAATGTCCATCAGTGGATGAATGGATAATGAAGATGTGGTATATATATATACAATGGAGTATTACTCGGCAATCAAAAAGAATGAAATCTTGACATTTGCAACTACGTGGATGGAACTGGAGGTTATTATGTTAAGCGAAATTAGTCAGTCAGAGAAAGACAAAAACCATATGACTTCACTCATATGAGGACTTTAAGAGACAAAACAGATGAACATAAGGGAAGGGAAACAAAAATAATTTAAAAACAGGGAGGGGGACAAAACAGAAGAGACTCATAAATATGGAGAACAAACTGAGAGTTACTGGAGGGGTTGTGGGAGAGGGGATGGGCTAAATGGGTAAGGGGCACTAAGGAATCTACTCCTGAAATCATTGTTGCACTATATGCTAACTAATTTGGATGTAAACTTAGAAAAAAATAATAATAATAACCAAACACAAAATCTGGAGCTGCATAATTCATTGAATATAATGAAAAATATGCAATAGGAAGCATCTACAGTAGATGGAAACAGTAAGTAGAATCAGTGAGCTACAGGACATGAGCTTTGAGATAAGCCATCAGACAAGAACAGAAAAAAAGAATACAAAAGAGCAAAGAAAGCCTATGGGAGCCATGAAACATACTATTTTAGAATAAATGGAGTAGAAAAAGAAAAGAGAGGAGAAGAAAACAGAAAGTCTACTTAAAGATATAACAGCTTAAGAATTTCCCAAACCTGGGTAGATACATGGACATCCAAGTTAAAGAAGCTACTGGCCTGCCACATTATCTCATTGCGAAATTACCTCTCTGACGCATATTATAATGAAAGTGTCAAAAATTAAAGACAAAGAGAGTCCTAAAGGGAGCAAGTGAGAAAAAGGATTGTAAACTACAAAGGAATCCCCATTAGGCTATCAATGAGTATTACAGCAGATAACTGGAAGCCAGGAGAGAGTAGAATGATATATTTAAAGTGTTGGGGAAAAAATGCCAGCTGAGAACCTCTATCTGCCAAAGTTATCCTTCAAATAGGAAGCAGAAATAAAGACTTTTCCATACAAATAAAAGCTAAGGGTATTAATCACCATTAGACCTTCCCAGCAAGAAATGATGAAAGGAGATCCTCAAGCTGATTGAAAAGATGTAACATGAAAACATATGAAAATAGACTACACACTGATAGAAGTAAATATAAAGTCAGATTTAGAAGGCTATTTCTACAATAGGATAGAGTTTTAATCATGTAACTATAGCATAACTACTGTGGTTTGTTAATAAATACATACCATAAAAAGAAGTAATTTGTGAGATCAAAAACATAGGAGAGGAAGAAAAAGGATACACTACTATGAGACCAAATTAAGCTGCTAACAGTTTGAAATGGATTTTTAATCTATGTTTTATATAAGTCATGTGGTAACCACAAAGCAAAAACCTGTATCTGATTCACAAAAGATAAAGAAAGAGGCATCAAAGCATACCATCAGGGAAATTAACCAACTCACAAGTTAGGAAGAAATAAGAAAAACAAGTAATGGAACAACAAAACAGCTGTTATTAGTTGTTATTAGCAGTTATTAGCAGTTATTAGTAAGATAACATATCAATAATTACCCTATATATAAATACATTGATTTCACCAACCAAAGGCACAGAGTGGCAGGATGGATTAAAACAACAACAACAAAATAAGACCCAATTATATGCTGCCTACAAGAGACTTACTTCAACTGTAAGGACACAAGGCTAAATAAAAGTGAGAAGATGGAAAAAGTAAAAACCAAAAGAAAGCAGGGGTAGGGGCTCCCGGATCTGGGTGGCTCAGGCATTTCAGCGTCCAACTCTTGATTTTTGGCTCAGGTCATGATCTCACAGTAGTGAGATAGAGCCCTGCATCAGGCTCTGCACTGAGCTGGGAGCCAGCTTGGTATTCTCGATCTCCCTCTCCCCCTGACCCTCCCCTGATTGCTCTCTCATTCTTGCTCCCTCTGACTCTCAAAAAAAAAAAAAAAAAAAAGGAAAAAAATAGGGTTGATGCATTTCCTTTTAAATAAAGAAGGAAAGGGAAGATGGCGGCTTAGGAGGACACTGGGCTCACCGCATCCTGCGGATCACTTAGATTCCACCCACACCTGCCTAAATAACCCAGAAAACCACCAGACTAGCAGAATAGATTCTCCAGAGCCAAGCATAGACGAGAGGCCCACGGAAGAGGGTAGGAAGGGCAGAGAGGCAGTGTGCACTACATGGACTGGCGGGACGGAGACTGGACGGAGGGGCAGCCCGCCGGCAAAGCAGAGCCCCTGAGTCTGGCTTGCAAAAGCAGAGGGGCTGGACGGAGTGTGTTCTGACAGTAAGAGGGACTTAACATCTGGAAGGTTATAAGTTAACAGCTCTCCTCGGAGAGCAGGAGGGCTGGAGGACAACGGGAGGGAGAGTTGTTGAGCCCCAGACGACAGAGCTCGGCTTGGTGGGGAACAAAGACGCTCGCCAGCGCCATCTCCCTCGACCATCCCCCGCCAAAATCCCAAAGGGAACCAGTTCCTGTCAGGGAACTTGCTTGCACCCAACGCTGTGCTTCTGTGGATCCGTCCCTCCAGTAGCAGGTCTGACTCCCTCCTGGTGCCACAGGGCCCCTCCCGAGGCGGATCACTGAAGGAAAAGTGAGCTGAACCTGTCCCTCCTGCCCCCGTGCACCTTGCTGATCCACCCCAGCTAATACGCCAGATCACCAGCACCACAAGCCTGGCAATGTGCAAGTAGCCCAGACGGGCCACGCCGCCCCACAGTGAATCCCTCCCCTAAGAGAGGGGAAGAGAAGGCACACACCAGTCTGACTGTGGCCCCAACATTGGGCTGGGGCAGACATCAGGTCTGACTGCGGCCCCGCACACCAACGCAAGTTATTCAAGGCAGCACAGGGGAAGTGCCCCACAGTCCCGCACCACTCCAGGGACTATCCAAAATGACCAAACGGAAGAATTCCCCTAAAAAAAAACCTCCAGGAAATAACGACAGCTAACGAACTGATCAAAAATGATTTAAACAATATAACAGAAAGTGAATTTAGAATAATAGTCATAAAATTAATCGCTGGGCTTGAAAACAGTATAAAGGACAGCAGAGAATCTATTGCTACAGAGATCAGGGACTAAGGAACATCCAGGAGGAGCTAAAAAATGCTATTAATGAGCTGTAAAATAAAATGGAGACGACCACAACTCAGATTGAAGAAGTAGAGGAGAGAATAGGCAAACTAGAAGATAAAATTATGGAAAAAGAAGAAGCTGAGAAAAAGAGAGATTAAAAAAATCCAGGAGTATGAGGGGAAAATTAGAGAACTAAGTGATGCACTAAAGAGAAATAATGTACGCATAATTGGTATTCCAGAGGAGGAAGAGAGAGGGAAAGGTGCTGAAGGTATACTTGAAGAAATAATAGCTGAGAACTTCCCTGAACTGGGGAAGGAAAAAGGCATTGAAATCCAAGACGCACAGAGAACTTCCTGCAGATGTAACTTGAATCGATCTTCTGCACGACATATCACAGTGAAACTGGCAAAATACAAGGATAAAGAGAAAATTCTGAAAGCAGCTAGGTATAAACGTGCTCTAACATATAAAGGGAGACCCATGACGGATCTCTCTACTGAAACTTGGCAGGCCAAGAAGGAATAGCAGGAAACCTTCAATGTGATGAACAGAAAAAATATGCAGGCGAGAATCCTCTATCCAGCAAATCTGTCATTTACAATAGAAGGACAGATAAAGGTCTTCCTAAACAAACAAAAACTGAAGGAATTCATCACCACTAAACCAGCCCTACAAGAGATCCTAAGAGGGATCCTGTGAGACAAAGTACCAGAGACATCGCTACAAGCATGAAACCTACGGACATCACGATGACTCTAAACCCGTATCTTTCCATAATAACACTGAATGTAAATGGATTAAATGCTCCAACCAAAAGACACAGGGTATCAGAATGGATAAAAAAAACAAGACCCATCTATTTGCTGTCTACAAGAGACTCATTTTAGACCTGAGGACACCTATAGATTGAGAGTGAGGGGATGGAGAACTATTTATCATGCTACTGGAAGCCAAAAGAAAGCTGGAGTAGCCATACTTATATCAGACAAACTAGACTTTAAATTAAAGGCTGTAACAAGAGATGAAGAAGGGCATTATATAATAATTACAAGGTCTACCATCAGGAAGAGCTAACAATTCTAAGTGTCCATCCACCGAATATGGGAGCCCCCAAATATATAAAACAATTACAAACATAAGCAACCTTATTGAGAATAATGTGGTAATTGCAGGGGACTTTAACATCCCACTTACAACAATGGATAGATCATCTAGACACATGGTCAATAAAGAAACAAGGGCCCTGAATGATACATTGGATCAGATGGACTTGACAGATATATTTAGAACTCTGCATTCCAAAGCAACAGAATATACTTTCTTCTCGAGTGTACATGGAACCTTCTCCAAGATAGATCACATACTGGGTCACAAAACAGCCTTTCATAAGTATACAAGAACTGAGATCATACCATGCATACTTTCGGACCACAATGTTATGAAGCTTGAAATCAACCACAGGAAAACCTCCAAAAGCATGGAGGCTAAAGAACACCCTAATAAAGAATGAATGGGTCAACCAGGCAATTAGAGAAGAAAAAAATATATGGAAACAAACGAAAATTAAAATACAACAATCCAAATGCTTTGGGATGCAGCAAAGGCAGACCTGAGAGGAAAATACATTGCAATCCAGGCCTATCTCAAGAAACAAGAAAAATCCCAAATACAAAATCTAACAGCACACCTAAAGGAAATAGAAGCAGAACAGCAAAGGTAGCCTAAACCCAGCAGAAGAAGAGAAATAATAAAGTTCAGAGCAGAAATAAACAATATAGAATCTAAAAAAACTGTAGAGCAGATCAACGAAACGAAGAGTTGGTTCTTTGAAAAAATAAACAAAATTGACAAAACTCTAGCCAGGCTTCTCAAAAAGAAAAGGGAGTTACCCAAATAGATAAAATCGTGAATGAAAATGGAATTATTACAACCAATCCCTCAGACATACAAGCAATTATCAGGGAATACTATGAAAAACTATATGCCAACAAACTGGACAACCTGGAAGAAATGGACAAATTCTTAAACACCCACACACTTCCAAAACTCAAACTGGAGGAAATAGAAAGCTTGAATAGACCCATAACCAGCGAAGAAATTGAATTGGTTATCAAAAATCTCCCAACAAATAAGAGTCCAGGACCAGATGGTTCCCTGGGGAATTCTACCAGACATTTAAAGCAGAGATAATACCTATCCTTCTCAAGCTATTCCAAAAAATAGAAAGGGAAGGAAAACTTCTAGACTCATTCTATGAAGGCAGTATTACTTTGATTCCTAAACCAGACAGAGACCTAGTAAAAAAAGAGAACTACAGGCCAATATCCCTGATGAATATGGATGCAAAAATTCTCAATAAGATACTAGCAAATTAAATTCAACAGCATATAAAAAGAATTATTCACCATGATCAAGTGGGATTCATTCCTGGGATGCAGGGCTGGTTCAACATTCGCAAATCAATCAACGTGATACATCACATTAATAAAAGAAAAGATAAGAACCATATGATCCTGTCAATCGATGCAGAAAAAGCATTTGACAAAATTCAGCATCCTTTCTTAATAAAAACCCTTGAGAAAGTCGGGATAGAAGGAACATACTTAAACATCATAAAAGCCATTTATGGAAAGCCCACAGCTAACATCATCCTCAATGGGGAAAAACTGAGAGCTTTTTCCCTGAGATCAGGAACATGACAGGGATGCCCACTCTCACCGCTGTTGTTTAACATAGTGTTGGAAGTTCTAGCATCAGCAATCAGACAACAAAAGGAAATCAAAGGCATCAAAACTGGCAAAGATGAAGTCAAGCTTTCACTTTTTGCAGATGACATGATACTATACATGGAAAATCCGATAGACTCCACCAAAAGTCTGCTAGAACTGATCCATGAATTCAGCAAAGTTGCAGGATACAAAAATCAATGTACAGAAATCAGTTGCATTCTTATACACTAGTAATGAAGCAACAGAAAGACAAATAAAGAAACTGATCCCATTCACAATTGCACCAAGAAGCATAAAATACCTAGGAATAAATCTAACCAAAGATTTAAAAGATCTGTATGCTGAAAACTATAGAAAACTTATGAAGGTAATCGAAGAAGATTTAAAGAAATGGAAAGACATTCCATGCTCATGGATTGGAAGAATAAATATTGTCAAAATGTCGATACTACCCAAAGCTATCTACACATTCAATGCAATCCCAATCAAAATTGCACCAGCATTCTTCTCAAAACTAGAACAAGCCATCCTAAAATTCAGATGGAACCACAAAAGGCCCCGAAGAGCCAAAGTAATTTTGAAGAAGAAGACCAAAGCAGGAGGCATCACAATCCCAGAATTTAGCCTCTACTACAAAGCTGTCATCATCAAGACAGCACGGTATTGGCACAAAAACAGACACATAGACCAATGGAATAGAATAGAAACCCCAGAACCAGACCCACACACGTATGGCCAACTCATCTTTGACAAAGCAGGAAAGAACATCCAATGGAAAAAAGACAGTCTCTTTAACAAACGGTGCTGGGAGAACTGGACAGCAACATGCAGAAGGTTGAAACTAGACCACTTTCTCACACCATTCACAAAAATAAACTCAAAATGGATAAAGGACCTGAATGTGAGACAGGAAACCATCAAAACCCTAGAGGAGAAAGCAGGAAAAGACCTCTCTGACCTCAGCCGCAGCAATTTCTTACTTGACACATCCCCAAAGGCAAGGGAATTAAAAGCAAAAATGAATTACTGGGACCTTATGAAGATAAAAAGCTTCTGTACAGCAAAGGAAACAACCAACAAAACTAAAAGGCAACCAACAGAATGGGAAAAGATATTTGCAAATGACATATCAGACAAAGGGCTAGTATCCAAAATCTATAAAGAGCTCACCAAACTCCACACCCGAGAAACAAATAACCCAGTGAAGAAATGGGCAGAAAACATGAATAGACACTTCTCTAAAGAAGACATCTGGATGGCCAACAGGCACATGAAAAAGTGCTCAATGTTGCTCCTTATCAGGGAAATACAAATCAAAACCACACTCAGATATCACCTCACGCCAGTCAGAGTGGCCAAAATGAACAAATCAGGAGACTACAGATGCTGGAGAGGATGTGGAGAAACGGGAACCCTCTTGCACTGTTGGTGGGAATGCAAATTGGTGCAGCCGCTCTGGAAAACAGTGTGGAGGTTCCTCAAAAAATGAAAAACAGACCTACCCTATGACCCAGCAGTAGCACTGCTAGGAATTTACCCAAAGGATACAAGAGCACTGATGCATAGGGGCACTTGTACCCCAATGTTTATAGCAGCACTCTCAACAATAGCCAAATTATGGAAAGAGTCTAAATGTCCATCAACTGATGAATGGATAAAGAAATTGTGGTTTATATACACAACGGAGTACTACGTGGCAATGAGAAAGAACGAAATATGGCCCTTTGTAGCAATGTGGATGGAACTGGAGAGTGTGATGCTAAGTGAAATAAGCCATACAGAGAAAGATACCATATGTTTTCACTCTTATGTGGATCCTGAGAAACTTAACAGAAACCCATGGGGGAGGGGAAGGAAAAAAAAAAAGAGGTTAGAGTAGGAAAGAGCCAAAGCATAAGACACTCTTAAAAACTGAGAACAGGGGCACCTGGGTGGCTCAGTCGGTTAAGCGGCCAACCTCCGCTCGGGTCATGATCTCGCGGTCCGTGAGTTCGAGCCCCGCATCGGGCTCTGTGCTGACAGCTCGGAACCTGGAGCCTGTTTCAGATTCTGTGTCTCCCTCTCTCTCTGACCCTCCCCCGCTCATGGTCTGTCTCTCTCTGTCTCAAAAATAAATAAATGTTAAAAAAAAATAAACTGAGAACAAACTGAGGGTTGATGGGGGGTGGGAGGGAGAGGAGGGGAGGTGATGGGTATTGAAGAGGGCATCTTTTGGGATGAGCACTGGGTGTTGTATGGAAACCAATTTGACAATAAATTTCATATATTAAAATAAAGAAACAAAGAAACAAAGAAAGAAAGAAGGAAAGCAGGGCAGCTATACTCATATCAGACAAAATAGACTACATGCCAAAAATGGAAATAAGAGACAAAGAAGGTCACTAAATAATGATAAAGGGGTCAATTCATTAAGAACATGAATATATGCACCCAATATCAGAGTCCTAATATATATAAGCAAAAATGAACAGATCTGAAGGGAGAGATAAACAGCAATACAATAAGAGTAAAAGACTTCAATACCCCACTATCAGCAATAGATAGATCATGAAAGCAGAAAATCAACATGGAAATGTTGGACAAAACGAAACAGTAAGCCAGATGTCTTGAACAAACATTTATAGAACACTCTATCCAATAGCACCAGAATACACATTCTTCTTAACCACACACTGAAAATTCTTCAAGATAAATCATATGAGGGGCGCCTGGGTGGTGCAGTCGGTTAAGCGTCCGACTTCAGCCAGGTCACGATCTCGCGGTCCGTGAGTTTGAGCCCCGCGTCGGGCTCTGGGCTGATGGCTCAGAGCCTGGAGCCTGTTTCCAATTCTGTGTCTCCCTCTCTCTCTGCCCCTCCCCCGTTCATGCTCTGTCTCTCTCTGTCCCAAAAATAAATAAATGTTGAAAAAAAAAAAAAGATAAATCATATGATAGGACACAAACCAAGTCTTCACAAATTCAAGACTGAAATCATGCCAAGTATCTTTCCCATATGCATTGTTATGAAACTAGAAATCAACAAGAGGAAAGCTGGAAAAATGAAAGCATGTGAACACTAAACACATTCCTGAACAACTAATGGGTCAAAGAGGAAATCAAAATAGTAATCAAAAAATTCCTCAAAAACAAATGAAAATGTCAACACAACACAGGAAAACCTAAGTGATGCTACAAAAGCAGCTCTAAGGGGAAGTTTACAGTAAAAATTGCATATATCAAGGAATTAAAAAGATTTCAAATAAATAACCTAACTTTTGACCTCATAGAAGTAGAAAAAGAAGTACAAATATAGCCAGTGTTAGCAGAATAAAGGAAATAACAAATAGTAGAAATAAATGGGATAAAGATCAGAAAAGCAATAGAAAAATATCAATGAAACTAAAGCTGGGGTTTTTAAAGAATAAACAAAGTGATAAATCTTTACCTAGACTAAAAAAAAAAAGAGACGAGGGGTGCCTTGGTGGCTCAGTCGGTTGAGTGACTTCGGCTCAGGTCATGATCTCGCAGTCTGTGAGTTCGAGCCCCGCGTTGGGCTCTGTGCTGACAGCTCAGAGCCTGGAGCCTGTTTCAGCTTCAGTGTCTCCCTCTCTCTCTGCCCCTCCCCCGCTCATGCTCTGTCTCTCTCTCTCTCTCTCTCTGTGTCAAAAATAAAAAATAAACATAAAAAAATTACAGAAATTCTATGAAATTATTTTAAAAAAAAGAGGAGGAATAATCCTATAACCTTAACCCTTAACCTCATTTTATGATCCCAACATTATGCTGATACCAAAGAGTGGTAAGAACACTACATGAAAATTATATACCAATGTCCCTGATTAATACAGACGCAAAAATTCATAATAAAATATCAGCAAGTCAAAATCATTAAGGGATCATCTACCATGACTAAATGAATATTGTCCCTACAAGGACAGTTCAACATACACAAAGCCACAAATATGATGCACCACGTTAATATAAGATAAAAAGCATATCATCTCAAAGATGGAGAAAAAGCGTTTGAAAAAATACAACATCCTTTTTTAAATAGTCAACACTTTGGGTATAGAAGGAACTGACCTAAACATAATAAAGCCAGAAATGAGACATCCACACTTAACATCAGTCAACAATGGAAGGTTAAAATAATTTCCAAGATCAAGAGCAAGACAAGAGTGTCCATTCTCACCATGCTTATGCAACATAGTAGTGGAAGCCCTAGTTAGAATAATTAGGCAAGATAAAGAGGTAAAAGGCATCTAAATCAGAAAGGAAGAAAGAAAACTGTCATTATTGCAGATGATATATTCTTATATCTAGAAAGTCCTAAAGACTCAACCAAAAATCTATTGGAACTAATCAAGAAATTCAGTAAACTTGCAGTACTTAGAATCAACATACAGAAAGCAGTTGCATTTCTATACACTAACAGTGAAACACCTGAAAAAGAAGTAAAAAATATTATACCATTCACAGTAACATTAAAAACAATAAAATGCTTAGGAATAAATTTAACCAAGGAAGTAAAGATCTGTACTATTAAAACTAAAATACATTGAAGAAATTAGAGAACACACCAAAAAAATGGAAACATATCCCATGTTCATGAACGGAAATTAATATTCTTCAAATGTCCATACTACCCAAAGTCATCAATAGATTGAAGAAAATCTCCATCAAAATTACAATGACATTTTTTACCAAAATAGAAAAAACAATACTAAAATTTGTGTGACACTTCAAAAGACCTAAGCCAAAGGAATCTTGAGAAAGAACAAAAGTGGAGGCATCACACTCCTGATTCCAAGCTATACTACAAAGCTATACTAAACACAAGTATGGGTCTGTCATTAAAATAGACACATAGCTGGGAGCCTGGGTGGGTCAGTCGGTTAAGCATTGGCCTTCGGCTCAGGTCATGATCTTGCAGTTTGTGAGTTCAAGCCCCATATCTGGCTCTGTGCTGACAGCTCAGAGCCTGCAGCCTGCTTCGGATTCTGTGTCTCTCCCTCTCTCTGCCCCTCCCATGATCATGCTCTGTCTCTCAATAATAAATAAACATTTTAAATATTAAAAAAAAATAGACACATAGGTCAGTAGAATAAAATAGATTGAGAAATCAACTCCCACCTACCATGTCAACTACAAGGGAGCCAAGAATACTCAGTCGGGAAAGAACAGTCTCTTTAATAAATGGTTTTGTAAAACCTGGATTATCAAATGTGTAATAATAAAACTGGACCAATACCTTTTACCACTCACAAAAATTAACCCTAAATGGATTAAAGATAGGAATATAAGACCTGAAACCATAAAACTCCTAGAAGAAAAGATAGGGAACAAGGTCCTTGACACTGGTCTTGAAAACGATTTTTTAGATCTCACACCAAAAGCACAATCAACAAAAGCAAAAGTCAACAAGTGAGGCTACATCAAATTAAAAAGCCTCTGCACAGCAAGAGAACGATTAACAAAATCAAAAGGCAACTTATCTGTAAACCATATACTTAAAAATATTTACCAACCACGTATCTCAGATAGGGGTTAATATCCAATATATAAAAAGAACTCATACAACTCAAAAACAAAACAATCTGATTAAAAAATGTGTAGAGGAACCAAATAGATATTTTTCCTAGAAGACACCCAATTGACAACAGGTACATTAAACAAATATCCAACATCACTAATCATCAAGGAAATGCATATCCAAACCACAATGAAGTATCAGCTCACACCTGTTAAAATGACTATCATCATAACAAGAGATCATAAGTAGTGGTGACGATTTAGAGAAAAGGGAACACCTGTACACTGTTTGTGGAAAGGTAACTTGGTTTAGCCACTATTAAAAACAGTATGGATGTTCCTCAAAAGATTAAAGAACTACCATAGGATCCAGCAACCCCACTTCTGGGTATACACTCAACAGAAATAAAAACAGGATACCAAAAAGATAATCTCCACTCCCGTGTTTATTGCAGCATTATTCATAATAGGCAATATATGGAATGATAAAGAATTATAAAGAAGACATGGTGTTGACACACAGCACAGTGGAATATTACTCAACTACAACAGTGAAGGAAATCTTGCCATTTGAGACAACATGAATGGACCCCGATGGCATTATGCCAAGTGACATAAATCAGACAAGGACATAAACTGTATGATAGCACTAATATGCAGGATCAAAAAGCCAAACCCATTGAAACAGAGAGTCCAATGGTGGTTACCAAGACCTGGAGAGCAAGGAAATAGGAGAGATGTTTTTTGAAAGGGTACAACCTTGGGGCGCCTGGGTGGCGCAGTCGGTTAAGCGTCCGACTTCAGCCAGGTCACGATCTCGCGGTCCGGGAGTTCGAGCCCCGCGTCAGGCTCTGGGCTGATGGCTCAGAGCCTGGAGCCTGTTTCCGATTCTGTGTCTCCCTCTCTCTCTGCCCCTCCCCCACTCATGCTCTGTCTCTCTCTGTCACAAAAATAAATAAACGTTGAAAAAAAAATTTAAAAAAAAAAAAAAGAAAGGGTACAACCTTGCAACTAAAAGATAAATAAATATGGAAATCTAATGCACAGCATAATGATTATGAGGTGCGCCTCCTACTGAAGCCCTCATGGTTCCTTAGGAAGCCTTCTCATACATCATCACACACTTTTAAAGAACAATGCTTCAAAGAACATACCTAAGCTTGCACAGTGGGGAAGGGGAGCACACATCTTTTATTCACACTGCACTACTTCCTTGGTATGGGGTAAGACCTCACATTCTCTCCCAGAGATTCAATGATTCCCCTTCTCTCAATCCCATTCATTTGCAAACTCATGAAAAATTTGGCAAAGGCTTCAAATGCCTCTTCATTTATAATCTTTAATTAAAGAGAACAATTATGTGACTCATCAGAATTAAGACCCCCCCCCCCCCCCAAACAGCAATGAGAACCCAATGAATCTCCAAGGTTAATATGTCATTTGTAATGACATATGTTTTATATCAGTTGGTTCAAGTCTGAGCAATCTGGCAAATCAGCAGCCAGTATTGTTACACATCTTGTTCCCTTTTCAAACAGATCACAAGAACCAAAAGCTTTATGTTCTACTTTACACAAAGAAAACTGGCCAAAGTTAAAAACCCTGCCTCTCCCACTATTATTTCTTCTCTGGCTCTTGAGGCTTCCTAGAGAATATCAGCATTAGAATAACTCTAACCATCTACTCCATGCATTATATCACCCCATACAACACCATAAATCTCTAGGACATAAAATGTTTAACATAGAAAATAAAAAGAATATATATCAGCTTTCCATATTTGTTCTTAGTCTGCAATATTTATAATTCAGTAACTCTATTCCTACAATGAATTTTCACACAAGTCTCCTCACACCAAACATAAACAGATGCTTGAAATATCAGAAATGATTTGAGAGTGCGAAACACTGGCTATGTCAGACAAGGGTAAATTTTCCACATTTAATGGGAGAAAGAGGCTTGAGTCCCACAATATAAAAAACTGATATTGTCTATGACATGGATTTTGAACATCATCTCCCATCAGAAATCCCCACTGAAACTAGAAGCAAGAAACTAAACCATCAGACTCCTAAGAAATGGTAAGGAAGGGACCACATCCTTCATTCCAATCCTCTTTAGGATTCAAATCACCTTTTCCTTCAGAAGATTATAGCTGGTAGAGACTGGAATGTGACCAAATTTATGGGATGATTAGTTCTGAAAGAGGCCTTAGACAAACAGTAGCTATATCAGACTCTTCCCGGGAGACACAACCAGGCTAATCGTATAGCTTTATTTCTGTTCAAAGGCACATCCTCTCTCTCCGTTTATTCCCACTATGGCAGAAACACACAACAAACATCAATCACCATCATGTCTGGATTACGCCACATCAAAATATTTGGGACACAAGTTCTCCATATTCTTGGGGGCCTCTGTCAGATATCAGTCCTTTACAATCAGAGGTCTGAGACTGAGCAGGGCTCAATCTCCAAAGCAAAAGGAACTAACGAGTTTCTAAACCTTAACATTTTACAAATACTTGCAGATTATTTATAAATGATGATGACATTCCCCATGTACAGTGAAAGTATGAACCTCCTCCGGACTTAAAGACATTGTGTTTGTGTGGAGTCAAGTCACCATCAGTCCATTTGGCATATTAATCTGTGTCAAACTAAGCTTTCTTTATACAAAGGCGATATTATAGTCCATTTATTTGCATATTCTTAGGAGTTAAGCTTTCTGATAGGACAAATCTGGACAGAACCTCAGCAGTACCATCTCTTCTTCTGTAAACTCCTCAAGGCATCTTTGATTTCCTTGTTCCTCAGACTGTAAATCAAAGGATTCAACATGGGGATGACCACGGTGTAGAATACTGATGCAAATCTGTCAAAACTGGAGGAACCGCCAGAGCTGGAACTCAAATAGACAAAGACACTCGAGATATAAAAGAGGGAAACTGCTGTTAGATGAGAAGCACAGGTGTTGAAAGCCTTGGACCTGCCTTTAGCTGA
>NW_024412418.1:2197804-2212826 GCF_014898765.1 Herpailurus yagouaroundi | reverse complement strand
CCCCCCCCCCCATCATCTCTCCGCAAGCAAAAACCACTCCCTGCCCTCTGTGGCTTCTCTCTTACCCAGTTCACCTCTTCACGCTGCATACCTGCCAAGTTCTGTGGTTCAGGTTGTGCAGATTTTTGTGCTAATCCTCAAATCAGTTTTCTAGGTGTGCAAGATAGTTTCGTGTTGCTCTGGCCACAATTCAGGGGCAAGAGACGCAAAAAAAAAACTTCCATGCTATTCTACCATCTTGGCCCCTCCTCCTCAGTTGCCTCATCTATAAAGGGGGCTAATGATACTTACTACCTCATAGGATTGCTGCAAGGACTGAATGACATAAAGGGCTTCAAACAGTAGAGGCTCAATAAATGTTAGCAATTATCATCCCCATTATCATTCCTCTCTGTGAAAGAAAAATAAGGCAGAATGAATACTGAAAGGTCAAGGAGCTCTTCACATAATTATTTTCTAAATTAGATGGCCTCTGTGCCTAGACTCAAGAATATTGTTAATCAATGACTATAGTTATTTCTATCTCATATTGTTCTGTTATCTGCCAGTCAGCTGTAAACTCCTGATGCCACTTTTTGTGTTCTACCACCACCAACTACTCTTGAGCTGACAACACTATGCACAGTGCATAGTCCAATGGAGATGTTCCACTATTTACTGATAAGCATCTTGTATACTAATGTTTGCATAACTGAGTAAATATATGTTGAACAAATGGTTCTTTCCCCCACTTTTCAATGTAAATCTAAAATTGTCTTATTACATTTCAAATATGTTTTTAGGAACTTGGAAATCTTTCTGTTTACTCTTAAAATAAAGTGTTGCCAATATACGTTCTCCATTATTTTATCCAAGATGAGTCAGTCAATGAATATATTTTGCAAGTATGAACTCCTGTGCAAAACATACCCCAATACACCAACATAATCGATCAATTCTGTGAAAATTAAGTCAAGTTTCTAATTAATCACTTGCAATAATTTTATTTTCTTATTACATTCTGGTACCAAGAGGCAGGCAGAGCTAAAAGTATTTCATTTAACTCATCATTCTCCCAATAAAGGTGAAGAACTGTGGATTGTTTACTAATTCATGTTAAAATTGATCCTGAAAACTTATCTTGCTAAAATTTGGTAGGATAGAGGAAGAGGGAAAAATTCTGAATATATTCACTCTCTTTAATTAGTTTTTTGCATGTGTTCAGAATATCCCAGACACTTTGAAGAAAAGGTGACTGACATAAATATTGGTTGGAGATAGGGTTATAGCTAATCAACACATTTTCCAATATGATCTACTAAGGACATGGCCACTCTGTAAGGCTGTTCAGGGTACAAAGTCAGGTAAAAACCAAGATGTTGCTGAATGAAGAAGAAAAATATAAGTTAAAAAAAAAAGGTCGAGGCGCCTGGGTGGCTCAGTCACCTAATTAAGCGCCCGACTTCAGCTCAGGTCATGATCTCACAGTTTTGGGGTTCAGGTGCCTCACTGGGCTCTCTGCTGACAGCTCGGAGCCTGGAGCCTGCTTCAGATTCTGTCTCCCTCTCTCTCTGCCCCTCCCCCACTCATGCTCTGTCTTTCTCTCAAAAATAAATAAACATTGAGAAAAATTTTAATTAAAAAAATTAAAAGAGACAGTAAGACCAACAATAACCATGGTAAATGGGCGGCTCAGTTGGTTAAGCATCCAACTCTTGATATCGGTTCAGGTCATGATCTCATGGTTTGTGAGATAGAGCCCCACATTGGGATCCATGATGAATGTGGAGCCTGCTTGGGATTCTCTCTCCCCCTCTCTCTCTGTCCCTCCCAAGCTCTCACACACACACATGCTCTCTCTCAAACAAACAAAAACAACTACCTATGCTTGGGAGTGAAGCATCTCTGATATCTGTGTTACCCTAACACTAGTGCCTCCAGACCCCCAGGGTCTCCAAAGATGACCATGGAGAGGTATATGAAGTATTTCAAAAGGCCAATGGAATTCTACTTGAATACTCTGTCATACCATTATTTCCCTGAGAGTCAATAAACAGTTAATTTTAGCTCAGTGTGAAATTGACTTCTAAAATTTGCTAGGTTTCATAAACATTGTCTTATTAGGTTCTAAGTAATCCCATTATCCCCCACTTTACAGGTGAAAAAAAAAGAAGGTAACAGAGCTTAAGAACATATCCTTAAGAAATTGCAGAACTGGAACTCAACATTCATCCCTCACCCCAGAATAATCCCTGATATTTTAGAGTAGAGATTAATCTTTTCAAGGAAGGTCAGAGACATTCTATAGGTGAAAGAGAACCCAAGGAAGAGCCCACCGTGGAGAGTGTGGGAGTGAGGGAGGGAGAGGGAAGAGGTGAAGAATGGGAGAGACTGAGGACCATAAACCTTGCTCCACGCAGGTCCTACTGGAAGAATCACATGGCTATTAAGACAGAAAAAAATCCACCGTTCTCACTAAATCTTGCCCTCTCACCTTGACCCAGATTTCCCAAGAAGACAGAGCTCTTGCCAAAGGTTAAAACTGCTTATTTCTTTTCCAAAGGAATTTTCCAGCTGGGCCCTATCACTCTCCAAGATGGGAGCCTTAGGCCATGAAATTGGCTGTCCACTCAGAGCAAGAGAGATGCCCACAACTGGAGATCCTATAAAATGTGTTATTAAGAGCAAAGGTAACAGGAGAAGGCAATTAGAGGGAGAAAACCCCCAGATACCTGCTCTCTGGAGTCATGATTGTCATGGAGTTTTTGTCCCTGCTAATTTCATGCTCCACTTTGCCATGTCCCTTCTGGATCCATTCCCCACATCCCCATAGTCCAATCATGTTCTCATGATTGTAGCTTTTCTTTTAACGAACTTGGAGTCATTTGAGTTGGAAAGAACCTAGGGACCATCTACTACAATACCTCAATTAGCAGGTGAGGAACCTGAGGCCAAGGAGCTAAAAGTTTTGCTCAAGATGACCAAGCTAACTGGTAAAATATCTTTTTTTTTTTTTTCAACGTTTATTTATTTTTAGGACAGAGAGAGACAGAGCATGAACGGGGGAGGGGCAGAGAGAGAGGGAGACACAGAATCGGAAACAGGCTCCAGGCTCCGAGCCATCAGCCCAGAGCCTGACGCGGGGCTCGAACTCACAGACCGCGAGATCGTGACCTGGCTGAAGTCGGACGCTTAACCGACTGCGCCACCCAGGCGCCCCTAAAATATCTTAATTAAAATAAATTAGATACATGAACATTTCCCTCTGTACAAAGCACTTTCATTTTAGATGTTTACAAACATACATTTTCTCAAATGACCAGACTCTCACAGCAGTCCTGTGAGGCAGACATGCCATTATTCCCTACGCATAACGAGGAAACTGAGACAATAAAGAAAACAACAAAACTAATTCATGACAGAGTCACGACTTATCATGGTTACAACCTGGGACATGGGTATCAACCAATCTGATGACTTGATGACTGTGTGATCTTGAACAAATTAACCTCTCCAAGCCCCAGGATTATCATAAAATGGGGCTGATAGTAGTAGCTACTTCATAGAGTACGTCTACATAGAGAGAATCAAGTTAGATAAGGCATGTAAAGTACTTACCAGGGGGTGTACTACAAGTATAACTTCTATTAACAGTAGGTGTGATTTGTGTGTTCTGATTTGGAGTTCTTTCCAACGTGTCATGCTGCATTACTAATCCTTCACTAAAAATATCTACTTAAAATCATTCCCATAAACATTTTGCTTGTTTGTTTCTAGGTTAAGAAAAAAAAACTTTTTTTTCAATGTTTATTTGAGACACAAAGAAAAAGAGAGAGAGAGAGAGAGAGACAGAATGTGAGCAGGGGAGGGGCAGAGAGTGAAAGGGAGACACAGAATCCAAAGCAGGCTCCAGGCTCTAAGCTGTCAGCACAGAACCCGACACTCACAAACTGTGAGACCATGACCTGAGCCGAAGTTGGACGCTTAACCAACTGAACCATCCAGCTACCCCTGTTTCTGGGTTTTTAGAAATGAAACTCATCTACCCTGCCAGTTACTAGGGATGCAGAGATGTTCTAGACAAGATCCCATCCTTAATTTGATCTACTTCAGCTATTCTTACCTGCAGGGAGAAACAGGTGGGTGGGCAATGAGTTAATTATTTAACTCTCACTGATAGTTTAGTAGTTATATATTCCCCCTGATAAGAACTGTAATATCTTAATCCTTTTAAAGATAGAACACCAAAAAGTACAGAATGTGGGTATCATGGCCAAGCAATGGAGGCCATGTTTCTGGTAAGAACAAAAATGTTCCACAAATCACACTTTGTGAGATTCTAATAAATTGTTGCTACACTGGGACGAATGTGGCAGACCTCTACGTGCCCAAGCGTTCTATCTGTAATATCTGCAATATAATTTCTCACCTGCCATTTTCATATGGTTAACAGAAAAACAAGTCAAATCTATGTGATGTAACTATGCAAAATGTAAAGTACTGTATAAATACTAATGTAATATATGTATGAAATTAGTCCATAAATTGTGTAGAAAAAATGTCTTTAAAAAATTCTCTTTAAATTCTCTTGGTTGGACTCTGAGTCTCCATGGTACCCCAGTCTGGTGGCTTTTCTGCCCCTTGGTCAACTTATTGTCCTGGAATCCCTGAGGGGCTCAGATGTCTTGGACTTAGGCACACCACAATAGCCATTATTTCTGAGGTCTTGCACTGTCTCTGCGAAGCTACCATGGAGCATGCTTCAGGCTTGCCTTTACCCAGAAATTGATGGCTTTGACTTCTTTATAGCCTGAGCAAATCTCCCCAACCTTGATTCTATTTTTTATTTTTGAGTGAGAGAGAGACAGAGACAGAACACAGGCAGGGGAGGGGCAGAGAGAGAGGGAGACAGAATCTGAATCAGGCTCCAGGCTCTGAGCTGTTAGTACAGAGCCTGAAACGGGGCTTGAACTCGTGAACCGCAAGATCATGACCTGAGCTGGAGTCGGACACTTAACCGACTGAGCCACCCAGGCGTCCCCCTCGATTCTATATTTTAAGTATAATTAACATACTGTGTTATATTAGTTTCCAGTGTACAATATAGTGAATGGTCCAGCCAGAAATCAAAGAGGAAATCAAAAGAGACAGGGGACAAATGAAAATGAAAACACAATGGTCTAAAATCTTTGGGGTGCAGGAAAAGCTACTCTAAGAGGGAATATTATATGAATGCAGGACTACCTCAAGAAGAAAGAAAAATCCCCACCTTGATTTTAAGTGTGCACCTTCTTTCTTCCATTTCTTTATCCCACCTCTTTTTCACAATTCACTTCACATGAAGGTCCCAGGGGTAAGCTGTTTCTAAACTTTCAATGAATATTTTTTAATATATTGACTCTGAAGCATTTCTAACATCTGACTGTAATAGGAAGCCTTCAAGATGGTCCCCAGTGACCCTAGCCTTCTGTTATTCATGGATTTGTGAGGACCACTCCTATATTTAACAGGGCTAATTCATGTAACCAAGAATATATTAGCCTCCTGCCATCAGCCAGCACAAACCTGCCAGCCTATTTGGGAAGTGGGTCCTCCAGCCTCAATCTACCTTCAGAGGACTACAGCCCTGACCCACTACTTACTGGAGTACAACCGTATGAGAGACCCTGAGCCAGAACACACAGCCAAATCACCCCTGAATTCCTGATCCAAGGAAGCTTTCTAATAAATATCTACTTATGTTTGAAGTCTCAAGGTTTTATAGTAATTTCTTGTGCAAGAAGAGTAATTACCTATAAATGAAGGCCATTCATACTGAAAAGAAGTCACATTTTTGTGATCTTGGTATACATTATAAAATTATTTCAGAATCAAGATCTTTCATTTTTTTCAAGTGTATTTCTTTTGAGAGACAGAGAGAGAGAGAGCAAGGAAGGGGCAGAGGCAGAGGGAGAGAGAGAATCCCAAACAGGCGCCACTCAACAGCATGAAGCCTGATGTAGAGCTCAAACTCACAAGTCCCCAGATCATGACCTCAGCTGAAATCAAGATTTGGACATTTAACCGACTGAAGCACCCAGGCACCCCAGGAATCTTTCATTTTTTTTTATTTTATTTATTTATTTTTTTTTTCAACGTTTATTTATTTTTGGGACAGAGAGAGACAGAGCATGAACGGGCGAGGGGCAGAGAGAGAGAGAGAGACACAGAATCGGAAACAGGCTCCAGGCTCTGAGCCATCAGCCCAGAGCCCGACGCGGGGCTCGAACTCACGGACCGCGAGATCGTGACCTGGCTGAAGTCGGACGCTTAACCGACTGCGCCACCCAGGCGCCCCATGGAATCTTTCATTTTTAGCAACAGAAAAAAAGAACTGAAACTGGGCATAACAATAAAGTAAATCTGTTAGCTCATAAAACTGAAGTAGTCAGGAGAAAATTTGATGATCCAGTGGCTCTAACAATATTACAAATGGCCAGTTTCTTCTCTTCTGTTTACTATGCCTAATGTTGTAATTGTTCCATCCTATGGATAATTTCCGTTATACAGAAAAGTTGTGTAAGTTCTAGATCTCCTAGTCTCGCTTCATATCATCCAAAAGAAGACAGTGTGTCTTCTAGCAGCTTCCACAAAAGATAAAAATGTTTTCCCTCCCAAAAGCCCCAACAAGCATCTCTGCATCTTTCAAAGCATCAGAGATAGCTTTGATCAGGTTTTATCTCTCACTTCTACCCCAAGATATTTGCAATGGCTATTGATTATTTTCTGATTGGCTTAAACCTACATATAAATATATAATTAATATAATTAATTATACATAATTAATATACCAATAAAAATATATTAATATACTATTATATGTGTATATAATGTATGTTATTACATATATTCCTCCTGTATATTCAAGATACTCCTCAGAGAATGAATGATGATGAATGCTAGACAGCAATAAATTGGTAAATAAATAAATCACGAATTTTTGTAATTTTAATTCTCAATGTAAAAAAAAATACTAAGTATATACAGTTTTTAAAGTCAAGTAGTTTTAACAGACTTGTAATGGAAAATTTTTTGGTTCCATCCCATTCTCACTCCTTATATGGCAGTATAAGGATGCAGTATCTTCTTTAAGACACATGAAACTACTTTAATCTGAGTGTACTAATTTTGGAGTTTTATTTTTTACACAGTCTTACACTCCATTCATTGTCTTTTTACCATCTGAGGTGTTTTTTGCTGTCCTTCCACATTGCAGAGAAAAGGCGCTAAAAAAGCAAGATTTGAGGTTTGGTGTTTATGGCCAGAGACTGTCCTTTGTTGGGCTTCCTGCAAGGCAATCTGGGGAGCACTTCTCAACTGCTCTGATAAACTCTGCTGTAATCATGGGCAGGTTTTTCTCTACACAGGAATTCTCCAGTTTCCTGCCCAGGAGATATCAACCTAGCTAGGAGTATTCTGAGAGTTGAACAAGTGAATGGAGTAGGTGTGCAGTGGGGAAAGAATCTCCCTTTTCGTTATGTACATATTATATTCATCCCTCTGTTTTTATCATTCCCCCATAAATATAAGTGATGGCCCTGAGCCCACACTTCTTGGTTCAATATCCCAGAGAAGTAATCTCCAATATTCTACTAGAGGGAGGGAGGAATGATGGGGGAAGGTGCAGTTTCCTATCGGCTAGAGAACAGGATGGGTTGGTCTAGGAGTCTAGACACTCTTAAAAGATTTTCAATAAAATCTCCAGTTTTAAGTCCCACCCACTGTGCAGGTACTTGGTGCCTACAATTCCTGATCCTTTTGAGGGTTGTGCAATGGGAATCAACTTGCTGCTTCTTGGCTTTTCCACCCCACCTACCCAGGACCCATAGCTTCCTGATTTCTTGAATCTAAGTTGGTTACTCCTCATAGATCTGCTTTCCAGCTTCCAACTTCCGTGGTCATTTCTCCTGGTATGCATATCTTAGTGATTTTATGGGGGGGAAAAAAACCTCCTATTGTCATTTAGGCAGGCTCTAGGAAGGAGTAAAGGCAAACGCATGGATTCAGCTCATTATGTTTAGCCACATATCACAACTGTATTTTCAAATTGCTTAAGCCATTTTATATCTTCAGTAGAAATGTGACTATATGCCATTGTTTACTGTATTTCGCCAGCATTCAGTTAATGTAAATAAAAAATTATTTTAATTTTTTTAACTGATATTTCATTAGGTAAAAAAAATTGTTTTAATTTCCCTTTATTATCTTTGAAATGAAACTTTGTCTTTGTATTTTTATATATTTTAACCATATTCCTTTTCATCCTAATTTCTCTTCAGCACCTCTACTTGTAAAAATGTAATTAGCTTATACTGTTATTTTATTAATGTCTATAGCCTACTGTTACAACCACACTTTTTACTACTAAGGACTAATATCTGAGTAAAAAATATATATATATATACATATATATGTGTGTAAAGATCTGATAAAAATCACATTTTTCTTTCATTCCAAAACTATAATTAGGGCATAATTTTAAAAATTAAATTTCAAGGGGCACTCAGGTGGCTCAGTTGGTTAACTCTGCTTGGGATTCTCTCTCTCCCTCTCTCCCTGCCCCTCCCCCACTGATGCTAGCTCTCAAAATAAATAAATTCTTAAAAAATTAAATTTAAACATACCAGAGTTGACTGAAAAAATGAGAAATTCATATGTAGAATCCCATACATAGACTCTAAAATAAACAACGTCACTACATTTTAATTGATCTGTAAAACAAGACCTACTGAACCACAATTTTTACTAATTTCACCACAAAAGACCAATTCCCTTTAAAATAAAAAAGTAAATATATGTCGTTACAACGTAAGAGAGCCTAAAAATTAAACAGTCGTGATAACCATATTTCCCTCAAAAGCACTCTACCAAGAACTCTTATTTTTTGTTAAGTACTTACAGTGCTGAATAATAACTTGGACTTAACCAAAATACCGGCACAACTGAAGCAGCAGCAAAGGAACAGGGCGCAGTCTGTGAGGATGACACTTCCAGGCACGAACCGCACGGCTGGGCGGTCTACAACTGGCTGAGCTGTCTACACCTGCCAGGAGAAGGGCACAGCGGCCTCAGGCGATAGGACCAGAACGTACGAAAAGGAGCCGGGATGCCTTCCAGGTCTGCAGCTGCAGCCGCAACTCTCCGCAGCCCAGCCATGGCCCATGGTCACCCCTGACGGTTTCGTGTACGAGCGTGAGGCAATCCCGGGTGACCCTTCACTCCAGAGTAGGAGATCCCCCGGCCGAGGAAGGCGCTCGAGAAGCAGCTGGGGGCTCGACGTGAGGACCAGGAGGAGCTGCGCAGCCACAGACCAGAATCAGGTGCGGCCTTCCTCTAGAAGGAACCCTTCACACCCAAGGCTGCCCCGGGGAATGGCCCAGAGGATGCCTGACAAGAGCCCAGTGCCGGCCTCGCAGACAAGGACAAAGCGTGCCTGGACTCCGTGGCAAATCCCAGAAGCTAAGGCCACCGACCCGTAGAAGCCTACACGCGCGCCTCGCTCCTGCCCCATGTCCGGGAAGCCAGTGCGCATGTCAGACCTGACGCGCATGCGCTTCACTCCGTTCGACGCCCTGTGGACTGCGTGGGGTTCATCACGCGCAGTGAGCGCTGAGGGTGCCCTGGGACCCGCGACAGCCGAAGCGTCGGCACGCCTCGTGCAGTGTTCAGGTCCTCTGGGGCCAGGGTCACCCTCGAGAGCCTGCAGAAGCTGACTCGGAAGGACAGGGTGGACTTGTGAACTGGGAGAAGCGACGTCATGGTGGTGCAGCGGAGCGGCATGGACTTGGCGGGCTCCGGAGTGATGGCGGAGACCAAGAAGTCGAGGTCCATCATGCCGGCCCGGCTCGCGGGAGAGCTCATCAGCACCGGCACGCGACTGGCCTCGTGGCGCCCCACTTCGTTGGCTGCGCTGGAGCCCGGGACTGTGGCAGGTGAGGAGGCCAGCCACTCCCTGGTACACCTTCTGCAATAGCTTGAGTTCAAAGGTGTGGGCTACGAATAATTAATGTGGCTTAACCTTAAGAATAAAGTCTGCACTGAACGCAAATGCACAGTTAAAACTGGGTAAGAGTGGCCAGAAGCCAAAGCCTGAGCTGTGACCACAGGAGGGCGCCCCTTTAAGGAGCTAAGTAGAAATCCCCTCCCATCCTTTTGAGGTAAGGCAAATTTGAAGTCCCTGAGAAGTCTAGGAATGCCTCTCCCAAATTAAAATGTGATAAGACTCCCAAAGGCAATAAAATGCAGTGGGGCTGGGAAAGAAAGAACCAAAATATTAAGATTTGTACAAAATACTAAGGTTAATTCTTTAGGCAAATATTAAGTGCATACAATGTGCCAGGCATTGTTCACATACTGGAATACTGAGGGTCCTTTTAAGATAAATGATAGATGCCAAGATCGCAGGGTGTGGAAGGAGGGCAATCTTCCCCTGCCTCTTTGAAACCCAAACAGGTAGATAAGGTCACAGAAAGATTAACTGAATTGCGATCCCTCCCTGTACAATGAACCCCTCTAACAACTCCTACAAGTGAAAGTTTACCCTATGAGGGTGGAGAAATGTCAAACTCATTTTTAAGGGCACATACTGAAAATATCTAAATGGCTAAGAGCTACATGAAAGGATGCTCAACATCACTAATCATCAGGGAAATGCAGATTAATACCGCAATGAGATACCACCTCCCACCTATTAGAATGGCCATAATCAAGAAGGCAAGAGAGGGGTGCGTGGTGGCTTAGTTGGTTAAGCATCTGACTTCTGCTCAGGTCATGATCTCACAGTCTGTGAATTTGAGTCCTTCATCGGCCTCTGTGCTGGCAGCTCAGAGCCTGGAGCCTGCTTCGGATTCTGTGTCTTCCACTCTCTCTGCCCGCACCCCCCCCCCGACTCATGCTCTGTCTCTCTCACTCTCAAAAATGAATAAATGTTAAAAAAATTTTAATAAAAAATTTTTAAAAAAGAAGGCAAGAGATAACCAATGTAGGTGAGGATGTGGAAGAAAGGGAACCTTTCTATACCTTTGGTAGGAGTATAAATTGGTGTAGCCACTGTGGAAAACAGTGTGAAGTTTCCTCAGAAAATTAAAAATAGAAATACCATACAATCCAGTGATCCCACTACTGGGTATACACCCAAAGGAAATGAAAACAGGATGTCAAAGAGATACCTGCACTCTCATGTTTATTGTGGCATTATTCACAGTAGCCAAGATACGGTAATAACCTGAATACCCATCAATGGATGAATAGATAAAATGTGATATATGTGATACACACACACTCACACACACACAAGAATATTATTTAGCCATGAGTAAGAAGGAAACTGCCATGTGAGACAAAATGGATGGCCCCTGAGGACATTATACTAAGTGACATTAGTCAGACAGAAAGACAAATACTATATGATGGCACTTTACAGGTGGAATCTAAAAAAAGCCAAACTAATAAACAGAGAGTAAAAAGATGGTTGCTGGGGGGAATAAGATGTTTTTTAAGGGTACAAACTTGCAACTGATAGTAAATAAATCTTAGAGAGCTAATGCAAAGTATAGTGATTGTAAGCAACAATAATGCATTATATTCATCAAACCTAATAAGAGACTGGATCTTAAATTATCCCAATCAGAAGCATCGAGATGGCTCAGTTGGTTGAGCGTGCAACTTTGGCTCAGGTCATCATCTCATGATTCAAACTCTTGTGAGTTTGAGCCCCGCATCAGGCTCTGTGCTGACAGCTCAGAGCCTGGAGCCTGCTTCAGATTCTGTGTCTCCCTGTCTCTCTGCCCCTCCTCCACTTGCGCTGCGTCTCTCTTTCTCTCTCAAATATAAATAAACATTTTTAAAAAATTATGCCAACCAAAAATAAGAAATGGTAATTATGTGATATGATAGAGGTGCTGACTCTGCTACAATGGCAACCATATCACAATATGTAAATGCATCAAATCAAAATATTGTATACCTTAATGTTATAGGTCAAGTATATTTCAATTAAAAATTTAAAACTAAATTTTAAAAAGGACACGTGCTGGGGCGCCTGGGTGGCTCAGTTGGTTAAGCGTCGACTTCAGCTCAGGTCATGATCTCACACTCCGTGAGTTCTAGCTTCACATCAGGCTCTGTGCTGTCAGTTCAGAACCTGGAACCTACTTCGGATTCTGTGTCTCCCTCTCTCTCTGCCCCTCCTCCACTCACGCTCTATCTCTATCAAAAAATGAATAAACGTTAAGAAAAATTTTTTTAAAGGACACGAGCTGAGTGCCAAAAGGATAAAAAAGTAATACTGAGTTACACTTAATTGTAATTGTAGAATAAAAATAAATCAAATGAATAAAGAAAGCTAGCATCTTCATCAAAGGTGCTCAACTGGCTAATGCAGGAAAATCTCATGCATGGTCTTCTGTTGAAAAACTGCCAGAGATGGCAAGTGTATGAAAAACAATTCCAGAACTTTCAGAGATCTGAAAACCACAGACAGCAAAAGTGTTAAACCTTCTGGTTTGCCTCTGGTAAAAAGGGACTGCAAGAAAAAAGTGGCATTTAGATCTGACAGTGTAGATAATACAGCAAATTGTAAAGAGTATCTGTAACAGGATACATGGAATGAGTAAAGGAAAAATTGGACAGGTAGGTCCCCTGAGGTGCAGGATTTCTCAGAACCCACCTCTTTTTGATAAGTCTCATGGACAACTCCCTGCTGCTGCCCAGCCCCAGATCTTATTTCCAATTGTATCCTAGACTGAGGGTCAAGTTGAAGGGTGAGAGGATCCCTGCAAGACTACTTCCTTAGCTTTGTTATTTGTTAGAAAATGAACTGTGAGTTTCAGTGAATGTCTCATATAGGGACTTCCTCCCTCTGGCCCATGTGCATCAATAATTTTGTTTCTTAAGCATTTCTTAAGATGAAAACCACCCAGCCTTCCTTTGCATAAGAAAGAGATTTTATTAGAACAAGAATATTCCATCAGTATCAATGTGATACTTTACACATGTCAGTTTTTCTACTTAGTCAACATTTAAGTCCATTATGAGTTACTTTAGAAAAGTTTTGAAAGCGAAATGAAGGCTGTTTTCCCATGGAGTCTCCCTGGGTCAGGATGCCTATTTATAGAGTGTGGTTTCACCAAAATGGGTGGTTTGTCTGTCTTCCATCTAGTCTGGCAACACTGAAGGGAGACGCCGCTATATCCATTTGATAGAAGTTCCAAGTCATGATTGCAAGAGCCTGCTGGCTATTTCTTTACTTGTAGGAAGGTGGGGAATCTCATCCCTGGCCAGATCCATAAACACTATTGCGCATAGGAAGTCTTAGCCAGCATTAGAAGGGGAAAGGAAAGCATGGGAAGAGTGAGAATGGAATAGAAGCAGCAAAGGTCACATATAAACTGTTGGTTTCTCTTTCTGTTATTTAGGAGATGTTACAGACAAGGAGACCTATCAAGAATTCAAGGAAGGTAGTCATAGATCAAGGTGACGGGGGGAATGCTGAAACACATGGTATATCTTCATATATGCAAGACATTTAGGTTCTCCCTGATCAACGGTAGGTCAGAAGGATCCAAGTCAGTTATCTGGACGCAGGGAAGTGAATTGCAAGTGTTTCCTTATTTGTGTGGGTGATCACAGAATAGGCAAGCTCTAGGTTTCTCTAGGTTTATGACTAGAAACATAAGACTATTAATCTTTAGGAAAAAAGTTAAAAATCTCACCAGAACCCATTTAATGCATCAGTCACTAATCCCTGAGTATGTGAGGGAGGGAGGCAGAGAGGGACTGTAATCATATATACCTACCAAAAAATTAGGGGAATATAGGTGGTACATGTGGACAATAATCAGGTTTCTGAAAACTCTAAAAATTAAACCACAAAATCAGATCATAGTAAATAAAAGGGGGGCACCTGGGTGACTCAGTCAGTTAAGTGTCCAACTCTTGATTTTGGCTCAGGTCATGATCTCATGGTTTGTGGGATGGAGACCCAAATCAGGCTCTGGACTGCCAGCATGGAACCTACTTGGGTCTCTCCCTCTCTCTCTCTCTCTCTCTCAAAAATAAACAAATAAACATTTAAAAATAATAATAAAATTCTTTTAAAAATAAATGAACAAATAAGCATTAAATAAATAAATAAATAACCGAGGTATTTAGAGACACAATTTTTCTTACACCAAAGAAGGAAGATCTGTCTATTAATCAATCTATGGACATGTTGATTAGAAGGGAAAATGGTCACCTAGAAGAGAGGAAGATGAATTCTTGGGGAGAGAAAGTGTCAGTGCCCTGGCCCAGCACTTCAGCCTGTCTGGACCCTGTTGTTGGACACGCCAAGTGCTGACACACATTGCCCACTTTCTCTCCAAATAGACTTTCGCTTATAACTTGTTTTTCCATGTGGTTTCCTCAGCAGTACAGGATTGTGCTGCTCGCACAAGCACAAGCTTGGCAATTTAGTTCTTCCAAAACTAAAAATGGCATCTGGCTTATGCAGTTAGCTATTCTGAGCTTGGTAACTTCAGTCCATCTGGAAGAGGTCTTCAGAGGTTGTGAAGATTAGCAGCACACCCTGAATTCTGGTAATTTTACTAAAGTGAATTCACCTCCATCCAGCTAGCTGCCCACCTCCCCAGGACAGCTCTACCTTGTCTTGCTTCGAAGAGCGATGGAATGCCTGATTCTTTCACTGCCAGAAATATTATTTAATGTATGTCTATTTATCTGCCCCATAATAAATGCATTGATTTAGGAAGTTTCATTTAACATATGGCTTACTATAAACCCCAGGTTATTTTTGCTTCATTCAAGTCTCATGACCAAACCCCATCTTATGCACTGTATTTAAC
The DNA here is from genome assembly GCF_014898765.1 of Herpailurus yagouaroundi. Lineage (NCBI taxonomy): Eukaryota > Metazoa > Chordata > Mammalia > Carnivora > Felidae > Herpailurus > Herpailurus yagouaroundi. The sequence continues at coordinate 2,197,965 of NW_024412418.1, read as the reverse complement.
AATTATTAATGATTAATGATTATTAATTATAATTATTAATTATTAATATTAATTATTATAATTAATATTATAATCATTATATAATATATATAATTAATTATATTAATTATAATTATATATAATTATATATTATAAATATATAATAGATAAATATAATATAT
>NW_024412418.1:2171218-2197794 GCF_014898765.1 Herpailurus yagouaroundi | reverse complement strand
ATATATAATTATATATTATAAATATATAATAGATAAATATAATATATATAATTATATATTATAAATATATAATTATATATAATTATAATTACAATTAATTTTTATAATTAATTATTATAATTAATATTATAATTATTATATAATATATAATTAATTACATTAATTATAATTATAAATAATATTATGATTAATATTAATTATTAATTAATTATTTTTGTTTCATTCAAGTCTCATGACCAAACCCCATCTTATGCACTGTATTTAACAATTATTAATAATTAATAATTATTAATTATTCTGTTTGGTAGTTGGGAAAACTGCAAAAGTACATTATGTCTTATCAATGCAAGGAGAAAATTTCAATTGGCAGCAAACGTGTGTAGCTAAACAAGAGTTATTTTTCTAAAGATCTTACATTCAGAATCTGTGTTCATCAAAAAAATTTATGTATGATAATTAGACCAGTGACAGCTCCATGTAAATCCAAAGCGTGAGGCATATTTTCCTTTATATGTTTGTTTGTTTGTTTTGTTCCAATAACTTTTGGCATTAGGAGAATTTGAGCTTAGCTACCAAAGGTAAATTGAAAGGTAAGAGCTCAGTGAAGTGGGGTACAGATAAGGAAAGGAGGAGGGAAAAATGGCTATAAGGAAAGGCGAGGTGTCCAGGTAACTGATAGAGTTGGCTTAATAGTAGCATTTCCATGTATAGCCACTTCTATGAACTTGAATTCTTTCTATTTTTCTAATGACTGCTTCCTGTATGCAAAGTAAGTGGCAGAGATGGGAGGCACAGGCATGCCTTTTTACTGAGACTATTATGTCTCAATTTGAGTACCTATCCCCAAAGTACCTAATTTGCTTCTTTTTAGCACATTAACCTGAATTTCTCTTGATTTATACAAAATTGACTAGTAATATGAGCTAACATTTATTAAGTATTACCATAAAACCAGGCACTAAGCTAAGCTCTTTTCATGCATGTGCTTCACTTAATTGTTGAATCAATTGCATGAGGTAGATACCATTGTTATCCTCATTTTACGGATAAGAAAAATGGAGCTTGTAAATAACTTGCATAAGGCCACCTACCTACAAAGTGGCAAACATGAGATAAATAATTGCAGGTCTACTGATTTAAGAATGCCTAACAAATACTCTTAACCACTTTCACTCTGGTATCTGCAGACCCACTTTCCAGTGCATTAAAGCCATCACAAATATCACATTTTCTACCAAACTAAGGAAATGTCGTCTATTTCTTTGGCTCAAATGGTGATAAATAAATATTATTATAGAATAATAATAATAATAATCACCCCTTGAGTATTTGCTGCCCACCAGTACTATTCTAGTGCTTGTATATACTGAGTCATGTAATTCTTCACAATAAACCTATGATATATTTACTATTATTATTCCTATTTTACACACAGAAGGAACTAAGGTACACAGAGCCCAAGTACACACAGGTAGGTACTTTACTTATTTATGGCCAACCAAGAGCAGCCACAGCTGAATAAATGTATGCCAGTTGTTTATTGCTGGTTCAAGGACACATAACAAGTTCTGAGACAACATGGAGGAGAAAAATCACTCTCTTCAATTCCTTGGCTAAATTCCCTTCTAGAACTTATCACAAAATTGGTGAAAACATAGAACTTTTCATGCCAAATGAAGGTATGCTCCTCTTCTGTAGGTTCCTAAGAAATGTTCAGTCATTAAGGCCATGATTAGAGATCTCTTTCCTGCCTTAACACATCTAAAGGGTCAGTACTATACCACCATCAGTCACAGGGGATCACAATAGCTGTGATTCTCAAAGAAGAGAGGGTGTCTGCCTTGTGGTGCTCATGTGCCATAAAGGAAGCATGTTAGAACCTCATAAGAGAGAAAGGCAACTGTTTTTAGAAATAGTATCTCCTTCCTCAGGTTACTATGCTATATATTCCTATCTTACTTTAAGAATCACCATCCTGAATGCAGGACTAACATTTTGTTCAGTACTTTCCTGCTATAGACACAATGTCTTTGTCTTTGTCATGGTGAAGTTTTCTGCTAAACTGAGCATTTATAATATTGGTTTATGTAATGCTATTCATTCTAGGAACCAGTAATGCCCAAACTGTTTTCCAATAACCAATAGGTAAACTAGTTGGGGGAATATTGGAAAGGGGAAAAAAATCTGGTCAACACAAATCATTGTGTAAATCAACTAGTCCAAAACCACATGAAAATCCGCATAGTTAATTCAGCTCATGGCTTCTTTGAAAACATTAGCTCAGGGTGAGAAAAACAAAGGCCCATGAGAATGCACGTGATCCTTTTGCACAGCTTTCCTCATGGCATTTTTAATCTCCTTATTCCTAAGACTATAGATGATAGGATTCACCATAGGGATCACCAGAGCGTAGAATATGGACACCACCTTGTCCCGGTTTAGGGAGTAGCTAGAACGAGGTCGCATGTACATGAAGAGACCAGAACCATAGAAGAGAGTCACAGCAGTCAGGTGAGAGGCACACGTGCTGAAGGTTTTGGTCCTACCTTTAGCTGAGCTGATCTTCAGGACAGCAGCAACAATGTAACCATAAGAAATGAGGATCACAAGGACAGAAACCATTCCAACAACAACACCCACAATGAAGTTCACCACCTGGCTGGCAAAGGTATCAGAGCAGGACAGAACCAGAACTGGAGGAAGGTCACAGAAGAAGTGGTCGATCCTGTTGGGCCCACAGAAATCATGCTGATAGACAGAGTATGTTTCAATCAAAGAACTGAGGAATCCACCCACGTAGGCCCCAGCCACCATCTTGAAACAAAGTGTATGGGATATGAGGACTGTGTAGAGCAATGGGTTGCAGATTGCAGCATAGCGGTCATATGCCATGGCTGCCAAAAGAAAGCATTCAGTCAGCCCCATTCCACAGAACACAAAGTACTGCGTGGCACAGCCAACAAAAGAAATGGTTTTCTGCCCTGTGATGATGTCAGAGAGCATCTTCGGAGTTGTGGAGGACACATAGCAGATATCTAGGAAGGATAGGTTACTGAGGAAGAAGTACATGGGCGTGTGCAAGTGGGAGTCCATCCTGATGAGGGCAATGAGGCTCAGGTTCCAGGCTAGGGTCAGGAGGTAAATCCCCAGAAATAACACAAAAAGGAAAATCTTCATTTGAGGATGGTCTGAAAATCCCAGGAGGATGAATTTTGTCACAATCGTGTTATTCCTTCCTACAACCATAGACCTGCTTCCTGAATAAAGGAAAGAAACAATCCTGTGATCAGTAAGATTGTGTTTGTTATTATGTAAGTGGATATTTCTTGGAAGATCCTATAAACCATTAACACCAACTTAACATCACAGCCACCTGCTAAGCAACCTTCTTGGAGGAAGTCTGCCCATGATAATCTCTTGGCACTATTTAAAATCTGTATGCTATATATATTGCTAATTAGAAGAGAATCCATCTAATGGAGACTAAACATTTTTATCACTGTAATCAGAGTTGTCATCACAGATTAAATCTATCACTATCCTACATTATCAGCTTTTCTAATCCCAAGAAAATGTATTGATAAAAAATTAGGAGTTTACCTTCTAAATTATCCCAGATCTTAATTCAGTATCAAAACACTTTCATAGTTAGTTGGGCTTGACTCTTGTATCCTTAGGATCTCCTGGGCCATCCCTGACTCCCTGAGGACTGTGGAAAAGTGACTTCACCACTCCCGATCCGCATTTTCTCAACTGAAAAATGGGAGGGTTGAGTCAGATGAGTCTCAAGGTTCCTTTGGACTTCAGTTTCTTATGGCCTTTTAGACTTTCTGACTAGAAAATATAAACTCAGATGAATAATAAAGTTAGGAATTTCTTATATTTTGTATATCTTTAATGTAAGAATCTGGAAAAGCAGCTAAGCACTACAGGCTATTATATTTGACATACTCCATTTTGAGGCAGCAAATCTAACCCACAATAAAAAATAATCCATTCTTCTAAGTAATAAAACCAAGAGAAAAAGTATACATACACATGCTTAGAACTAGAAATTTTTTTCTAATTACCTAATAAGTTTTTATACAGGTCACTGCATAAAATGATCAAAATTTGGATGAACACAATCAACACCATTATGGGATAGAAGGGCCATGAACAATGCCTCCATGGAACATCAAAGCTAACTGAAATTGGATGAGCCATTGTGGTCAAGAACAAGCAGAAACCAGTATTTTCTGAGCAAGAAAAACTGGAGAGAGTTCATTAGATATTCAAGGACAATATTTAAGGATAAGCATGGAACAGCTTTGATGTCATCAGGCCAGACCAGATTATCATATTTAAGGCATGAGGGATGCCCGTATGCATTTTGCGTTAAGAAAGACAAACCGGCACTGATCTAAGATCAAAATGAGGAAATATAAATGGGTGCAAAATGAGGAAATATAAATGGGTGTAAAAAAGGCAGAAGTACCCTGGGGAAGACTCAAGGCTAAAATTAAAGTTACTGATATTTTATCATTTTATGAAATTTGACCGCTCATGCATGTTTGCAGCCAATTGCAACTATCTGATGGTGTTTCTTTATCATTCATCATATTAAAAATTGTTCTACATGAAGAGGTTGTCAACATCACTAATCATCAGGGGAATGCACATCACATCAAACCACAATGAGTTATCACCTCACATCTGTCAGGATGTCTGTTATTAAAAAGATGAAAGATAAGTGTTGGTGAGGATACAGAGAAAAGTCTTGTGCACTGTTGGTGGGAATGTGAATTGATGTAGTCATAATGACAAACACTATGGAGGTTCCTCAAAATTTTAAAAAGGAAACTACCGTATGATTCAAAAATCCTTCTTCTGGATATACATCCAAAGAAAACGAAGCCAGTATCTTGAAGAGATAGTTCACTTACGTGTTTATTGCAGCATTATTCACAATAGTCAACATATGGAAAGAACCTAAATGTCCATTAATAGGTAAATAGGTAAAGAAACTTGAGGTAGATGATTATGATGGTGGTAGTGGTGGTAGTGACGATGATGATGATGATGATGATGATGATGGTAGATAAATATATAGGTGAGAGAGAGAGTGGAATATTATTCAGCCATAAGAAAGTTGGAAATCTTGTCATTTGCAGCAACATAGGTGAAACTGGAGGACTTTTTGCTAAGTGAAAAAAGCCAGACACATAAAGATAAATTCTGCATATCATTTGTGGAATCTAAAAAGTCAAACTCATAAAAGTAGAGGGCAGAATAATGGTTGCAGGCTGGGGTGGTTGAGGGGGGAATGAGAAAATATTGGTCAAAGGGTGCAAAGTTTCAGTTATTCAGGATAAGTTCTAGAGATTTAATGAACAGCTTGGTGACAATAGTTGACATTATTATATATCTGAAGTTTTCTAAGAAGATAGATCTTAAATCTCAAAACACACACACACATACACACACACAAAGGGTGACTATGTAGAGGTGACAGATAAGTTATTTAGCGTGATTGTGGTGATCTTTTCACAATGTATATATATGTGTGTGTGTGTGTGTGTGTGTGTGTGTGTGTGTGTGTATATATATATATATATATATATATATATATAAACAGATGTGCCAATTAAGTTAAAATAAATACATACTACTAGCTTTGTGTTTTCTAAAATTTAAAATCTCCCACAATCAGTAACTGATTGAGGAGCCAAAACCAAGAAGAGCCAAGACTGTTCTTCACCATGACATTAATCTGTGAACCTCCCAAAGAGAAAATAACATGAGTTTTGTGTTTCTCATCTTATTATTTTAGAGAGAGAGAGAGAGAGCTCAAGCAGAGGAGAGGGGCAGAGGGAGAGAGAGAAAGAATCTTAAACAGGCTCCATGCTCAGCACAGAGTCTGACACGGGGCTTGATCCCACAACCTTAAGAGCATGACCTGAGCCGAAATCAAGAGTCAGATGCTCAACTGACTGAGTCACCCAGGTGTCCCTGTGTTTCTTATCTTAATGAAATCTTCCCTGAAAGAATGTAAGCTACTTAAAGGCAGGTCAGGAGTTCTGTTTATTGATCTGCTTTTTTTTTAATATGAAATTTATTGTCAGATTTGTTTCCATACAACATCCAGTGCTCATCCCAACAGGTGCCCTCCTCTGTTTATCAATCTCTTTATTGATTTATCCTATCATAGATCTAGAACAGTGTTTGGGACATTAGCACGGTAAATATTTGTTGAATGAATGAATTTTCTTCACTGCTTATCTATAGAGCTTTCACAGAATGTTTAGCTTATAATTAGTGTTCAATTATAATAATATAATATGCAATATGTAATCTAATCACAAACATTATTAAAGGCTTATTGAGTACCAGGCACTGTTCAAAGGACTTGATTTATATTAGCTCATTTAATCCTACCTGGAAGTGTGGACTTACTCTGCCCCTTTTACAGATAAAATGTGGAATAGGCTGTAAAATATAATTGTCATTTTTTGGATGAATGAGGTTGGGAAGGAAGGAGCTTAACTTACTGAATTACTTCAAGCAGAAGTGTCCTGAGATCTCTTCCTACAGAAGAAGAATTGTCGGTTGCTTGCTCCACTAACATTTTTTCTAACCTTCACTTCATCTGCATTTCCCACTGCTCTATGCCTGGTTTCTGGTTCAGTCAATTTTTTGTGGTTTGGCCTCATGCAAATAGTAATATCTGCTTCTGGAATCCCTGCTCCTTTATTACCAAGTCTTCAAAATGGCCTTAGGGAGTTCATTATTTTAATGGGCAGGGATAGCCACACTTTTCCTCCACATGGCTGCCCTGTCATTCACTCCTGGGTCCAAAGTAAAAGCCCAGCAATCATTAGAAGCAAACATTTCTGAGCACTAATTGTTCTCTGGGTGATGGGGACAGGGAAAACCACCCATTGCCAGAGTCTTATTTGCAGCCTCCTATCTTATTCTTCTCTGAGCTTTCCCTGATCTGGGTCCAGGAAGACATCCTTTTGCATTGGTGGGCAACGTTCCACTTTGAGACCCTTCATTGGAAGTAAACCACACACAGGAGAGTTGGGCTCAAATTCTGGCTCTGCCATTTTATCTGTATAAACATGTACACATTTTTTAAATCTCTGAAATATCCATTTCCTTCCTTGTAACACTGGTGTAATAATCATTATACCAATCACAAAGGGTTGTTTGGTAATGAAATGAGATGCAAACAGGTAGGTCTTAGCACAGTGCCTGATGAATAGAAATCACTCCAGGAATATTGAGTAACGACATCATTGACTCTGTCTCCAGGGTCGTGGCCAAGAGCTCTTTCCTACTTACTTGACTTTTTTGTGTGATGAAAACAGTTTCTTTACCCTCTAATATTTTGGGTGCTACTCCCAGCACTGCCATGACCTAGATATGTGGCTGTGGGCAGGTCAGTTAACCCCTCCCCCCACCTCTCAGGGCCTGAGTAAATTCGGCTCATTTTCCAAGGACCCCTCAAACTCTGAAAATCTAAAATTTTGAGACACTCATTTCCTGGTTTTTGAAACTTTTGTACAGAAATAAAGTTTATAAGAAGGAGTTAATCTGTTCCATGGAGATCAAGTCAGCAAACCTTAGGCTGAGAATAAAAATTAATTAAGTGACAAAAATATCTTTTATGTGAAAGAATATAATTACTGAGATTCTTGACACAAGATAATAGGCTGAATTTAGGGTAACAAATTTAGCAACTGAGATCACTGAAAGAAAAAAGTAAGCGACTCCAAAAATAGACTGTGAAGGAAAGAAGGTAAGGAAGTTCTTTATTTAAATTTTTTTTTTCAACGTTTATTTATTTTTGGGACAGAGAGAGACAGAGCATGAACGGGGGAGGGGCAGAGAGAGAGGGAGACACAGAATCGGAAACAGGCTCCAGGCTCTGAGCCATCAGCCCAGAGCCCGACGCGGGGCTCGAACTCAGGGACCGCAAGATCGTGACCTGGCTGAAGTCGGACGCCCAACCAACTGCGCCACCCAGGCGCCCCAGGAAGTTCTTTATTTAAAGATTTTTAAGTTTATTTATTTTAAGAGAGAGAGAGAGAGAGAGAGAGAGAGAGAGAGAGAGAGAGAAAACGAGCAAGGGGCGGGGGGCAGAGAGACGGGGAGAGAGAGAATCCCAAGCAGGTTCTGCACTGTCAGCTCAGAGCTAGATGCAGGACTCAAACTCATGAACCATGAGAGCATGACCTGAGCCAAAACCAAGAGTCAGACACTCAACTGACAGAGCCACCCAGGTGCCCCAAGGAAGTCCTTTATTAAGAGAAGCATTTTAGGCTAGGATTGGGGATATACTGGCCCAAGAGAGCCTGAGGCTAAGAGAGTCAAGCTCAACTATGCAAGTGTTTTGGTACTGAATTAAGATCCCGGATAATTTAGAGGATAAATCCCTAATTATGATCAATACATTTTCTTGGGATTAGAAGTTAATAATAGAAGATAGTTATAGATGTCATCTGTCATGATAACTCTGATTATAGTGACAATGATTATTGGCAAAGTAAGACTGAGAAACTCAAGAATAAGAGCAAATTCTAAATTAGCAATGTCTGCATTTCATAGGAAAATGTAGAGTGGGGAAATTCGACATATTTGCCAACCTATTCTATAAGAAATTTAAGAACAAAGAAGAAATTTGTTTTATTAAATTCACTTGGCTATAACCATAAACTCTCATTACCCTTACTTTAAAATATTGGACTTCATGTATGATTAAATTTAAGAATGTAAAGCAGAAGGTTAAGTGAACATCAAAAAGTATGAAAGCAAATAGCACATACAAGAAAATAAACTTCATTTAGAATTACAAATTTTAGGAGGCAATTCTTTGAGAGTCAACTCAAAATTTATCTCACTAGGATTCTACACATCTTAGATTTTGTTTACTGACAGCTTCTCCTAAAATATGATTTGCTTTAATGTTTATTTAACATTTTAGCACAGCTACTTTAATGAGGTTATTCTAATTGTTTCAAAGGAAGCCCAGAGAAAAATCTGGAGGTATTTTTGACAGTAAAACACAATCTCAGTTCTCAAATTGGAGTTTGAAAAGTTATCTCAGTTTGTATTTCCACTACTGGTGAGGAGTAAAACTGTCAACCTTTTATAGATCCAAAATCTTTTCACAAGATATTCCAAACAAAGGTAAGGTACAAGATGAGAGTAAATTTAGAGGTTTTAGAGGTCTTAAATGTATATATAAGAGGAAAGTGCTAAACCGTAAGTTACATAACCAGAGTTCCAATTCCTATTCTGATGTGGGAGATTAGGTTCTTAACCTCTCTGGACCTCAGTTTTTTGCTCTAAAACAAAATACTAAAGTGGAAGACCTCTAAGAACCCAAACAGTATGATTACAACTGACATAACAACTACATCAACTATATTAACACGGTTTCAACTATATTAATAAATCATCTGCACAGAGGACTACTAGTTTAGGCCCTCCTGTGGAATGTTGCTGCCACCTAGTGGAAGTATGTCTAAACTGTATGATCAGGTTTTTTGGTGGGGTTTTTTGGTGGGTTTGTTTGTTTTTTTTTTTTTTTGAGGTTTCAATATTTTATTCAAGTTTTACTTTAAGTGATGTTAATTACAGCATTTGAAGGGGAGGATCTAATTCCATACAAAATGGAAGACTCTAAAATGTACCCATTAAACTGCTAAAAAATAAACTGAGTGGCGAGAATATAACAGAAGTCCAATTTAAATTCCGAATGTTGTCACCATGTGATTACAGTCACAGAGACTCTTCCCAGCTTGCAGCTGGGACTCTTAGAAGCTATTTCATACTCTGGTGCAAGGGCAAAAAAAACACAACATGAGAGGGAATTAAGTCCTGAATTATTGGCTTCATCACATCCACCTTCTCCACCCTAAATGGCACAAAAGAAACAGCTACCACGCCCTGCAGACTACTTCTGGTGTAAAAGAGGTGATGGACTGGGGTGGAAACAGGTCATGAAAATCTGTCTAAAAAAGTCTCTTTCAGATGATTTTGTACACACCACCAGTGAGTCTCTCCTTCATTAGGGTAGGAAACCAAAGTTAATTCTCAGGAAGTCATAATTTCATCCATTTACTCAATACCAGTTTACAAAGTGCCTACGAAGTCTCAGCTTCCACTTGCAGCCATTTCTAGATAAAAAAGAAACCTGACAATTCTAGAGGGCCGCCAAGGTCCCCCGAAGTCTACAGCTGAAAGGACTCTTCTTGGAATTGGGTTTCTTCTGTACCTCTGAAAGGGTAACACCTTAAAGCTGAATCATCTTTAACCTGGAGGTCTAACGTGATATTTAGCAATACTCTCATCCCAGACATACTGACATTAAAAGGTACACTAAATTCTGAAGGTAGCTATGTTCAAAATAGTTTAAAATTAAACGATTGTACAGTATTTGTTTATGCCTGAAATTCCAGTCCTAGACCAAGCTTGTGGCCACCAGCATTGACATTCTTGCCATCCAGCAAAGCTGAGAGTGTCAGTTTGATACCTGGCTTTAGGGTCTGAGTGTATCCTAAACCTATCAGGCTGGAGTTCACTTTAGCCGAGAAGCAGGCGTCAGGATCGATCTGATACTTGGCCGCTATTCCAAAGCGAGTGTTACTATTTCCTGCTGTCCAGGCCAGATTAACGGCGGTCTCTAACTTCTTGTTCACCTTCTGATAAATGGAGCCACCAAACTCTGTCCCATCGTTTACGTTCGTGTGGAGCTGGAATTCGTCAGTCTTGTAGCCGACTGCAAAGTTGCTCTGGGTCACTCGAGACTTTGCAGTCTCAAAATTCATCTGGTAGCCTGCCAGCCAGCCCTCATAGCCCAGCCAGCACCAGAGCGCCGCGGATCGAAGGGCCGGCGATGTCGAAATCCACGTCACGGCCCAGGTTGATGTGCTCCCGCTTATACCCTGTCTTGATTTTAGCATCCCCCCCCCCCCCCGCCCCGTGTTTGGTGAGAAGGATGAATCAAAGGTCAGCTTCAGTCCACGTGCAAGCTGATCCTCCACAGTAATCTCTGTGCCTAGTGTGTCGTCAGTGTTCATTTCTCCGTAAACGTCAGACCATATTCAGTCCATCTGTACTTGCTTTCCAGACTGCCCATCACTTTGGTGGTCTCAGTGTTGGCGGAACCTGAGCTCGTAAATTCCAGTCCATTCTCAGATTTTGTCTTCAAATCGAGTTTGATTAAGCCAAATCCATAACCCTTGGTGAAGACATCCCTGGCACATTTGCCAAGATCAGCATATGTGGGAGGCACAGCCATCTTCTGCTGGGGGGCGGTGGCAGCGGGCTCAGCGGCCGCTACCGCGGGGGCTGCAGCGCGAGGAACGGAGAGCAGCGGCGGGGCCGAGCCCTGGACCTTTTTTATGTTAAGTTTTGAGAGGAGAGAGAGACACAGCGCGAGCTGAAGGAGGGGCAAAGAGAGAGGGAGTCTCCAGGATCTGAGCTGTCAGCATGGAGCCCAAGGTGGGGCTCAGACTCACAAACCCCAAGATCATGACCTGAGCCGAAGTTGACTCTTAACCAACTGAGTCACCCAGGTGCCCCATGTAGGGTCAGTTTTAAGAGGTGACCTTTGGGGACTAAAATCCACGTGAGAACCTAGCATTGCAATAGTAATTGATTATCCTCAAACAGTATATACCCACTATGCTCTAAGCATTGTACTATATATACCCCTCAAGTTCCTTAACTCAATACCATCATGCAGTTCAATTCTGGGAAAGGAACCAGACCAGGAGATGGAGCAAGTCGCTAAGCAAATTGAAAATGGTAAATAACACTAATCAACAAATATATTTAGACAAGAGTGATGTAATTGAGAATAGGTAAGTCACAAGTTCACATTCAAGGTACCATTTTAAACCAATCAGATTTTTAAGTGCTTTAAAAGAAGCATCATAACATAATGAAAGAACAGTCTAGAAAAGTGGCCATTCCGAGTTAAAAAATATTAAAAATGGGGGGGGGGGGGGCGCCGGGGTGGCTCAGTCTGTTAAGCATCAGACTTCGGCTCAGGTCATGATCTCATGGTTCGTGAGTTAGAGCCCCGTGTCAGGCTCTGTGCTGACAGCTCACAGCCTGGAGCCTGCTTTAGATTCTGTGTCTCCCTGCCTCAGCCCCTTCCCTGCTCAGACTTTCTCTCTCTCTCTCTCTCTCTCTGTCTCTCTCAAAAATGAATAAATATTTAAAAAATTTTTAATTAAAAATGGTAGTGTTAACACATGGCATGAGTCTTAATCCTGCCTGTTTTCATCTGAGTGGTCTTGTGCACCTCCCCTGATTTCACATCACCTCTTCATCTGTGAGATTCAACCAAGTGTATCAACATTGTATGATTGTGTCGGGATCATATATGCACCCTATATAAAAACCACTATATAAAAACTATTCAAATGGAATGATTTTTAAATTATCAATTTGGCTCAGAAGAAACACCTCCAACTATAGATTTCTGATACCAGTTTATTAGAAATTCATGGTGATCTATATTACTATTGTTCCCAGCTAACTATGTTTTTATTAAATACCAACTAACTACTGTACATGTTTTCATTAAGATGCCAGCTAAATTGGACATAGTTTTTTTAGAGGGGGGAGGAGCAGAGAGAGAGAGAGGGTGGGAGAGAATCCCAAGCAGGCTCCACGCTCAGCATGGAACCTGACACCGGGCCCAATCCCATGACCCCGGGATCATGACCCAAGCTGAAATAAAGAATCCAGTGCTTAACCAACTAAGCCACCTAGGAGCCTCATCTTGGACATAGTTTTTAGAAGACTTTCATGTTTAGCAATTATTCTTGGCACAATAATTTTTTAATAAACTATTATTACTATCATTGTCATTTTTTATTATTTTGAGCTTAGGATTACTATGAACACTATTTGTGAGTGATGTGACATTATACTTCTGGAAAATACATGAACATATTAGACCCTCTTGGAATTGCTAAGTAAGACTTAAGCTCAAAATGAATCATTAGGAAATTGTAAGTATTGAATCCTAAATAAGATAAAAATATCCTTAACCATTGATACAGTAAAAATTGCAACAAAAAATTTAAACTTTAAATATTTTTTTAATTTTAATTTTAATTTCTATTTTTAATATGAAATTTATTGTCAAATTGGTTCCCATACAATACCCAGTGCTCATCCCAAAAGGTGCCCTCCTCAATACTCATCACCCACCCTCCCCTCCCTCCCACCCCCATCAACCCTCAGTTTGTTCTCAGTTTTTTTTTTCAATATATGAGATTTATTGTCAAATTGGTTTCCATACAACACCCAGTGCTCATCCCAAAAGGTGGCCTCCTCAATACCCATCACCCACCCCCTATCAACCCTCAGTTTGTTCTCAGTTTTTAAGAGTCTCTTATGCTTTGTCTCTCTCCCTCTCTAACCTCTTTTTTTTTCCTTCCCCTCCCCCATGGTCTTATGTTAAGTTTCTCAGGATCCACATAAGAGTGAAAACATATGGTATCTGTCTTTTTCTGTATGACTTACTTCACTTACCATAACACTCTCCAGTTCCATCCACATTACCACAAAAGGCCATATTTCATTCTTTCTCATTGCCACATAGTACTCCATTGTGTATATAAACCACAATTTCTTTATCCATTCATCAGTTGATGGACATTTAGGCTCTTTCCATAATTTGGCTATTGTTGAAAGTGCTGCTATAAACATTGGGGTACAAGTGCCCCTATGCATCAGCAGTCCTGTATCCCTTGGTAAATTCCTAGCAGTGCTATTGCTGGATCATAGGGTAGATCTATTTTTAATTTTTTGAGGAACCCCCACACTGTTTTCCAGAGCAGCTGCACCAGTTTGCATTCCCACCAACAGTGCAAGAGGGTTCCCGTTTCTCCACATCCTCTCCAGCATCTATAGTCTCCTGATTTGTTCATTTTAGCCACTCTGACTGGCGTGAGGTGACTATCTCAGTGTGGTTTTGATTTGTATTTCCCTGATGAGGAGTGATGTTGAGCATCTTTTCATGTGCCTGTTGGCCATCTGGATGTCTTCTTTAGAGAAGTGTCTATTCATGTCTTCTGCCCATTTCTTCACTGGATTATTTCTTTTTTGGGTGTGGAGTTTGGTGAGCTCTTTATAGATTTTGGATACTAGCCCTTTGTGCGATATGTCATTTGCAAATATCTTTTCCCATTCCATTGCTTGCCTTTTAGTTTTGTTGGTTGTTTCCTTTGCTGTGCAGAAGTCTTTTATCTTCATGAGGTCCCAATAGTTCATTTTTGCTTTTAATTCCCTTGCCTTTGGGGATGTGTCAAGTAAGAGATTGCTGCGGCTGAGGTCAGAGAGGTCTTTTCCTGCTTTCTCCTCTAGGGTTTTGATGGTTTCCTGTCTCACATTCAGGTCCTTTATCCATTTTGAGTTTGTTTTTGTGAATGGTGTAAGAAAGTGGTTTAGTTTCATCTTTCTGCATGTTGCTGTCCAGTTCTCCCAGCACCGTTTGTTAAAGAGACTGTCTTTTTTCCATTGGATGTTCTTTCCTGCTTTGTCAAAGATGAGTTGGCCATACGTTTGTGGGTCTAGTTCTGGGGTTTCTATTCTATTCCATTGGCCTGTGTGTCTGTTTTTGTGCCAATACCATGCTGTCTTGATGATGACAGCTTTGTAGTAGAGGCTAAAGTCTGGGATTGTGATGCCTCCCGCTTTGGTCTTCTTCTTCAAAATTACTTTGGCTAGTCAGGGCCTTTTGTGGTTCCATACAAATTTTAGGATTGCTTGTTCTAGCTTTGAGAAGAATGCTGGTGCAATTTTGATTGGGATTACATTGAATGTGTAGATAGCTTTGGGTAGTATTGACATTTTAACAATACTTATTCTTCCAATCCATGAGCATGGAATGTTTTTTCATTTCTTTATATCTTCTTCAATTTCCTTCATAAGCTTTCTATAGTTTTCAGCTTACAGGTCTTTTACATCTTTGGTTATATTTATTCCTAGGTGTTTTATGCTTCTTGGTGCAATTGTGAATGGGATCAGTTTCTTTATTTGTCTTTCTGTTGCTTCATTATCAGTGTATAAGAATGCAACTGATTTCTGTACACTGATTTTTAAACTTTAAATAATTTCCATGGAAATAAACCATTAAGTGTTTTCTACTTATCAAGGCATTTGAAGACACCTATGAATCAACATCTTCTTAAGCATGAGTTTTCCACGTTTTGACTAAATGTCCGTTGATCTACATTTCCCTCAGAAATTCTCAAAGGGAAGATCCCAAAGGAAGAGAATAAAAGTGTACTCATCTGGTTTCAGGACAGTGGTACAGCCTGAGAGGAGAGGTGATCTGGAAAAAAACATTTTCTATCACTTAAATCATCCTTCTCCTCGCCAACATCTGTTGTTACCTGAGTTGTTAATGTTACCCATTCTGACAGGTGGTTCCTCAAAAAACTAAAAATAGAACTACCCTACAACCCAGCAATTGCACTACTAGGCATTTATCCATGAGATACAGGTGTGCTGTTTCAAAGGGACACATGTACCCCCATGTTTATAGCAGCACTATCAACAATAGCCGAAGTATGGAAAGAGCCCAAATGTCCATCGGTGGATGAATGGATAAAAAAGATGTGGTATATATACATACAATGGAGTATTACTCAGCAATCAAAAAGAATGAAATCTTGACATTTGCAACTATGTGGATAGAACTGGAGGGTATTATGCTAAGTGAAATTAGTCAGTCAGAGAAAGACAAAAATCATATGACTTCACTCATATGAGGACTTTAAGAGACAAAACAGATAAACATAAGGGAAGGGAAACAAAAATAATATAAACACAGGGGCACAAAACAGAAGAGACTCATAAATATGGAGAACAAACTGAGGGTTACTGGAGGGGTTGTGGGAGGGGGAATGGGCTAAATGGGTTAGGGGCACTAAGGAATCTACTCCTGAAATCATTGCTGCACTATATGCTAACTAACTTGGATGTAAATTTTAAAAAATAAAAAATAAAAATTTTAAAAAATCATCCTTCGGTCCAAGCCCAAAGGGGCTAGTCTCTTCAGACAGAGTAAGAGACTATTCTCATGGCTAGAAAGGTTCAGGGTCACTTGGAGGTACAGGATTATCTGTTTCAGTTGAGGTTACTCAAATGTCCTTCTTTCAATTCTCATCAAAATTCAGTATTCTCAGTTTAAGAAACAAGTGAATCAAACCTTTTTCTTTTCTCCCTTCCTCTCTCCAAACACAAAAATTAGTGATTTCCTTTGTGTGGAGTGTCTGGCCTTAAATTATTTTTTATTTGTACATGACCCTCCATAGAATCAACGTTTTTACATTCTTATACTACATCATGCTATATCAGAGTAAATTTTAAAATTTTTAGAGGAAAAAGCCATGTATCTAACGTCTCTCTCACAGAAAGATAGTAGGTTTCTGTGGAAAGAGAATGGATTTATGAAGGGAAGATTACAATTGACCTTTCAACACATTTATGTGCAATTGCATTCCAAAGTAAATGAATGTACCATTCATTGGTGTCATATAATCATGGGTTCAAATATTGGATCAATCTCTTACTAGCCATAAAATTTTGAGCAACTCATTTAGGTTTCTGCATATATATACAGCTTTGCTTTCTTCTGCAGAGTAGGCGTTTATCTTGTCTTATGTGTTCTTCTGCTATCCTGAGTTCGTTCATCATGTACCACCAGAAAAGATTTTGACTAGCCTTGGGGGATCAGAAGAGATGGCCACTGGGATGGAGTTTAATAACATTGCGTTCGGAGCATTTATTTGAGTATGTGTTCTCCATACCACCCCAGAGATCAATTAACTACAGATCTTTGAGGTTTGGGTGATACATTTCTTTCTCTTTCAAAAAAGACCCTCAAGGGCAAATGTAATGAAATATCTCCAAGGAGAGAGGAAAAAAATCTCTCTCAAGTTCATTTCCAATCCCAGCTTTGAAACATTTTCAACATGACCCCAACTGCAGATATTAGCAGATACCAGAGGAACTTCTTAAAGATTATATCTCTCTCTTCTCTCTGTATATTTTTCTCTCCTACTTTTCTGCTCGCTAACACACATTCTATGCATCAAGTGGATATTTTTATCTCCCCTGAACAAACCAGCTCCAAACTTGCTCTCCCAGCTCATTAGCACTTTGGGGATTGAAAGCTGTTACTGAAGCATGATTAGACTCCTTTCAACACAAAACTCAAGACGGGTATCAGCTAAAGGACAGACAGACGAGAGGAAGAGGGTGAGTTCAGTCATTCATCTTTTATTGTTTTGTCTTCTTGCTTTATAGAGCACTTTAGATCTACAAGACTATACAGATGACTAAGTTCCTTGGATTTTAGTTTTTCTCCATGTACTCTCAATTCTGTCTTTTCCCCAATTCAGCCACAATCTTACCTTACCCCTGCTTTGGTGGGCTTCCTGGATTATGTTAGAGCCCTTGCAACTAGAAAGAGAAATTAAGAGGAAATGAAATTTTGAAGGAATTGTTATGCCCTCGAACAGAGATCCAGTTATTAATAAGTGGTTTGAAAATCAATTTGGAAGGGCTGTGATTGGGGCAGACTTTACATAGCAGATTTTCCAAACACCACAGAGACCTCTCACCTCTAAAACCCTCTCTCTCTTTTCTAACTGGTGGCCTGAATTTTACCATCTGAATCTTAATTCTTGGAGTCAAGCTTTGGTGCTTTTTGAATGCTCACCTTATGTCAAGAGGGACTCTTTCATTTCCATCAGCTATTTGTACATTGTAGGACAATTTGTACATCTGTAGGACAGACCTGGAAGAAGATCTTGAGGGATTGGGCTCCTGCAGCAGTGAGAGGAGGAGGCATCATGAAGTGGAGGACAGAGCCCAGGGCAGGAATAATGGGCAGATCAGATGATCCACACCTACTCCCCAGTTTGGCCGAAACTCTTGTCATTACACCATTTTTTAATTCCATCACCAACTATTCTGTTAAGCTCGGACTAAGCAGACTTAGTACTGTCTTGCAGATATTTGATAAAAGATGAGCTGAGTTGTAAATCAACTTTATCAGTTCCCATCAATTCCTGAGTGTCTTCTGTGTGCAAGGTACTATTCTAGGTGCCTGATTTTGCTGGCTTATCATATCTTCACAATGGCCTCAAAGACTAGTGTTATTCACAAAGATGCAGTTCAGCATCTGTGAGTGCAGTGAGGTCACTGAGCCTCCCAAACTCTCCTTTTCCAGCTGCTAGTGTTTATACTTATATCATAGGATAGTAGGGAGTCTAGACTCAGACCAAAATGCACCCTGCAAGTCTGCTGTGAGTGAAGATTTTCTTTCTCTGTGAAAAAAAGAAGAAAGTCCTCATGAGCAGAGTTCAGTAGCATAAAGTGCTCCCGAGAGCCTTTAAATACCTTCTGTTTAATGTTCTAGAGTAAGATTCAGGGCATCCATGGGCAAGAGTGAAACTCTGGGAATGCTTTTTCTCTTGTTCAATTTGTCCAGATTCACTTTCTGTTTCTGGGAATGGTAAATTTCATTCTTAAATGTGGAAGTTCTCCCCACTGATGGCAACATTCAAACGGACTTGCAGTTGACCTATCAACCCCTAGATCATTAAATTCTTCAACCCCTCTCCTAAACACTTGTTACAGACCTACATGTCCCATCAGTGAACTCCTCAATTCAGTAAGGTAAGCACATTTCCCCCACATAAGGGGAAGAGTTTCCAAATAAGACCCAGTTCCTTAAAGAATTCTTTAAGGAATATTCACTGCTGATAGCAATCACAGTCCCAATTAAGAAAAGTCTTATCTCAAGACCAATGAGCCTAGTGCCCATTATCTTAAGCAACCCTTCAACAACTCTGTGAAGAAGTCACTGTTATCCCCATTGTACAAACGGAGAAACTGAAACTCAGAAAGCCTAAATGAGTTGCCCAACATCCCACAGCTGGCAAGTGGCAGAGTCAGGATGAGAGCCAGGCTTGTCCTGAAGCCTACCCAGAATTATAACCACCACCTTACTCCCCTCCTTTGCCTGATAACCTGAAGAGGTGCCCCCCAAAAGACCTTGAATCACATTGCAGACCTCAGGTGTCTACCTAAGGGCAGAGCTCATGTGAATGGGTGAGTGCTCCAGCAGAGCTGTTTGGTGTTACTCACTGATGGTTTGCTCCCCTCTCTCTTTTTTTCTCCCTTCCCCTATGTTCATCTGCTTTGTCTCCTAAACTCCACATGTGAATGAAATCATATGGTATTTGTCTTTCTCTGACTGACTTATTTCACTTAGTATAAAACACTCTTGCTCCATCCACATTGTTGCAAGTGGCAAGATTTCATTCTTTTTGATGACTAATATTCCATCATATATATACATATATATTTATATATACATACCATATTTATACATACTATATATACATTCATATATATACATTATATATATACACATACATATTATATGTTATATATACACATATATTATAAATATATATTTATATATACATACTATATTTATAGTAGCATTATCAACAATAGCTAAACTACAGAGAAAGCCCAAATGTCCAGTAACTGATGAATGGATAAAGAAGATGTGGCTCTCTCTATAGTTTGGCTATTGTTGATAATGCTACTATAAACATTGATGTGCATATATCCCTTCAAACCTATATTTTTATATCCTGTGGGTAAATACCTAGTAGTGCAATTGCTGGGTGGTAGGGTAGTTCTATTTTTAATTGTTTGAGGAACCTCCATACTGTGTTCCAGAGTGGCTACACTGGTCTGCATTCCCACCAACAATAAAAAAACAATTTGCCAAATCCTCCCCAACATCTGTTGTTTCCTGTGTTAATTTTAGCCATTCTGACAGGTGTGGGTGGTATCTCATTGTGGTTTTGATTTCTATTTTCCTGAGGATGAGTGATGTTGAGCATCTTTTCGTGTGTCTACTAGACATCTGGCTGTCTTCTTTGGAAAAATGTCTATTCATGTCTTCTGCCCATTTCTTAACTAGATTACTTGGTTTTGGGGTGTTAAGTTTGGTAAGCTCTTTCTAGATTTTGGTACTAACCCTTTATCAGATATGTCATTTGCAAATATCTTCTCCCATTCCGCAGGCTGCCTTTTAGTTTTGTTGATTGTTTCCTTCACTGTGCAGAAGCTTTTTGTCTTGATGAAGTCCAACAGTTGCCCTTGGATTATCATTATTGTGCCAGGTCTACTCTTCTCCTTGTGGTCCATGAGAAGCATGTCCACAGCTAAGGCCTGGAATAGCTCTTCAGTAACCATGTTCATCTTCGTGGGATTTGCAGACCATCCAGAACTCCAGACCCTTCTCTTTGTGACCTTCCTGGGTATCTATCTTGTGACACTGGCCTGGAACCTGGCCCTCATCTTTTTGATCAGAGGTGACCCCCGTCTGCACACACCCATGTACTTCTTCCTCAGCAACTTGTCTTTCATCGACATCTGCTACTCTTCTACAGTGGCCCCCAAGATGCTCACTGATTTCTTCCGGGAGCAAAAGACCATATCATTCTTGGGCTGTGCTGCTCAGTTTTTTTTCTTTGTCAGTATGGGTCTCACTGAGTGCTTCCTCCTGACTGCCATGGCATATGACAGATACGCAGCCATCTCCAATCCCCTGCTCTACACAGCCATCATGTCCCAGGGCCTCTGCACACGCATGGTGCTTGGGGCATATGTTGGTGGCTTCCTGAGCTCCCTGATCCAGGCCAGCTCCATATTTCAGCTTCACTTCTGCGGACCCAACATTATCAATCATTTCTTCTGTGACCTCCCTCCAGTACTGGCACTTTCTTGCTCTGACACCTTTCCTAGTCAAGTGGTGAATTTTCTCGTGGTAGTCACTATTGGGGGGACATCGTTCCTCATCCTCATCATCTCCTACAGTTACATAGGAACTGCTGTCTTGAAAATCCGTTCAGTGGAAGGCCAAAAGAAAGCCTTCAGCACATGTGCCTCACACTTGATGGTGGTGACTATGTTGTTTGGGACGTCCCTTTTCATGTACCTGAGACCCAGCTCCAGCTACTCACTTGGCAGGGACAAGGTAGTGTCTGTGTTCTATTCACTGGTGATCCCCATGCTGAACCCTCTCATTTACAGTTTGAGGAACAGAGAGATCAAAGATGCCCTATGGAAGGTGTTGGAGAAGAAGAAACTGTTTTCCTAGTTCACGATTGAAAATATATTTCTCCAGAGACGAATGATCTCTGGCATCTACCTCCACCTCTGACATTGACAAGGGAGACATCTTGTGTGCATATTTGAAAATGGAGGCTCCTCCCACCAGATTTCTCTCACCATTCCTCATGGCCATCTGCCTACTGACCCACCATGGATAGTCAAAAGGAGGAAGAGATTACTTCAGCAAAAACATCACCCCAGGATACACAATTGGTATTACAACAACCACCTTTTATTGGGTGCTTAATGAGTACCAGGCACAAACGTTATTTAATTAAATTATGACGTACATAGCACCATCCCCATGTTATAAATGAGGAGACAGAGTCCCAGCAAGGAAGACTGACTTGCCCCAGGACCATACAGAAAAAGGTTGAACCCATTCAGACCCAGGTTTTCCGAACTCCAGAGCCAGTGCTCTGCCCAAATGCTACCTTCCAGATTCAACAACAAACAACCTTGAAGTTGTACAAGTGTATGACTCTTGTTACTGGCATATGGCAGAACCTAAAAAGATAACTATGTATGGTTGAGGTGAATGAGAGGAATAAGATACCTACTCCATTAAACACTCTTCCAAGACCTCCCTGTTGGATTCCCATTACAGCTACTCAATAATTTGCTAACACTGAAGGACAATACCCTTTGCCGCCATTTTTCTCTATCTCCACTACATTGGGGCCTAGAAATTCTGAACTCAACGGAATCACATCAGTGCTCTTCTTCCCAGTCTCAATCACCGAAACCACCTAGTTGGTCAGTATCTTCTAGATTTCTACCATGTCATCCTGTTCAGCACGTGACTCCATTTCATAGTATGGTCTCCTTTTCTCACCGTATTCTGAGTTCTTCTTGCTCTCTTCTATTTGAACCCATTGTTCCTATAAGATCCTTGCTTCTTTCCCTGTATAGATTAGCCCTTGCAGACCCACAGTGAGTATTATTTGCTATCATCTCAGGAAGGTATACCCCAGGCTCTCACCTCCAGGTCATTACTCCTTTATGGAAGGTACTTACAGTGGCATTGATCAGCACAACCATTTCTCCTGGCAAATCCCTCTCTCATTGTTCTGTGGCTCTGTTCCCTTCCCAACACACTGACTTTCCATTCGTGCAGGTCTAGTGGACATGCAGAAAGATTTAATTTGATTTTGTTGTTCATGTAAGTGGATTAATTATTTCCTTTGTATCTGGAAGAGTGTAAAGAATGCATGGGGAAGAAAGATATCTGTGTTAGGTCTCCTGGTTTCTCCAGTCTCCTAAATTCATTCCCACCCAAGGTCAAGCAAACTTAAAATGACCCATAGAAATAACACCCAATGGTATTACCCAATGGGTAACTTTTCCTGAAGTTCCTTTATCAGTTACCTTTATGAATATTAGAACCCATATGACATCATTGTATTGGAAAGTCTGGGGATCATTTCTACTGATGGTTGCTACACCCTGGACAGCTCTAGTTTTGTGCTTCCCCAGCTGGCTGAGGATAATGTGAGGAGGTCTTTGTGATTATTTAAAATGTAAGATCCAATGGAGGAGCCAAGAAGAGCAGACCTCAGGACCAAAAAATTGATTATTCCTTTGAAGCTTAGCATTGATATGCTTGAATTCTGGGTTTTTTTTTTAATCCAAATGAATACAACTTGATTAAGGATAATTATTCTTTCTTCCTAAAAGAAGTGATTCAATTTATGAAAATTTTGGGAAAAGGTTTACTTGAAGAAAATCTTTATTCAGTATCAGATCATCTTACCTTCTTCTTTAAGTTCAAACATACGCACATCCCCTTTGTTTTCCCTTATGTCTTATTTTGCAACCAATCTTAGTTCATATACCATAGACCTCCACGTGACCTCATGAAGGAGCTTTACATGTAAGCTTTACACGTAAGTACATGTAAAATGTGGCCTCTACATAGTTTGATCTGAGGAATCTGAGTGTATTAGTTTATTATCACTACTGTAAACTAATTGCCACAAACTAAGTGGCTTCAAACCACATACATTAATTATCTCAACATTCTGTAGGTTAGAATTTTGACAAAGGTCTCACTGGGTTGAAATCAAGGCATCGGCAGGGTTGTGTTCCTTTCTGGAAGCTCTAGGATAGACTCCATTTCCTTGCCTTCCCCAGCTTCTAGAGGCCACCTGCATTCTTTAGCTGGTGATTCCCTTCCTCCATCTTCAAAATCAGCGATGTCACATCTATGCTGAGCTGGGAAAGGTTCTCTGTTTTTTTTTTTTAACTATGTGTTTAATTTTAATTCCAGTGCAGTTAACATACAGTGTTATATTAGTTTCAGGCGTACAATACAGTGATTCTACAATTGCATACATTATTCAGTGCTCATCATGATAAGTGTGCTCTTAATCCCCTTCACCTATTTCCCCCATTCCCTCACCCACCCACCTTCCCTCTAATAACCATATGTTTGTTCCCTATAGTTCAAAGTCTGTTTCTTGTTCTCTCTCTCTCTCTCTCTCTCTCTATCTCCCTGCCTCCCTCTTTTTCCCTTTGCTCCTTTGTTTTGTTTCTTAAATTCCTCATAGGAGTGAAATTGTATGGTATTTGTCTTTCTCTGTCTGGCTTATTTCGTTTAGCATTATACTCTCTAGCTCAATCCAAACTGTTGCAAATAACAAGATTTCATTCTTTCCTTATAGGTGAGTAATATTCCATTATACACACACACACACACACACACACACAAACACCCTATCTATTCATCTACCCTCAAACAGTTAAAAATGAAACTACTGTATGATTCAGTAATCATACTACTGGGTCCTTACCAAAAAAAAAAAAAAATACAAAAACACTAATTCAAAGGGATACAAGCACCTCTATGTTTATTGTAGCATTATTTACAATAGCCAAGTTATGGAAACAACCCAAGTGTCCATTGATAGATGAGAGGTTCTCTGCCTTTAAAGACTTTTGTGATTATATTTTGCCCACCTGGATAATCCAGGAAAACCTCCTTCTTTCAAGGCCCATAATTCAATCACATCTGAAAAGTCCCTTTTACCTGAAGGATAATCTACTTATGGGCTCCTGGTATTCAGATGTAGGCATCTTTGAGGAGCCACGCTTCTGCTTATTTTGTTCTATTAATACCTATCACTTGATTTGAGCTTCTGAGGCCAGCTCTCAAAACCATTCATGAGTTCCCCATGGACCTCAAAGTTAGTCTTTAACATGCATTATTAAGTCCCTTTTGCTTTTCAATATAGTCCTGCTTACCTCTATAGCTTTTCACTCCCATCCTAGCACTTTGGGATCTGGACAGCACTGTCACATGACAACAACAACTCCTTCTCTTCCTCCCCCTCTTCTTCTTCTTCTTTTCTTCTTCTTCTTCTTCTTCTTCTTCTTCTTCTTCTTCTTCTTCTTCTTCCTCTTCTTCTTCCTCCTCCTCCTCCTCCTCTTCCTCTTCTTCCTCTTCCTCCTCTTCCTCCTATTCTTCCTCAACTACTTCTTCTTCTCCTTCTTCTTCCTCTTTCCCTTCCTCCCTTCTTCTTCTTCTTCTTCTTCTTCTTCTTCTTCTTCTTCCTATTCATCTTCTTCTGCTGGTTCTTCTTCTTCTGCCTTGAGCTCTTTACACAATGAATTTTCTCTTTCCTCCATACCCTTTTCAGCTAACTAATGGCTTCTCATCTTTCAGGCCTCTGCTCAGGAAGCACTTCCTCCACGAAGATTTGCCCACCCTTTTCCCAAATCCAAAACATAATCATTTACTCAGTCGTTGCACTAACATGACTGTTTGCAATTGCTCGATCTGTAACTTGTCCTATACACTAGACTATAATTTGCTTAGGACAGAGACTGACCCTTGTTCACTGTTGTTCTCCCAGAACCTAACACAGTGGCATATAGTAGGCATGGAATAAATATTTGTTTAATAAATGAACGATTCACTGTTCATAGTAATTTTGGCTTTTGCTGAGTATAGTGCTTATATTATTGCCTTGTGGTATGGCTAACAAGGTTTCTTATGGATTTATTCAATGAAAGAGAGATCGAACAAAATTAGACCCCTCTTCCCATCTATTACTCTTTTTAAAACTGTTTTAAAAAAGCTTTTTTTTAAAAAAAAGCTTATTTATTTATTTTGAGAGAGACAGAGAGTGAGACTGGGGCAGGGGCAGAGAGAGAGAGAATCTCAAGCAGGCTCCGAGTTGTCAGCACAGAGCTGGACATGGGCTAGAATTCACGATACTGTGAGATCATGACCTGAACTGAAATCAAGAGTCAGACGCTCAACTGACTGAGCCACCCAGGTGCCCCAAGGGAGTTTTTAATTAAACTGCTACTCATAACAATTCAAAACTTGGTAGCATTAATTTTTGTAAGTATAACACAACTAGAGACAGTTAAAGAGGAAAGCAAAAACCAGAGCATCAGCACAAATAAAACACCCTATACATCAATCCTCAATCACTTTCCATCTTTGCTGTCTCTAAGCATCATTTATTTAAGCCCATACAGGATTGCTTAATTGCAGTGAGAGGTGTGCTACCATGGTCCTGGCTTGAATGGGCTTGCATCTTCAATCAGGTATCAAAGCACCTATTTCCCTAATCTGAGAAATCTAACCCAGTTTGTGCCCAAAAGCAAGTGTGAGCCCACCCTGAAGCTTCTTCAGCCTCCCCTGCCCCCCTTCTCTCTAACCATAGACAACAGGGAAAAGAGACGACTGGATCACAAGGTGAATCTACTGTTTCCAGAACAAAATACCCTGGAGGTCATTTTTCTCCGTCTCATGCAGAAATCTTCCCTCTCTGAACTGTGGCTCCTTCCCCTTAGAAATGAAAAGCTGACTTAATTCGGTGAGAGGACAAAGGGATTTTATAAAATATTTACAAATACAATTTTGCCAGAAACACTTTGTGGAACATATTTAAACATTAAATAACCTATTTTTTTTAAGTTTTGAGGCAGAAATAAAAATCTCCACTTTTTCATTTTTACTCTTTCTAGTTTCAAAATATTTTATCCTAGTTTCAAAATTCAAAACATTTTACCTCTTTGTAATCTCAAATATGCATTCACTGCACAAAATAAAGCAAGTTGCAAAAAAGTGAAGTTATATGCTTTTTAAAAGTTAAAATGCTACATGGCAATTAGAAAAGATAGATAAATATTTATGAAGGCTTGGAGTAGAAAAATCTCTCTAAACTTAATGCTCAAAGCAAACCATGAAGAAAAAAAAAGAATGGGTTTGACTACAATAGTGTTAAACTCTGTATGACAGGGGTGCCGGGGTGGCTCAGTTGGTTAAGCATCTGACTTCAGCTCAAGTCATGATCTCGTGGTTTGAGTTCAACCCCTGCATCTGGCTCTGCACTCTCAGC
>NW_024412418.1:2123507-2166218 GCF_014898765.1 Herpailurus yagouaroundi | reverse complement strand
AAAAAATTAAAAAATAAAATAAAATCTGTATGACAAACAAAACATAAAGAAAAGTAAAGGACCATATGTTTAGCCAATGAAAATATGCATGCCACCTATAGTAGACAATAGTTTTATAGGGGCTCCTGGGTGGCTCAGTCGGTTAAGCATCTGACTTCAACTCAAGTCATGGTCTCACAGTTGGTGATTTTTGAGCCCCACGTGGGGCTCACTGCTGTCGGTGCAGAGCCCGCTTAGGATCCTCTGTCCCTCTGTCTCTCTGCCCCCTGACTCTTGTGTGCTCTATCTTTCTCTCAAAAATAAACATTTAAAAAATAGTTTAGGTAAATGTCTCTTACAAACAAAATTAGAAAAAGATAAACCAATAGAAAAAATGGGCACAGCTATGAGCAAGCAATTCACAAAAGGAGAAACACAAATAGCTAATAAGTTGGTAAGAAAATACTTGACTGTAGTAATATTCAAAGGAATGTAAATGTGGGTGCGCCTGTTTGACTCAGTCTGTGGAGCATGGGACTGTGGATCTTGAGGTTGTGAATTCAAGCCCTAGTCCCATGTTGGGTGCATAAGTAACTTAAAAATATAATCTTAAAAAAAAAAAGGAAATGAAAATTTTTTGTTAGAAAGACGGGTTAAAAGTAACCATAATACTGAATGCTAACAAAGGTACAGGAAAATGAGCCCTCTCCTATACAGTTGGTGAAAATATAAATTGTACTTTCTTTCTAAAGGTTAGTTTGGCAATGTGTGTTTAAAAAATCATTAAAATGTACATGCTTTTGCCCTAAGTATTGTCCTTCTAGGAATGGATTCTAAGATATTCACACACATCCAAGGATGTTTCATCGCAATGTTTTGCATAATGGCAAAAGTTGAAATGACCTTGTGGGCCTTGAAAATCAAACCTTGTTTTCTAATCTAGGTGTCTTTCTTCCCTGTAACTGGCCATAACATAATTAAGAACAAACTTCTCTCTACCTTTTTTACGATTTATTTTAGCTATTTAGAAAATGTCCAATTCCATATTCTGTTTGTGAAGCAAGTGAATTAAAATGTTCATATTCTGTTAAATTAAAATCTGTATCAAATTAAAATTAAATATTTATTTAATATAATTAAGTAGTTTGCTAAATTAAAATTTTAATGTATATTTAACTAGTAAGTTGCTTTTCTTATGAGTCTGTCATCTTCTATTGCTTTTTATAGGCATATGCTTCCTCCATAGAAAAGATATTCTTCACTCCTGCCTTAAATACTGCACATTTTTAATAAAACCCAGAAAATATTCTACGAAAAAAAAAATTCTAAAAAAAAAATTAAAAAAAAATTCTATGGAAAGCCTGTGTATTTTGTGCTCCGTCACCGGAGGGAAAGGTCACAGTGTGTGCCGGGAAGAGAGTATGGGCTCATGATGTAAGGACTCTAGTGCAAAGTGTCCTTCTAATTTGTGAGTGTCGATGTCCATCAAATCTGTGAGTGGATGGTTTGCAGGATTTAATATGTTAACAAATGCAAAATGCCCAGCACTTGGCAAACAATAGAAACTCAATGCTTATGAGAATCTCTGTGCTGACAGGTTATTTGGAGGTGAAGAGGGCAGGGTTTTCTATGATCAGGTGTTTATCCTGTGCTGCGTCTTTCAGATCCTCCTGTGTATTTTCCTCATGGACCGCAAAGGAGAATCCCACGATTGATAATCTCTGGGGAATCTGAGAGTCTGACCAATGGGATGGAGATTAATTTACTCTGCTTTTAGAAAATGTAAGTGAAATGTGTCCTCTATACTTCAGGGACTGATGAATTCATGAAGCCATGGATTTTGAATTCTGCAAAGCCCTCCTTCACAGAGACACCCAAGTGGTAAATGCAGTGATTCACCTACAAGAATATAGAGATCCATCTCCCCAAACACACCCCTAACCTTGGACTTCGAAAACCCCTTCTCTACTGTCCAAAATTGCAGGTGTTAACAGGCACTAGAAAAGAGTTTCTTTAAAAGTTTGCAATTTCTCCCCAATCTCCTTCTGTCTTATCACTTCTAGTGTCTGCCCACAAACACACCTTACTGGGTCCAGGAGGATGGATGAATAAGGCAGCTTCAAGTTCTAGTAGCCTCATTAGAGACGAACTGAGGACTGGAAGGAGTTACATGTGCCTGATTAGACTGTATGCAAAGCAGAGTCAATCCAAGCATAAAATACTTAGGGAACAGATTGGTGGGAGGGCAAAGGAGAGAGTGGGTACCCACAGCCAGTTGGCATTTGCTGTGTGTGCATGTACCAGGCAGTCTTATTTATGAGCCTCCTGCGAACAATAAGATTCAGCCAGAGAACAGAAACTTCTTTAGCATCTCTTCTCCATGCATTACTCTAGACTTTATGCCTTTCTATAAACTCAACCCAGACCTTTCCTTTTCCTCTTCTGCTCCTCTGATGACATCCTCTGATGGGCATCCTGAGCCATGTTTGAATCTTTGCTCCAAGGAAAAGAAATTTAAAAAAAAATTCCCAAAGAGGTTGTTTGCTTTCAATCCCTACCTAAAAACAATTAGGAGTGACATATATCTATGCACAAGGGAAGTCCCCAAACTCCAAACTCCCCCCTTATTTGCAATGTTGATGCCTGGTATTCTACCAACTGAAACTCATCTGTTAATTGAAGGCTTATCCCCTCTTACAATGTCCCCTCTTTAAACTTTCCCCTTTTAACAGAGGTTACTTTACTCTGTCAGTTTCATAGACATGTGTACAGTAAGGCTCTGAGAGAGAAAGGGGAAGGCTCTAAGCACCTGGGAAGTTAGGAAGAGGACAAATTCTGGACCAGAAGAGGGCACACTCGCAGACAGAAAGCATGATCCCTAGCCTGACGCAGGTCTGGTTACTTACATTGATAATGACTTTTGCCATTTCACTTTCAGGGTCAAGACACCTGTCAGACCAAAACTGTCGACCCAAATGGTCGAGCCGCCAAGCTTTAAGACATTTGAAACTGGCCAGAGCTAATTCAGCGAGGTAAGATGTGTAAAACATTCTGGGTCTTGCACACCAATAAAATTATATCTGTTTTATTAGTTCTGGTGTTGTCTAATTGGAAAAGAATCATTCCCCAGATGCCTCCCACCATTACCCCACAGTATACAAAAAGGAATCAATGTTTCCCTATGACTCAGGGAGCATTGTGTTAGACACCACACTCACTGTTTTATGTAATTAGCGCCATAACCTGTCAGGTGGGTATTTCTCAGATGATCAAGGTTCCAGTCCCAGAGCCTCGAGTTGCCAACTGACAATTTATGGATGTCATTGTGCTGTCACATCCCCTTTCTCTAAATCTACTGAGGGAATGCTATTAATTTTAAATTCACGAATATTTAATTTCACATCCACTTGGCACAATAGGTGTGGGAATTCATTATATATCTATACATAATTTGTGTAATTTGTGTTTGGTCCCCATCTCTCTGTGGTTCTGAGTGCAGACTGAATTCTCTGTTTTATCGTGAGGGCAAGGACCTTCTCTCCTGACTCAAGGAAAGAAGAGTCCTCTTCTAAGTTCGGAGAGTCTCTATACCTTTACAATAAAAGTTCAGGAATTCCCATTATATCAAAAATCCCTGATGATAAATCATTCTAATTTGTTTGTAAAGTAATACTCAGGGTGGTATATCCCTATTCCTCTCCTTCTGGTGTCAATTTATTGAATAAAAAATAGAATTTATGGTGGCAAAAATCTTACCCTTAAATTGTGAATGTTCTTTCTCAAGGGTACTCACTAGACCGAATTTTTTTTCAAATTTTTAAAAATTTTTATTTATTTTTGACAGAGATAGAAATAGAATGCAAGTGGGTTAGGGGCAGAGATAGAGGGAGACACAGAATCGGAAGCAGGCTCCAGGCTCTGAGCTGTCAGCACAGAGCCTGATGCAGGGCTCCAACTCACGAGCTGTGAGATCATGACCTGAGCCGGTCGGACGCTCAACCGACTGAGCCACCCACGGGCCCCTCTCTAGACAGAATTTTTAAGATAAAAGAATGATCAAAAAGAGCCTCTTGCTTGATGCTTCAGTCTCAAGAAGACTAAATCCCCAACATCACCTCTAAAACACCTTCCTCTGAACTTGCATATCTCCCATAAGGGACTCATTTTTTCAAGTGTTTAGCACTTGAAACTGTTTAGCTCAAGTGTTTAGCACTTGTCAACATGGAGTCACATGACATACTCCACCTCCATGCCCAAGAGCCACCATTGGGAATATGCACCTTTAAAGAAGCACTTGTTCATTGACTGTAACTTTATTATAAGCTTTACATACATCCTCTGAAACAGGAGTCTCAATAGCCCCATGAGACAAGCAATATCATTCCCACTGGACAATAGAAACTGAGTCCCAAAAAAGAACCTGTTGTAGGAAATGCAAATGACAGCCACAATGAGATATCACTTCACACATGTTAGAATGGCTAGAATAAAAAACACAAGAAACAACAAGTGCTGACAAGGATGCGGAGAAAAGGAAGCCTTGTGCACTGTTGGTAGAAATGTAAATTGGTGCGATCACTGTAGAAAGCAGTATGGAGGTTCCTCAAAAAATTAAAAATAGAAATACCATAAGATCCAATAATTTCACTACTGGATATTTACCCAAAGAAAATGAAAACACTAGCTCAAAAATATGTACCCTATGTTTATCACAGCACTATTTACAATAGTCAAGATACGGGTGCATCCCAAGGGCCCATCAGTAGATGAATGGATAAGGAAGATATGATGCACACACACACACACACACACACACACACACACACACACAGGAATACTACACAGCCATAAAAAGGATGAGATCTTGGCATTTGCAACAACATGGGCAGACTTATTATGCTAAATGAAATAAGTCAGACTAAGACAAATACCATATGATTTCACTTATATGGGGAGTGTAAAAAACAAAACAAATGGGGGCGCCTGGGTGGCTCAGTTGGTTAAGCATCCGACTTCAGCTTGGGTCACAATCTCACAGTTCATGAATTCAAGCCCCACGTCGAGCTCTGTGCTGACAGCTCAGGGCCCAGAGCCTGCTTCGGATTCTGTGTCTCCCCCTCTTTCTGCTCCTCCCCAACTCATGTTCTGTCTCTCTTTCTCAAAAATAAATAAACATTAAAAAAAATAAAAACAAACAAACAAACAAAAACAAATGAACAAACAAAAAGCAAAACCAGACTCAAATTGGGGAAAAGTCTGATAGTTGCCAGAGGAGAGGGGAGATGGGGGATGGGCAAAATGGGTTAAGGGGAGTGGAGGTACAGGCTTCCGGTTATGGCATGAGTAGGTCACGGGGATAAAAGGTACAGCATAGGGAATATAGTCAATGGTGTTGTAATGGCGTTGTGTAGTATCGGACGGTAACTACACTTGTGAGCATAGCATATCGCATAGACTTGTCCCATCACTATGTTGTACACCTGAAACTAATATAACATTGTGTGTCAACTATACTTCAATAAAGAATAAAAACTGGAAAAAAATCTGTTGCCATATTTGTAGCCCAAAGTTACACAACTGGTAAAGGGCAGTTAGAAGTAGAAACAGGGAGCATAGTCGTCTCCAAAACCCACCCAACAGGAAACCACTACTCTCTTACTCTCCTTTTCTGCCAACCCAGAGGGCTGAAACAACACTCAGCTTCCACCCATGCCTTCCTTCCTATTCTGTGTCCCTCAGGATCAGGTTTGCATCATGGCCTGACATCAATCCCAATCTTCCCTGGCTCCCTCTGTATTTCCTCTCACATTTCCTTTACTAAAGGAGTGTCCTTTACTAAAGCCCTTGCATGTTCAGTCCTGGCTTGGAGTCTGCTTCTTGGAAGACCTGGATTAACAGAACTGCATTGTTCATAAAAGCTCCAAATAGTAAACCGTCTAAGCATCCATAAAGATGTGGACAAATAAGGGGATACGTTATGCACTGGAATATCGTATTGTAATAAGTGTAAACAAATTATAGCTACATGCAACAACATGGATTGATCTCACGGGCATACTGTTAAACAAAAATGCCAAATACAAAATAAGACCTACAATATGATCTAATGCACATAAAGTTCAAAAACATACAAAATTAACTATATATTTTTTAATGTCTATTTCTCTTTGGGAGAGAGGGAGAGGGAGCACAAGTGGGGAAGGGCAGAGAGAGAAAGAGAGAGAGACAGAATCTGAAGCAGGCTCCAGGCTCTGAGCTGTCAGCACAGAGCCCAACGTGGGGCTTGAACTCACGGAGTGCGAAATCATGACCCGAGCCCAAGTTGGACACTTAACCTACTGAGCCACCCAGGTGCCCCCAAATTAACTATATTTTTAGTGGATGCATAAGTAGTTTTAAAAAAACACATGCAAGTGATTACCATAAAAGTCAGGATTGTGATCAGTGTTAGATGGGGGCAGTGGTCAGGGTGTAACACACTAGGGCTTCTGAAGTGCTTAGCAATGTTCCATTTCTTGATCTGGATGATGGTTACAAAGAGTTGGTTCTATAATTATGCCTTATAGAAAGTATGCTATAGTTTACAATAAAAGGTTTTTTTAAACCACTTGATCATGCAGACAGTCTAAATACACAGTTAAAAGAGACTGCAGAGTGGATTTTTTTTAAAGACCCAACTATATGTTTTATACAAGAAACCTACTTTAAATATAAAGACACAGATTAAAAGTAGTATACAATGGAGAAAAATATACCAAAAGAAAACTGGGGTAGATACATAATTTGAGATAAAGTAGACTTCAGAACAAAGGAAATTATCAGAGATGAAAAGAGGATCTTTATAATGATGACGATAAAGGGGTCAATTCTCCCAGTATGTAACAATCATTAATGTGTATGCCCTTAACAGCAGAGTGTCAAAATAGATGAGGCAAAAGCTGATAGAAATACAAGGAGAAATAGACAAATCCAACATTATAGTTGCAACTTTAATACCCCTCTATCAGCAATTAATGGTCCAATAGGCAGAAGATCAGTCAGGATACAGTTGATTTAAGTAGCACCATTAATCAATTGGATCTAATTGGTATTTATAAAATACTTCATCCAACAACAGCAGAATACACATATTTTCCAAGCTCACATGGAACATTCACTCAGACCACATTCTGGGCTGTAAAACACACCTGCAAATATCATACAAGGTACACTCTCAGACCACAGTGGTATTAAACTGGAAAGCAAGAACAAAAAGATAGATGGAAGAATTCCAATATATCCACACGTTGCATGGTAACTTTTAACTTAATAACTCCCAATGCATCTGCAACTGCCAGCTTCCCCATTGAAAATTATATTTCCTGCAAATATCTGACACTATTCCCTTTGCTGATTATTATATGAGACTTCCAATACAGTGTCTAAGGGAGCAGTGTGGACTGTGCATGCGTCTGGGAAAAGAGGAGGAGAGCAGTGAAGATGGGGAACTGGCAGACTCCCCTTTCTAATGCAAAGGTAGGTGAGGCTGCCTGAAGACACAATTTCAGGCAACTTAGCATAGCCCACAGGCGATTTTAGGATTTCAGTACCATTCAGCCTCCGATTCCTGAAAGGTACCAATATCCACGTACGATTCTTGTAGTATTTGTCCATTTCAGCTAAAAGCCTTAGGCTGATTAAGATCTCCCGTCTCTTATGTAAAATACTAGACTTCTCAAGACACATTCAAATTAGAAGTGATTTTTTTTTGTTTTTACTAAAACTCCTTCCCCGAATATTCACCGAACGAGCACCTACAACATGTAGAAAAATAACTGGCACAGACTTTCTCTAAAAAAGAGATTAAAAGCTAGCTGGACACAGGGAGAGAAATGCAATTGTATAGTGCCATTAACATTATGGTGGTATTAATACCTTATGCTTGTATAATGTTTTGAAGTTTACAATGTGCTCTCATATGAATTGTCATTTAATGGATTTATGCAGAAAGAAAAGTGAATGGGGAGGACATTCTTTTAGGATGAGTCTGGAGATGAAGTGAAAAAGAACAAGTACTTGTTGAGTAACTACTGTTTATCAGGCACTGGCCATCTATCTGTCCATTCATCTATGCAAAAAGAATCACTGAATAACTGATATATGCCAGGTAGGAGGCAGGGATACAAAGGAGGTAAGGAAACAAATTCTCTGCCCTCAAGGAATTTATATTTGGAGGAAGAGGCAGAAGCAAATAGATGCATAATGATAGGTCATAAAAAGTGCTAGGTTATCACAAGTAAACTCCACTGCAGAGTAAGCCTTATGCTTCCTTCCCCTTACATAGCCAAGGATTTGGACGTGCACAAAGGTTAAGTTTCTGAGTCACATGGTCAACATTTAAAATGCTCGAACCTGAATTCAAAGGCTGTGGTTTTTTGAACAAACTGCCTCTGGGTTCCATAATGCAGCCCTGAGGTTACAAGATAGAAAGGTCACCATTCTTTAGAGAAGTGTCTATTCATGTTTTCTGCCCATTTCTTCACTGGATTATTTGTTTTTCGGGTGTGAAGTTTGGTGAGCTCTTTATAGATTTTGGATACTAGCCCTTTGTCTGATATGTCATTTGCAAATATCTTTTCCCAAATAAGGAGACTATAGATGCTGGAGAGGATGTGGAGAAACAGGAACCCTCTTGCACTGTTGGTGGGAATGCAAACTGGTGCAGCCGCTCTGGAAAACAGTGTGGAGGTTCCTCAAAAAATGAAAAACAGACCTACCCTATGACCCAGCAGTAGTACTGCTAGGAATTTACCCAAGGGATACAGGAGTACTGACGCATAGGGGCACCTGTACCCCAATGTTTATAGCAGCACTCTCAACAATAACCAAATTATGCAAAGAGCCTAAATGTCCATCAACTGATGAATGGATAAAGAAATTGTGGTTTATATACACAATGGAGTACTACGTAGCAATGAGAAAGAACGAACTATGGCCCTTTGTAGTAACGTGGATGGAACTGGAGAGTGTGATGCTAAGTGAAATAAGCCATACAGAGAAAGACAGACACCGTATGTTTTCACTCTTATGTGGATCCTGAGAAACTCAACAGGAACCCATGGGGGAGGGGAAGGAAAAAAAAAAAAAAAGAGAGAAAGGTTAGAGTGGGAGAGAGCCAAAGCATAAGAGACTCTTAAAAACTGAGAACAAACTGAGGGCTGATGGGGGGGGGGGGTGCGGGGCAGGGAGGGTGGGTGAAGGGGATTGAGGAGGGGACCTTTTGGGATGAGCACCGGGTGTTGTATGGAGACCAATTTGACAATAAATTTCATATATTAAAAAAAAAAAAAAAAAAAGGTCACCATTCTATCCTGTCCTGACATTGCAAGTATAGTTTGGAATCTTCTAAGATGATTAGCCAGAAGAACCAGTGGAATTGTATTAATTCAACAGAAAAGCCAATAGTAAGTAGCTTCAACATCAGTGTCCAGAGACTTGACTTGGCTGGTCCCAGGCTCTCTGCTAGACATTTTCAGCCAATGCCTCATGGAACCATTAAATACCAAGACTAATTAGAACTGTCTTCCCTACACTTCTCTTTTCTTAAGAACTCACCTTTCTTAAGACAATTTTACAGAAAAGGAAAAGGAAAATACAAGAAACATAATATCAGAGCTCAAATTAATGAGGAAAAACCTTCCACTTCAAGTTGTAAATATGTGTGAGGTTGTTTTTTTTTATATCAGAAGCCATTTAAAGTCATTTTTTTAATTGGATACAATAGAATATATTTTTAAAGTAAAATTACCAAAATCCAATTACTCTCAGGTAATGGTTGCTACTATTATATCTTTCCAGATTTCTTCTAGATATGTAGATTTTCCCCCAAAATAACATTATATGATACATTCATTGTTTTGATCTGTCACTAAAAAGGAATATTACCTTGTCCATAAGTTAAATTCTACATTATCAATTTGAATGAATGTAATACTAGATTATCCTATTGTATCATAACTTATTGAAACAATTTTATATGGGGCACCTGGGTGGGCTCAGTTGGTTGAACATTCGACTTTGGCTCAGGTCATGATCTCATGGTTTGTGAGTTTGAGCCCCACGTCAGGCTCTATGCGGATGGCTCAGAGCCTGGAGCCTACTTTGAATTCTGTGTCTCCCTCTCTTTCTGGCCTCCTCCACTCACGCTCTGTCTCTCTCTCTCTCTCTCTCTCTCTCTCTCTCTCTCTCTCAAAAATAAATAAATATTTTAAAAAAAGAAAAAGAAGAAAAGAATTTTATTTATCAGATACTAACTTAAATTCTAATTTCTTCTAATTTCTTTTGCTAGCAACTTTTTTTGTACTTACGATATTAAGCACTTGGTTTATTAACTCTTTAGCACAAATTCCTAAAGTAGGATTTCTGCATGAAAGGATTTGCACATTTTAGGTTTTGACACATATTTCCAGAATGACCCCAGAAAGTTTGTCCTTATATACACTCCTACCAACCATACATGGAGTTGACCATCTTTTAAAATGTGGACTGATCAATTATATTTCTCTGTGAATTTGACCCATTTTTGTTTTAAAGTATGTTTCTTATTGATTGACAAATGCTCTTTATACATCAAAGATATTAAGCTGATTTTATATCATGTTTTTTATGTATATTTCCCCAGGTTTTTAATTTATTTTTAGTTAACTTCTTTTTCATGCTTTTAAAACATAAAAGTTTCGTATTTTTCATCAAATCTAATCATACTTGGCAAAATGCTTACAAAGTTCTCTATCCCCAAAATTATAAAAATATTTAGTTAAATTTCATTCTAATATTTTAATTATTTTTTGACATTTATATTACTAAGAGGACAAAGTCTTCAGTCTTCTTTTCCCATGAGAAGTCATAAAGTATTATCATTTATTTCAGTTCATAGCATCTACTTCTAAAAACAAATCAAACATTCGAACACAATATTAAGCTGCTTCTTTACAAAACCTTAATCATCAGTTAAAACTAGAAAACTAACATATCACTTGACCTAGTGAGCTTGCTTCTGGACTTACAGATGCACACGAAAATGTAATTAAAAAATGTTGAGAGCAGCATTATTTGAAAATAGTAATTAGGCCCAACTAGGCAAACTGAAGAGGTTAATGTATGACTTCTGTGACCCTGCACCTCCTGTATATTCTACAAGCCTGACTCCCAGTGCTACCTACCCACCCCTAATTTCCATATTCCTTCTCTGACCCCTGCCTCGTCAGACTGCTATGCTCACCTGGCTAGCATACCCCCATTCCAGTCTAGCCCACGTGACCAATGCTTATTCTTGATCTGTCCAATTGTCATATTCCTATGAAAACCATTCTCTACCTTAGTAGCCAATGTATTTTCCCATTGCATTCTACAAAGGATTAAGGAGATCTTACAGACACAACAACAAAACACACATAATAAAATAAAATGTAAGAAAGAAACTGTTAAGAGACTACACTTGAAAAAGTATGGAGTAGGGGCGACTGGGTGGCTCAATCTTGGTTAAGTGTCAAAATCTTGGTTTTGACAGGGGTCATAATCTTGCAATGGGTGAGTTCGAGCCTTGCACTGACAGTGCAGAGCTTGCTTGGGATTCTCTCTCCCTCTCTGTCTGCCCCTCCTCTGCTCATGCTCTCGAGAGAAAGAAAGAAAAAGAAAGAGAGAAAGAAAGAAAGAAAGAAAGAAAGAAAGAAAGAAAGAAAGAAAAGAAAGAAGGATGGAGTAGGAAATTAAGCTACATATATGTTTTTTTTTTAAATAATGTTTATTTATTTCTGAAAGAGAGAGAGAAAGAGAGAGAGAGAGAGAGAACAATTGGGGGAGAGACAGACACAGAATCCAAAGCAGGCTCCACTCTCTGAGCTGACAGCACAGAGCCCAATGCAGGGCTTGAACTTGTGAACTGTGAGCTCATGACCTGAGCCAAAGCCAGATGCCCAACCGACTGAGCCACCCAGGTGCCCCAAACCACATATGTGTTTTTGAGTATATGGTAGTCAAAGGAGGGGGAAATGCCCCAATACTTAGTCTTCATCATCTAAGAGGAAGAATCTCATTGGTTTCCCAGGGAGCTCTCCCTTACCCTTGGATCAAGGACAAATGTTTCCCTGGTTTCCCCTTCGGTCTCAAATCCGGGACACTGAGTAGATCCTGGCCTTAATATAATCCTAAAGTGGGCTCTTCTTTGTAGCCCACTTTGTATTTCTTGTTACAGGCAATAACATAATCCCAAATGCAGAATACCATTCAAAAAGCATTCTGCTGTTTGTTAGGTGGCAGTAAAAAACACAGAGTGCCAGTTCTAGGCAATGTGTTGTTCCTGGATGCTGTCATACTTAGTATTCCTATTGGATCATACTAAAAGAAACTTTAAAGAAAAAATTCACTTTTCAACAGGAATTAAATGGTTCTAATAGTAAGAATACAAGGAATCTAGGAAAATCAACAGAGAAGTTTATTTAAGAGGATTTCTATAGGCCCCAAACATTCAGGTTAAAACATAAAAATCACCCAAGTATAACAGAATTGGAAAAAGAAACATCAAGAAATATGTTGTTTGCAGAAATATGTTGTTTGATGTTCACTATACTTTTATTTCAAGGAAAGTGCTTGGTTCTTTTTTCATCTAGTGTATTCTCTTCTTTCTTAGCCCATTTCCTTCAGATATAATTTCATTGCAGCAAATACCTAGACTATTTTCTATTGTTGAACCATATTTCAGTCATCCCAACTACTTGAATTTTTAAATTTTATGTGGGATTTGAAAGTCCTTGGACATACAGATATTCTTATTGAAAATAATTTTGTCCTCAGATGGCCAAAAATCTGATTTGACAAAAAAATCAAATAAACCTATTTTGCTATCATACAGAAATAGTAGAAAATCCCTGAAGTTGGAGTCATCAACCCTGGTTAAAAGTCTCTATCTTTCTATGAG
Source organism: Herpailurus yagouaroundi (assembly GCF_014898765.1). Taxonomy (NCBI): domain Eukaryota; kingdom Metazoa; phylum Chordata; class Mammalia; order Carnivora; family Felidae; genus Herpailurus; species Herpailurus yagouaroundi. The sequence goes on along the minus strand of NW_024412418.1, from coordinate 2,153,284 downwards.
TTTGACTATTTTAGAATCCACATGTAAGTGAGATCATGCAGTATTTATCTTTTTGTGTCTGGCTTATTCACTTAGCATAACATGCTCTACTCACAGAAACAGAGAATAGAAAGATGGTAATGGGGGAGGGGGGGAGGAGGTAGGGAAGATGGGACTTAAAAATACTTCATTGTATACTTGAAATGTGTTAACAGGGGTAGATCTTACGTGTTTTCATGACAACAAAAAACAAGAAAAAAGAATATTTAAAAAAAAATTCTCCATCTTTTACCAAGTCAGACTGATTCTCAAAAAATAAACAATCTCCTCTGCTCACCCCTGAAGTGAGGAGTTTTGGGTTAAGTCACCTCTGCAGCTTTAATGATCAGTTTGTTGGTGATACCTGCATGTGCTCTGAACAATGATTGCAGCTCTTCACGCTATCAAGAGCCCCTGGACCTGGTGAGGTCCAAGTGTCTCCGAGTGCAGGGGTATAGTACTTAAGAGGGCCTGATTCTTCTTTTCCTTTAAAGGAGGAGGTGAGGGGGGCGCCTGGGTGACTCAGTCGGTTAAGTGTCCAACTTTGGCTCAGGTCATGATCTCGCTGTCTGTGAGTTCGAGCTCCGTGTCGTGCTCTGTGCTGACAACTCAGAGCCTGGAGCCTGTTTCGGATTCTGTGTCTCCCTCTCTCTGACCCTCCTCCATTCATGCTCTGTCTCTCTCTGTCTCAAAAATAAATAAATGCTAAAAAAAATTAATTAAAAAAAATTAAGGAGGAGGTGAGGATTAAGTAGTCAGGCTATTTAATTAACTGCTTAAGCCTGATCTCCCCACTATAATTCTGATAAGCCAAAGTAACTTCCAGAATCTCTGATCTGGCAGAAATGTTTCAGGGGGAAACTCTGCAGTCTATTAAACAAAAATTATTCACTGGATACTATTTATTTATTTTTTATTTATGTATTTATTTATTTTTTTTACTGGATACTATTTAAAATGGCAAGACAGATTTTATTCAAGACTATTGCAACAGGGGTCAAAACTATTACAATAAAGGAGAGAAATTAAGCTCAACTCCAAATACAACAAGGACGGTGGGGATTTATAGCCCAGGAGCAGGGCAAGTGGGTCAGTAGGTGGAAAATTACTAAAAGGACACATCAAAGACAATGGGATTCTTAATAAACTGGCTTAACAGGACTCTTGCAAAGACAAGCCAAAGACTTAGTTACAAGGAGTTATATATCAAAGATCAGGGATGAGACATTTGATCAGATACCAAAGGTAGGGTCTTCTTGCTAAACTGATTTAGCAGGATTCTCAGCAAGGAAAGAATAGAAGGCCAACGTCAAGGTGCCCAATTAACATTGGTCTTTGTCAAGTCAGAAAAACTACTTGCATCTGAATCCTTGACTTGCCACTCACTAACTTTGCAATTGTGCAAATGTGGGCAAGTCATTAACTGCTCTAAACTTCAGCTTCCCTTATATAACATGGAGATGATCATCACCACTCTCTAGACCCCACACAAACATCATAAGAATAAAAATCAAGATATTTCAGGTGAAAGACTTTGGTAAAGAGTAAAGTTCTGCATACATACTCTTGCAGGACAGAAGGCAAGACATAGTCAAATGACCATAGTCCTGCCATCTCCCTCTTTCAGAGGGAAGGCATCAGAGTGTGATGACTCTTGCTGTCTGCTCAGGGTATTTCCAATAGGAAAGAAGAATCATCAGGATAAAGAATTTCCAGGCCATAAGAGGGGAGTCCCTAGCCCAGTTTTTCTGAGTAGTCATGATCTGGATGCTCGAGATAGCCTTAAGACAATATAGGATAAATGATGCTGTCCCTTCACGACACCATACTCCTAACCCTAATGTACCTTCTCCCAAGATAGACATGGAGGAGGGTGGTCCCAACCATGGGCCAGAGCAACCACACCAATGTGAAGGAATTTGTCTTCCTAGAACTCACTCACTTCCAGGAGCTGGAATGTTTCTTGTTTGTGGCCTTCCTTGCTGTATATGTAACCACCGTGCTGGGCAATGCCCTCATTGTGCTGACCATCACCTGTGAGTCCCACCTTCACACTCCCATGTACTTTCTGCTGCGGAACAAATCGGTCCTGGACATTGTTTTTTCATCTGTCACTGTTCCCAAGCTCCTGGTGGATCTGTTATCAGAGAGGAAAACCATCTCCTACAATGGCTGCATGGCACAGATCTTCTTCTTCCATTTTGCTGGTGGGTCAGATATTTTCTTCCTCTCTGTGATGGCCTATGACAGATACCTTGCAATCGCCAAACCCCTGCATTATGTGACCATTATGAAGAGAGAGGTGTGGGTGGGTTTGGTGGTGGCTTCCTGGGTGGGCGGTGGTTTGCACTCAATTGTCCAGATAATTCTGATGCTTCCACTCTCCTTCTGTGGCCCCAACATCCTGGATGCCTTCTACTGTGATGTGCCCCAAGTAGTTAAGCTGGCTTGCACCGATACCTTTGCTCTGGAACTTCTCATGATCTCTAACAATGGGTTGGTGACCCTGCTATGGTTCCTCTTGCTCCTGGGATCCTACACCGTTATTCTGGTGATGCTGAGATCTCACTCTGGGGCAGGACGGAACAAGGCCCTGTCCACCTGCACCTCCCATATCCTCGTGGTGACTCTGCACTTTGTGCCTTGTGTCTACATCTACTGCCGGCCCTTCACTACACTGCCCATGGACACAGCTGTGTCCATCAACAACACGGTCATTACGCCCATGCTGAACCCCATGATTTATACCCTGAGGAACCAGGAGATGAAGTCTGCCATGAAAAGACTACACAGAAGGCTTGGACCTTCTGAGAGCAGTAAGCTGGGGTGAGCACTCACACTGAGACCGGAAATCTATGCTCTGCTTTCCTCAAACTGCTGTCCTGGGGCAACAGACTGCTAGCTCATTTGCCAGTCATTTCTGAATATCCTCATAGCCACTCAACACTCTTCCAGGAAGGATGAGATGAGGCTGAACATGAGCTATTGGGCTTGTGACCTTGGGAGAAGTAGGGGATATACGGTGAAAATCAATAACCTGATGCTATTTTGGTATAACCTGTGATTCTCGATGCTAACATATTTTCCTTACTTTTACCACCTGAAATATGGAAATGACACTGTTCACAGGGTTGCCATGAGAATGAAGAATAATAAATGCTAAGAGGGTGGTCATTAGCACTGCTCATGGCGTTAATCAGGCACAGAATCCAGGTTCCCTATTGTCTAGTCCTCTAATCCTAAATATGCATATGTGGAAATTATGGATGTGTTTATTTCATGCATGCTCTCTCTGGTGGCTCTGTATTTCCAGTTAATTACTAAAATCATTCCTTGATTTAATATTTTGAGTACAGAATCTTCAATATATTTTACCTACTAGTGAAAAGAGAAGAAATATTTTAAGTCATGTTTAGTCAGATATATACATGGACAAATCTACGCTTGGACCAAGAATCTCCTGTTCTCAGGTCCATTCTACTAATTTGCCTACTGAAATTAACCTTAAAAGTGCTTGTATGGTTTGGGAATATATCTGCACAAAAGCCACAATGGTTATTTATTTATTTATTTATTTATTTATTTATTTATTTATAATGTTTGTTTTTGAGAGAAAGAGAGAGAGTGAATGCACAGGCAGGGCTGGGGCAGAGAGAGAAGGGACAGAGGATCCAAAGCAGACTCTGTGCGATGAGCAGAGAGCCTGAGGTGAGGTTTAAACTCATGAACGGCAAGATCATGACCTGAACCAAAGTTGGACACTCAACCTATTGAGCCGCCCAGGTGCCCCGGTAATTTAATTTATGTTAACCTAAACTTTCTTTTTCCCTCTCTTCTCTCCCCATCTCACCTTCAGAGATCTTATAGCTGGAGCAACACTACGGGTTTTGTCTATGTATGCACCGCAAGCAAGACAAGTCGCTTAGAACAGCAGCAACAAAAATACCTAGGAAATACCTTTTCACACATTCAGGACCCGTTTTGTGTTCCAGGAGAGGAAAGAAATATATCGCATGCAGGTTCACTTAGGAACAGCCATTGGGTCTGTGTTGTGCTCCACCTCTCTCCTAAGAAAAGGATTCCCAGGAAATAAATATGTAGGAAGACAATAAATGTCCCTTCATCCCCTATGCTCACCTCAAATGCCACCCTTCAGCTTACAGGAGTCATTCAAAAATTGGACAATTAGTAAAGAAACTCAGGAAATTACAACCTACAGGACAATTTTTTGCAAATTGTTATAATGCATTAATATTTGGCTAAAAAGGTCCTGGTAGGTGGTATATACCTGTGATCTTCTCTGAGTCCTACAAAACAGAGATAGTAGGCCAAGACTTTTAATCATATGGCAGCACTTCTCAAATTTTTCCAAATCATTATGTCCCAAGGAAGTTTATTAGATATTTTCCTTTTTTTAAGTTTATTTATTTATTTTGAGAGAGAGAGTACAAGCAGGGGAGGGGCAGGGAGAGAGGGAGAGAGAGAAACCCAAGCAGGCTCCATGGTGTCAGTGCAGAGCCCAGTGCAGGACTCAATCTCATGACCATGAGATCATGACCTGAGCAGAAATCAAGAGTCAGACAATTAACCACCTAAGCCACCCAGGTGTCCCAGATATTTTTCCTAATTGTTCTCCCACGAGAAAATTTAATACCAAAGATAGACTGTGTATCCTTTAATGTACTGAGACTCTTTGAAGGCCACACATCATTGTAATATCTAAGATTTTTGTCGTCCTTAAAAACCAATTTTTGTCCCTTTCAGCATGCTGCTCACATTGAGAATGAATGATCATATGGGATTAGATGTTTCTATTAATATGTTTCCCTAAAACCCAGAGCATCAGAACAGATAGATTTATGTCTTCTGGGGTTTTACAAGAATGTAGAAAGCAAAGAAACATGGGCATCTGTATATGTGCGTGTGTGTGTGTGTGTGTGTGTGTGTGTGTGTGTGTGTGTGGACTTGTATGCAATAATGACTTGGAAACTTTAATAATTCCCGCTGGAACTCCAAAATGAACGAAGAGAGTCCGTTCTCCTTCCACACTCACATCCAGTAAATTCCCTTTGCTAATTCTCATGTTAGGCTTGGGCCTGAGGGACCAGTATACACAGCAGGGACACTTTGGGACAGGCAGAAGAGCCAAGATGACATGATCCCTGAGTCTGCCCTTTCCAATGTGAAGGTGGAAGAGAAGACCTTGAAGTCTAATGTAACCAATCGTGAGAAGGACTTGGCGTTCTAACACGAAGGTTCCCTGGCATCATACACACTGGCACCCCACTGGGTCTCAGATGGTGTGAATTCCTGGTTGGATACCAAAGGTTTAGGTAAGGACGTGGAACAGTCAGTGTGAGACACTGTGGGTTATGCATGAACAAGATGAACATGAAAAATGTACCCGGTGTACCAGACACTGTAAAAAAGGATCAAAACTTTAGTGAGAGAAAATGGAAGTGGATGTTAAATGCTGGGAAAGGAGGGATATCTTTCTAGGAAGAAAGGGCCCCCAACATGGGGTCAGCAGCTTGTATTTGGTGAAACAACTGAGATGCATTTGGAGAGATTTTGTTGCGGCTTAGGGTCTGTCCATGGGGATCGCAGAGTGTTTTTACACAAGATGGGCACTTCCTTAAAAAAACAAACAAAAAACAAACAAACAAAAAAAGACTTTAAAATGCCCCAAATTCCCTTAAAAGCTGTAGAGGTTTCAAAGGCAGTTCCATATCCACACACGGCCCATGACTCACTGGGTCTCTTTGGCCTGTGATCCAGAGCCAGCTTTATTCCCAAACCTGATGACCTAGCACATGAACGCTCCAGTCCACTTGGGTAACCCACACAAGTTCACCGAAACACAAACAAGCAAGTGATTTCAAAGAGAAACTGTTGTTCTGTTGAATAACATTTTATATTCTGCAAAAGTCTTCTTAAATAACTCTTCAGGGAAAACAGGGATGATCCTGTTTTCAGGGGGAAAGGAAAGGAATCAAGTTAATTGAATGCCTATGTGCCGGGTACTTTACAGACATGAACGTAGTTGCTCCTTATGCTACCCAATGAAGTAAGTATTATGCTTCCAAGTTTACAGAGGAGGAAAGTAGAGGACTTGCTCCAAGTAGCAAAGAAGGAAGAGGTAGAATTGCAGCCCAGGTACGCCCTACTCCAAAGCCCTTAATATTGTTCCACACCAATAACACTGTTTTACAACTGAGGATCTGAGGCACAGAGAGGAGTGACTTTTTCAAGGTCACAAAGCTATTTTATAGCCTGGAAAATGCATCTCTCTCTGGCATCCCTGAGGTCGAGTCAAGGACATTAACAAAAGAATTTCTTAGCCTGTGTTTGTCAAGATCTTTCTCACTCACCCAACACTCCAGTGCCAATGCTTGTAAGGCATGATGTGCACTTATCAACTACATTTGTTCATTAATCTAAAAAGCATTTATTGGGCACCTAATATATGCTCCAGACTAGGTAAAGCTTTGATGATCTCAGGATGAATGGAACCCTGAGCGGGCAGGATGAACTTGAGGGGTATGGGGAAATTATATTGAACAAAGGAGAGACAGATTTGTAAGAAATTAGATGGAATAATCTGTTACAAGCGCCAGAAGAGAAGTCAATGCAGGGAATGATGAGTCACAAAGGGGTGTCAGGAAAGTTTTCACAGAAAAGGAGACTCTGAACCTGAGTGTTGAAAGATCAGTGTTTGTGAAGGTGGAAAAATAGGAGATTCTGGAAGTGGGGGTTGGGGAGGCCATGATGGATAGAGGGAACAATGGGAACACAGATCCAAAGGCGTGAGCCAGCAAGAATTTGCATAACATTTAAACACCCCAAGGGGCACCTCGGTGGCTCAGTCCCGGTTAAGTGTTTGACTCTTGATTTTGGCTCAGGCCTCCCGGTTCATGATTTCAAGCCCCATGGTGGGCTCCACACTGACTGTGGAGCCTGCCTGGGATTCTCTCTCTCTCCCTGCACCTCTCTCAAAATAAACAGAATAAACTTTAAACAATTTAAACACCCGAAACAGAGAATCAAAGGAAACAGGACACCAGATATCAAGAGGAGTTTAATCTTTATTGTGTAGGCAATAAGGAACCATTGAAGATTTTCAAACAAAGGACCATGTATGGTGCCATTTGTGACTTATAATTACATTTCTGGAAAAGACAGACAGGATGAATTAGACAAAACTACACTGAAGGAAAGGACACCAGTTAGGAAAGTTGCAACCATCTAAGGAGAAATGACAAGGGGTTAACTGAAGACCAAGGGGGCAAATTGAGACAGGTTAGGAAAGTAAAATCCTCAGAACTTTTACACAGTGCCCAGGTTCCTTGCAATGTGAGTGGCTCAGTATAAGCCTTCTGGATAAAACGTGCTACCCACCAGTACCTGCTGCAGAGATGACTGTGCCCACAGAGACAGAATAAACAGGACACAAGGCAAGTAATGATATTCTCCAGAGCAAATGAGATGCAATGTGTGTTTGGGGTTTATTCAGCCACATGATTTCTCAAGGCTCTCAGAACTTGTTTCTACGCAGACCAAGAGCAATGCTTCCCAGGTGGGCATGATCTGGGGACCACCTAGATGTTCGTGCCAGATGGCTCAGACAGATGTGTAGGCTGAGGAGGGCTTTTTTCCTCTAAACTCTGAGTTAATTTTGTCACCACTGCCACCATCATGAAACTTCTCAGAAATTATCAAAATGGCATGGGTAGAATATGTATTTTGCTGAGAGCCAAAGTCTGGCTTCACTGCTAGCTTTCTCTACATCCTTCTGTCTGTCTCTTAAGCCTCCCTGGAACTTTTTTTTTTTTTCAAATTTGACACTCAAGCAATAAAAGGTTGCTTGCTCCTGAATCCCAAGGGCTAAATAGAATGAATTGAAAATCCTCTAAATTGGATTTGCCACTCCCTTCCCAAACAGGATGCTTTAGTAAGAGAACATATGGCCTCCGCAGAGGGGGCACTACCATTGTTCCCTTGGCTGTCGATCCGTACTCCATCTGGCAGTGGAAAGCCTAAGCTTATCAGAAACTGCTCTGGGTTGTATAGGAAGGGCTCACCTGTATTGCCTACAACCCCGTGGTAATCTTGCACTTCATGCCCTCTATGTATTCATGCCTGGACCGTGCTGTCGTCTTTGTGAGCAGAACCATCTCGAGTATCATCCTGGTCCTCTTCTTTGTGTTAAACCCTAATGTCTGCATATCTATGAAATGAAATTTTTTAAAAAATAAATAAATGAAAAGAAGACTTGTCATTTCTGAAATATAATAGAAGGGCAATGGTCTACAATTCCTTGGTCATGGAAAGAGGAAATGGAGGGGCTGATGAGACCCACCATTGAAAGGACCAGAAAATTGTGTAAAGAGTCCCTTATGCAAATTATTCTTGGATTTATATAGCCTGAAGCTGGCAGGCAGCACGGAAGAGTAGAAAGATCCTAGAACCAAGAGACAGAAGAGACTTATGTTACTACTTTTCCTGTGCCACTGATTTTCTATATGACCGTGAAAAATTGGCTTAATGCTTATTAAGTTCAGTTTCAGTATTAATTGACATGGGAATGCTAACACTTTTCCCCCTAACTTCAGAGCGATATTAGAAATATTGATTGTAGGGGTGCCTGGGAGGCTGAGTCGGTTAAGCGTCCTACTTCGGCTCAGGTCATGATCTTGCAGTTCATGAGTTCAAGGCCCTGTCGGCCTCTGTGCTGATAGCACAGAGCCTGGAGCCTGCTTCAGATTCTGCGTCTCCCTCTCTCTCTGCCCCTCCCCCTCTCGCACTCTGTCTCTCTCTCTCTCTCTCAAAAATAAACTTTGAGGGGCGCCTGGGCAGCTCAGTCGGTTAAGCGTCCGACTTCGGCTCAGATCATTATCTCCAGGTTTATGAGTTCAAGCCCCGCGTCGGGCTCTGTGCTGACAGCTCAGAGCCTAGAGCCTGCTTCGGATTCCGTGTCTCGCTCTCTCTCTGCCCCTCCCCTGCTCATTCTCTGTGTCTCTCTGTCTCAAAAATAAATAAAACATTTAAAAATTTCTTTAAAAATAAGTAAAAAATAAACTTTGAAAAAAATTGTTATTAGGTGTGCAGTAGCTTATAAAATTATAACATGCTGATGAAATCGATCCCTATTATGTTGTCACCGAAAGGCTTATGAGTGTTGGTGTATTCCAATGGCTCTTAAGGAAACAAAGTGCAATGAGAATAAAATCAGAGATGCTCCGGTTCATGGAGCACCTTCCATGAAGCCTTCCTCAGTTCTCTTCCTCAGCAACCTCTAGAGGTGGATTTTAACAGATGTCAAAGGCCCCAACGAGTACAGTAGGGAAACGAATGATCCAGCCCACACCACATTTTAGACTAATGAGGGAGCTGAAGCAAGGAGAAGTGAGTGACTTCCCCAGGTGACACAACAAGTTCATGAAGAATAAGATAATATGATTAAAAATAAGAGTGTGAGCAATCTTGAAAAAGAAAACCAAAGCAGGAGTCCTCACAATCCCACACTTCAAGCTGTATTACAAAGTTTCCACAGATGAGATAAACCTTTGCTTGATTTTTTTTTATGTTGATTTATTTTTAAGAGACAGAGACAGAGCATGAGGGGGGTGGGGCAGAGAGGGAGGGAGACCCAGAATCTGAAACCGGATCCAGGCTCTGAGCTGTCAGCACAGAGCCCAACATGGTGCTCGAACCCAGGAACTGTGAGATCCTGACCTGAGCCGATGTCGCATGCTTAACTGACTGAGCCATCCAGGCGCCCTCTTTCCTCTTTCCTTTTTTTTTTTTTTTTTAATGTTTATTTACTTTTGAGAGAGAGAGAGAGAGAGAGAGCACAAGAGGGGGAGGGGCAGAGAGAAAGGGAGACAGATTCCTATGCTTAACCAACTGAAACATCCAGATGCCCCTGTTTTCTTTTTTTTTTTTTAATGTTTATTTATTTTTGAGAGACACAGAGAGGGAGAGAGAGAGAGAAAGAGAACAAGAGGGGGAGGGGCAGAGAGAGAGGGAGACACAGAATCCTATGCTTAACCAACTAAGCCACCCAGGCGCCCCAAACTTTGCTTGATTTCAATGCCTCAGTAATATTATTCTCTCTTTCAAAGCTGTACAGGGAGGAAGAAATATCCAATGGCCCTGAGAAATTATACCAAGGTGTCTGAATTTATTTTTTGTGGACTTACCCAGTCTCAAGAGCTGAGCTTGCTCTTATTTTTCTTTTTATCTGTAGTTTATGTAACAACTGTGTTAGCAAATGTTGCCATCATGGTCACTGTGACCTACGAGTCCCGCCTTCACACGCCCATGTACTTCCTGCTCCGCAATCTCTCCGTCTTGGACATCTGCTTCTCCTCCATCACCGCTCCCAAGGTCCTGATAGACCTCCTGTCAAGGACAAAGACCATCTCCTTCAATGGTTGCATCACTCAGATCTTCTTCTTCCACCTCCTCGGGGGGGCAGACATTTTTTCTCTCTCTGTCATGGCCTTCGATCGCTACATGGCCATCTCCAAGCCCCTGCACTACGTGACCATCATGAGCAGGGGGAGATGCACTGCCCTCATCGTGGCCTCCTGGGTGGGGGGCTTTGTCCACTCCATCGTGCAGATTTCCCTGTTGCTGCCCCTCCCCTTCTGTGGACCCAATGTTGTTGATGGCTTCTACTGCGACGTCCCCCAGGTCCTCAAACTCGCCTGCACCAACACCTTTGCTCTTGAGGTCTTAATGATTTCCAACAATGGTCTAGTCACTACTTTGTGGTTTGCTCTTCTCCTTGTGTCCTACACAGTCATCTTGATGATGCTGAGATCTCACGCTGGGGAGGGAAGGAGGAAAGCCATCTCCACCTGCACCGCCCACATCACTGTGGTGACCCTGCACTTTGTGCCCTGCATCTACGTCTATGCCCGGCCCTTCACTGCCCTTCCCATGGACAGAGCTGTCTCCATCACCTTCACGGTCATCATCCCGGTCCTGAACCCCATGATCTACACCCTCAGGAACCAGGAGATGAAGTCAGCCATGAAGAGATTGAAGGGAAGACTTATGTTTTCTGAAAGGGGATAACTCATTATAGATTGTTGATCAAGATACCAGCATATAATTGAAATATATTCTTAAAATATTAGATGTTACATATTGGGGCTCAGCAATGCGTAGATAATTAACTAGAGCAGGATGGCACAGACACAAAGGATCAGCGACTTGAAACACTGGTGTTGAGAAGGAACACCAAGTTAAACAGGAAGAACATAGTCCTTGAAGAGCAACTGACAGCAAGGAAGGTACAAATGTGAAATATAATAGAAGGTCTTGGGTGTCCCGACAACAGGATGAAGGATAGCACTGTGATGTCCAGACGTGCAGTAGGCAAGAGACACCTACCTCAACATAGCCAAGCTCTAGTAACTAGGTCCCAGTGCAGCCATGGTTACCGTAAAACTATTTCGTAAGCATATACTATGTACCAAGCACTACTTGTAAACATTTTTCTCTACCTCTGCTTTGTCAGTAACGTTTATACCACAGCCTCAGGCATAAGTCAATTTGATGGTTGAAAAAAGAAAAAGCTATATCCAACCCAATAAACACTTTTATTTTTCCTATGTGCCCTCATTTATCATTTCCCTTACCATAGTGTGTTAAAATACGCCCACAAAACTTCACATTAGTAGAGCTGGTTCTCCTTTATATTCCCAGTGTCAGAATAGTGCCTGACCTGTAAAAAGCTATAAGTGTTGGTTGAATCTGTGGAATGGAATGGAATGAATGTAAGATGCCAATTTCTACTTAATCTTGGTTTTTAACATTGAAAACTGACTTTATTTTCTGAACATATACTTCTTCATGGAAGCCAAAGGAAATTGAAATGGCTAAATCAGAGTGTACGGTGATCTAATACTCAAGGTCTTAGCATCTAGGTATGTCTTCATGAAATCACCAAATCAGGGGCGCCTGGGTGGCTCAGTCGGTTAAGCGGCCGACTTTGGCTCAGGTCATGATCTCACAGTCCGTGAGTTCGAGCCCCGCATCGGGCTCTGTGCTGACAGCTCGGAGCCTGGAGCCTGTTTCAGATTCTGTGTCTCCCTCTCTCTGACCCTCCCCTGTTCATGCTCTGTCTCTCCCTGTCTCAAAAATAAATAAAACGTTAAAAAAAATAAAAAATAATAATAATAAAATCACCAAATCAAGTGTTAGGTCCCAAAATGTCTATTGAAAACCGTGTACACAATTGAATAGAAACACCTCAGGGCAGGGGTGCCTGGGTGGCTCAGTCAGTTAAGTGACCGACTTAGGCTCAGGTCATGATGTCAAAGTTTGTGGGTTCGAGCCCCACATCAAGCTCTGTGCTGATGCTGCAGAGTTTGCTTGGTTTTCTCTCCCTCTCTCTCTCTGCCTCTTTCTCTCTCTCAAAATAAATAAATAAAATCTAAACAAACAAAAAAGAAACACCTCAGGGCAAATGAATGTTTTGCAACACTCAAGGCAAATGAAAGTACAAATTCATTGATTTAGAGTTCCAATAAGCCTGTGCTCTGAGGATATCCAGACAACCCCTCAGGATGCCTGGTAACTGCATACAGAAGGATGGGATGTATTTCCTCTTCTCATTTCTCTCCTCCTCTGTAGCATGGGACCTAGTAAAACTGACTAAGAAGTTTCATTGAAATGTAACTACAGGCTAATAAGAAGAAGAAGAAGAATAGTAATAGTAATAATGTAGGACCACATTCCCTTATTTTAATTTATTAGGATGAAATAGGTTTTAGACTTTAGCATTTCTTAGATTTTAGAAAGATAATACAGTGCATGTATTGTATGTTACATCATTTCCTCCTTGGGGAGACCTGATACCCAAACACTTTAATATTTCTGTGATAAGATGTATAAATAGTTTCACTGAGTGTAATCAATAAAAAACTATGCATGGCCTCACACTAATTCAGATCAAATTTTGCCACAAAATTAGTTCAGGTCAAATGAGATTTTACTACCAAATGATTTTCTAAAAACCTTCCAGCATTCAGAGTTCAGAGATTTCAGAATGAAATACAGAAACTGAACAAAAGGGGATCGTAATAAGCAGAATAATCCCCCCACTCAAGGTGTGCAAGTCCCAAACCCCAGGATCTGTGAGTGTGCTACTTCTATGGCAAAGCAGACTAAGAGTGCAGATGGCATTAAGGTTGCTACTGAGCTGACCTTTAAATCAAGATTATCCTGTGCTTGCTTCGGCAGCACATATACTAAACCAAGATTATCCTGATTATCTGGGAGGGCCCAATGTAATCACAAGAGTCTTTAACGGTGGAAGACGTAGACAGAAGAGGAGGTCAGAGTAATGTAATGTGAGGAGTATTTGACTTAACATGGCTAGCTTTAATGGTAGAAAGATCCACAAGCCAAAGAATGTAGCTAGGCTCTAGAGGCTAGAAAAAGCAAGAGAATGGAATCTGCCTTAGAACCTCCAGAAAGGAATGCAGTCTGCCAACACCTTGATTTTAGACCAGTTGATACTCATGTCAGATTTCTGACCTACAGAATTGTAAGACAATAAATGCATGTTGTTTTAAGCCACAAAATGTGTGGTGATTTTGTTATAGCAGCAAAAGGAAACCAATACAAGGATAATACTTCTGTTGGAGATGAAGAGGCTGTAGGAGCTAAAGAAAGATGAATTTCAAGGAAAAGGGGTCAGGGGTGGGAGGGGGACCAACCAAGGGAGGCTGGTCATGTGCTTCTCCAAGGAGTCCAGGAATGAGCACCACACCCATGCACAAATCTCAAGTACAAGTGCACTGGGCTTGGGGCGCCTGGGTGGCTCAGTTGGTTAACAGTCCAACTTTGGTTCAGGTCATGATCTCATGGTTCATGGGTTCGAGCCCTGTGTCGGGCTCTGTGCTGACAGCTCAAAGCCTGTAGCCTGCTTCTCATTCTGTGTCTCCCTCTCTCTCTGCCCCTTCCTTCCTCTCTCTCTCTCTCTCTCTCTCTCTCAAAAATAAATAAATAAACTAAAACACACACACACACACACACACATACACAAAAAGTGCACTGGGCTAGAGGAGCCAATCCCAAGCTGTCACCACTTTATAGACTCTGTATAAGATGGAATAAAACATTTGAATCTGAAGTCAAGACCTCACTTGACACCCTCTGAATTTCCCCATGTAATTGATTAACAGTGAGACCATTTGACACCCAGCAAACTGCTTCTACACTTTATGAAAAGAGACACAGAGATGAAGTTCCAAGTATTTTGTATTTGAATTGAAAAGGTCATCCACTATAAAAATGCCACTTTAACAACAACTATGTGGTAAAAATGAAGCACTACCATACTACATGTACTCATCGATGGTAAGACACATCTTAATTTCAGGGACATTTGCATTAACATGGGTGGAGCTACAGAGTATTATGCAAAGTGAAATAAGTCAGTCAGAGAAAGACAAATACCAAGTGATTTCACTCATATATGGTATTTAAGAAACAAAACAAATGAGTACAGACTGTTTTAAGTGCCATATAGTGTGATGAGCACAATCTTTGAATGAAGTAACATGATCTTATTTATATATACAAGTGGTGGTCTTAGAAACATCTTTTTTTCACTAATGCCACTACAGAGTATTTTAAATTCTGCCCATGAGTTGAAAACATTTGTTCCTTGAAAAAACACTATCCACAATGTAATTCTGTCATTCTTCAAAGCATCTTTTATACCTGTGATGTTACATAGTGTGTCCCTTTCACTATAGTGTGTATAGTACGTTCTTTAAATGAAATAACACAGTAGTTCTGGCACTTAGAGAAATATCTATTATATATGTTCCTTTACGGAGCGTATGAAGTGTAGCACAATATCTTGGACACATTCTTTCATTGAAATCGTACCTAGATGCAATAGAATTCCATTATTGATTTTTAAAATGTGCAATAAAGAAATATTAAAAAGAAAGGTTCACCTTAGAACTTCAGAAATTCAATATTTAAAGATGTAAGTAAGCAGTTCCTGATGTGTGTGCCCATGCGTGGGCGCACACACACACACACACACACACACACACACACACTTTTCCAAAGAGAGACAGATGAAAAGCAAACATACTTCATTTGGTCAATCCTATGTTTTAGGAATACGTAACACTGCCATCAACGCACTAGTACAAAATAGATTTCTTTTTAATTTTTTTAACATGTATTTATTTTCAAGAGACAGAGAGAGACAGCACGAGCGGGAGAAGGGCAGAGACAGAGGGAGACACAGAATGGGAACCAGGCTACAGGCTCTGAGCTGTCAGCACAGAGCCCAACATGGGGTTTGAACCCACAAACTGTGAGATCATGACCTGAGCCAAAGTCATACGCTCAACCAACTGAGCCACCCAGGCACCCCCAAAATAGATTTTTTAATGACTAAATTCTGATCAGCTATAACACACATTACATTATTTATATACAGTTCATCAATTTTCTGGTATAAAAAGAAAATTCGAAAATGCTATTTTCCTTATTTTAGGGGACCAGAGATACTACTGTTACAATTCCTCATTTTGGAAACCATAAAGATGTTTATCTTATAGGAACCCCCCTTTTCCTCCCCAAATACCCAGACACATCTGAGAGTTACAATTCTCTGGTTGAGTATAGAAACAAATGCTATCTATGAACTTGCGTCCCATTAAGGGAAAGAAGTAAAGACTTAGTGCACTGAAATGTAGTTTTAAAATTTTATAAGATGAAAGACAGAATATAATTTCCACGGGAAATATAGGTTGCCAAAATTGACTGAATGGGGGGAAAATCTTAATAGATCAATAATTATAGATGAATTGAAAAGGTTGTCAGGGCACCTGGGTGGCTCCGTCAGATGAGCATCTGACTTTGGCTCAGGTCATGATCATGTGGTTCATGAGTTCGAGCCTCACATCAGGTTCACTGCTGTCAGCACAGAGCCTGCTTTGGATTCTCTCTCTCTCTCTGTCCCTCCCTCACTTATGCTCTCTCTATCTCTCGCAAAAATAAACATTAAAAAAATTAAAAGTTGTTAAAGATAGACCTTTTGAAAAGGCTCCATGCCCAAATTGTTTTGAGAGTGATTTTTTAAAATTTTTTAAAAAGTTTATTTATTTTGAGAGAGCACAAGCAGGAGAAGGGCAGAGAGACAGGAAGAGAGAGAGAATCCCAAGCAGGTTCCAAGCTATCAGTATGGAGCCCGGTGTAGGGCTCCACAACCATGAGATCCCCACAAACCATGAGATCATGACCTGAGTGGAAACCAAGAGTCAGACACTTAACTGACTGAGCCACCCAGGAACCCTGTGAGTGATTTTCAATAAGTATTCAAAAAGCTAGTAATTCCAGTTTCTTAATGAATTATAGAAATAATTATATAAATGTAATAATATATTATAAAAATAATAATTACAGTAATAATCTTAACTCACTCTGTAAGGACAGCACAACCCTATCTATAAACTAGATAATAGCACCTGATAAATCTAATATTATCATGTATCTATGTGTACACACCAATCACATCTTGGAACAAAAATTTTAAGTTCTTATAACACATTAACAAATTACATACCAATGAATTAAAACAATGACAGATTATCATCAAGTAAGGTTTATTCCAAAAATTCAAAGGCAACTATTAACACAATTCACAGTAATAACAGAATAAAAAAGAAACAATGTGATTACCTCAGTGATGCAGAAAATATTCCATATGATTCAACCCACATCCTTGGAAAACAAAACACCTATGAAGTCAGGAACTGAACCAAAAATGTATGATCTTGGGGTGCCTGTATTGCTCAGCTGGTTGAGCATCTGACTCTTGATTTCGGCTCAGATCATGATCCCAGGATCATGGGATGGTACCCCATGACAGGCTCTTCTCTGAGCATGGAATCTGCTGTAAATTCTCTCTCTCTCTCTCTCTCTCTCTCTCTCTCTCTGCCTCCTCCCCTCATTCACGCATTCTCTCTCTTTTTCTCTAAAAAAATGAAAAAAGTGAATTATCTTGATAAAAAATATCTATTAGAACCATAGACCAAACATTACACCTAATGATTAAACATTAAAATAATTTCCATTACCATACATAACCAGACAATGATACCCACTCTCACCACAAATATTAGATATTAAACTTGAATTCACTTACTATTTAAAAACAAGAAAAATTAGAAAGTATATAAACTTTGGAAAGCTGGAGAGGAAAAAAATCATTATTCTCAGATATTGTGATGCTATACACTAAATAATACATAAAAAGTCACTGAAAGATCATTGAAAATAACAAAAGATCTAAACTAGGTTCCTATATTTAAGATCAAATTACATACATCATTGGTTTCCTATGTACACTATATCCATGGAAAAAATGTAATAGAGCTATTTTGTGCAACATGAAAGACCATATATCCTGAAATAAAGTCCTGATTTAAACATGCATACACACATTAGAAATGCTTCTTGCAAATGTTTGCTTAAGTTTACTTGCTTAAATACAAACAGAAATCACAGAAAAGGAAGGGAAAGTCTCAGGACCAAAAATAGATACAAAGCAGGAAACCAAAGATTTGACCATTCCTCCATCAGCAGAAGGGTAAACCGGGAAAAAAAAATCCACCTACCAGCAAAGAAGATAAGTATCAGAAAGAGAAATTAAGAAACAATCCCCTTTACAACTGCATCAAAAGAATAAAAGACCTATGAATAAATTTAACCAGGAAAGAAAAGATCCATTCACTAAAAACCATGAGACATTAATGAAAGAAATTGAAGAAGATATAAATAAATGGAAAGATAGTCCATGCTCATGGATTAGAATAATATTGTAAAATGCCCACACTACCCAAGGAGATCTACAGATTCAATGTAATCCTTATCCACTTCCAATGACATTTTTTAACTAAAATAAGAAAAACAATTCTAAAATTTATGCAGTACCACAAAAGACCCCTAAGAGTCAAGGCAATCATGAGAAAGTAGAACAAAGCTGCAAGCATCACACTTATGATTTCAAACTATACTACAAAGCTATAGTAATCAAAACAGTACAGTGCTGGAATAAAAACAAACATATAGACCAATAGAACAGAGTAGAGAGCTCAGAAATAAACCCATAGATATACAATCAATTAATTTACAACAAAGAAGCCAAGAATGTACAATGAGGAAAGTATAGTCTCTTTAATACATGGTGTTAGGGAAACTGGATAAACACATGCATAACAATAAAATTAGATCCATATCTTATATCATTTACAAAAATTAACTTGAAATCAATGAAAGGTTTAAGATTTAAGACCTGAAACCATAAAACTCCTAGAAGAAATATAGTAGTAAATTTTGCTGACATGGGGCTTAGCAATGGTTTTTTGGATAGGACATCATAAGCACAAGCAACAAAAGCAAATATTAATGAACTGAACTACATCAAACTAAAACACTTCTGTTTAGCAAAAGAACAATTAACAAATGAAAAAAAAAACACATATAGAATGGGGGAAGAAGTATTTGCAAATCAGGAAGAGGAGCCAAGATGGCAGACCAACATGGAAGTTTTCTTTTGTCTCACATCCATGAAATACAGCCAGATCAACACTAAACCATCCTGCACACCTAGAAAACTGATTTGAGGATTAATACAACAATCTGCACAACCTGAACACAGAACTCAGCAGGTACATGGTGTGGAGAGATGAACTGGGGGAGAGAGAAGCTGCAGAGGGCAGGAAGCTGTTTTTACTTGCAAAGAGAGGACAGAGACCAGGGCTGGGGGGTGGGGGAGTTCAGGAAAAGCAGCCTCCCAAAGACAGCTGGAAAGAAAGTGGAAAAGTGGAAACACCTGCAGGCACTGAACTAAAAAGGGAGAAAGGAGAAAGAAGACGGTTTAAATTCCATTAAGACCCTATAAACAGGGGGAGCACAGAGTCTGAAATGTCACAGCTCAATACCTGGCGGTGCTCTGGTGAGAAGGGTGAATCCCCAGGAGCAGAGTTGGGTCTGGGTATCTTCACCACATTCCAGAGGTAGTTCCCCTGCTGGAAGGACATTCAGTAGAGGCTATAAGGCCATCCGGTCCCAGCAGACCCTGAAGAGCAACCACGTTCCCTGGTGCTGGAGCAGGGTTGTTGAGGGTGAAGCCTGGCACCAAATATGTGTTGTGATTTTCCATAATCCCTGAAATGCTGCTGCTACACAATCGTGTGAACTTTTTCTGGGGGGGCTGGCACCCAGCCACAGTCTCTGGGCATCGGCAGCAGCACAGTCCTGCGAATATTCCTGAGCGTGGCCGGAACCTGGCCATTGCTCAGTGAGACTCTCCCGCAGAGGATCTGAACGGGTCAAAGCCACAGTCCCTCTGAAGTAAGGGGTAGGGAAACACAGCTGCATCTGAGATAAAACTCAGGAGAGAGGTGCCACCTGGCAACCTGACAGCTTGGTCACAAACAGTGTAAAAGTGGGGAGTGGATGGGGAAGTGGATGGAAGACAAAGGACAGGTACACGATTGCTGATTGGGAAGAACAGAGTTCCAATACTAGAGACTGGGTAGCTGGGTGACACCATTTGCACCCCTCCCACGCATGAGCATACACACCTACAAGTGACACAACAATCCACCCCAGTAAGTTAAGCAGCACCACCTGTGAATAACGGAGCTGTTACACTAAGCCCTGCCCAACTGGAACAGCCTCTCTCTTCAGAAACATCACAAATCTCTCTGTCTGTATAGTTTACCGACTATAAAGTGCTTCAAAGTTTGCCTTCTAGGGGAAAACGAAGTAATCTCAATCATATTTCAGTCTGTTCACTGGCCCATCTATTCAATTTTCTTTTTTTTCTTTTTAGTTTCTTTTCTTTTTCTTAAATACAGAAAGAAAAAATTTATTTTTATTTTCAATTTTTGTTAAAAATATTTTTTCTACTATATTTTTTACTTCTGTAAATTTTTCCAATTCTATTTTATTTTCATCATTTCATTTTATCCTATTTCATTATATTCGTTTTCTGAAAATTTCAAATGTTTTCCTTTTTTTCTTTTTCTTTTTCCCTCTTTTCTCTAATCTATCAAGCTCCTTTCAATAACCAGACCAAAACACACCTAGAATCTAAAATCATTTATTTGATTTGTGTGGGTGTGTGTGTTGTTTTTAATTTTTTAATTTTAATTTTTTTTACCTTATAAATTCCTTTTCTTCCTTCAAAATGAAAAAAACAAAGGAATTCACCCCAAAAGAAAGAGCTTGAAGAAATGACAGCCAGGGACTTAATCAACACAGACACAAGCAAGATGTCTGAACCAGAATTTAGAATCACGATAATAAGAATACTAGCTGGAGTCAAAAATAAATTAGAATCCCTCTCTGCAGAGATAAAAGAAATAAAAGATAGTCAGGATGAAATAAAAAATGTTATAACTGAACTGCAATCTCAAATGGATGCCTCGGCAGCAAGGACGATGAGGCAGAGCAGTAAGTCAATGACATAGAGGACAAACTTATGGAGAATAATGAAGCAGAAAAAAAGAGGGAGAGACTAAGGCAAAATAGCATGATTTAAGAATTAGAGAAACCAGTGACTCATTAAAAAGGAACAATATCAGAATCATAGGGGTCACAGATGAAGAGAGAGAAAAAGGGGTAGAAGGGTTATGTGAGAAAACCATAGTAGATAACTTTCCTAACCTGAGGAAAGACACATAAATCAAAATCCAGGAAGCACAGAGGACTCCCATAATATGCAACAAAAACCAACCATCAACAAGGCATATCATAGTCAAATTCACAAAATACTCAGGCAAGGAAACAATCATGAGAGCACCAAGGGAAAAAAAGTCCTTAACCTACAAGGGAACACAGATCAGGTTTGCAGCAGACCTATCCACAGAAACTTGGCAGGCCAGAAAGGAGTGGCAGAATATATTCAATGTGCTGAATTGGAAAAATATGAAGCCAAGAATTCTTTATCCAGCAAGGCTATTATTCAAAATGGAAGGAGAGATTAAAAGTTTCCCATACAAACAAAAATTAAAGGAGTTCATGACCACTAAACCAGCCCTGCAAGAAATTTTAAGGGGGACTCTCTGAGGGGAGAAAAGATGAAGGAAAAAAAAGACCAAAAACAACAAATATTAGAAAGGACAAGAGAACACCACCAGAAACTCCAATTCTACAAGAAACATAATGGCAATAAATTCATATCTTTCAGTATTCACTCTAAACGTCAATGGACTAAACACTCTAATAAAAACATATAGGGTAACAGAATGGGTAAGAAAACAAGATCCATCTATATGCTGTTTACAAGAGACCCACTTTAGACCTAAAGACACCTTCAGACTGAAAGTAAGGGGAGGGAGAACAATCTATCATGCTAATGGTCAACAAAAGAAAGCCGGAGTAGCCATACTTATATGAGACAATCTAGACTTTAAAAATAAAGACTGTAACAAGAGATGAAGAAGGGCATTATATCATAATTAAGGGGTCTATCCACCAAGAAGACTTAACAATTGTAAACATTTATGTTTCAAAAGTGAGAGCATCCAAATACATAAATCAATTAATCACAAACATAAAGAAACTCATTGACAATAATACCATAACAGTAGGGACTTCAACACCCAACTTACAACAATGGACAGATCATCTAAACAGAAAATCAACAAGGAAACAATGGCTTTGAATGGACTGGTCCACTGGACCAGATGGACTTAACAGATATATTCAGAACATTTTATCCTAAAGCAGTGGAATATACATTCTTTTCCAGTGCACATGGAACATTCTCCAGAATTGACCACGTTCTGGGACACAAATCAGCCCTCAACAGGTACAAAAAAATTGAGATCATACCGTGCATATTTTCAGACCACAATGCTATGAAACTCAAAATCAACCACAAGAAAAAATTTAGAAACATAACAAATATTTGGAAACTAAAGAATATCCTACTAAAAAATGAATGGGTAACCAAGAAATTAGAAAGGTAATTAAAAAGTACATGGAAGCGAATGCAAATGATAACATCACAGCCCCAAACCTCTGAGATGCAGCAAAGGCAGTCATAAGAGGAAAGATATAGCAATCCAGGCCTTCCTAAAGAAGGAAGAAAGATCTCGGATACACAACCTAACCTTACCCCTTAAGGAGCTGGAAAAAGAACAGCAAATAACACCCAAAACCAGCAGAACACAGGAAATAATAAAAGATTAGAGCAGAAATAAATGCTATAGAAAACAAAAGACAGTAGAACAGATCAATGAAATCAGAGCTGGTTCTTTGAAAGAATTAACAAAATTGATAAACCACTAGCCAGTTTGATCAAGAATAGAAAGGAAAAGACCCAAATAAGTAAAATCAAGAATGAAAGAGGAGAGATCACAACCAACACAACAGAAATAAGAAAACAATAATAAGAGAATATTATGAGCAATTATACGCCAATAAAATGGGCAATCTGGAAGAAATGGACAAATTCCTAGAAACATATACACTACCAAAACTGAAACAGGAAGAAATAGAAAATTTGAACAGACCCATGACCAGTAAGGAAATCAAATTAGTAATCAAAAATCTGCCAAAAAACAAGAGACCAGGGCCAGATGGCTTTCCAGGGGGACTTCTACCAAACATTTAAGGAAGAGTTAACACCTATTCTCTTGGAGCTGTTCCAAAAAATAGAAATGGAAGGAAAATTTCCACACTCTTTCTATGAAGCCAGCATTACCTTGATTGCAAAACCAGAGACCCCACTAAAAAGGAGAACTATAGACCAATTTCCCTGATGAACATAGATGTAAAAATCCTCAACAAGATATTAGCCAATCGGACCCAACAATACATTTAAAAAAAATTACTCACCACAACCAAGTGGGATATGTACCTGGGATGCAGGACTGGTTCAATATCCACAAAGCAATCAATGTGATTCATTACATCAATAAAAGAAAGGACAAGAACCACATGATCCTCTCAATAGATGCAGAGAAAACATTTGACAAAATACAGCATCCTTTCTTGATAAAAACCCTCAAGAAAGTAGGGATAGAAGGAGGATACCTCAAGATCATAAAAGCCATATATGAAAGACCCAACGCTAATATCATCCTCAATGGGGAAAAACTGAGAGCTTTCCCCCTGAGGTCAGGAACAAGACTGGGATGTCCACTTTTGCCACCGTTATTCGACATAGTATTGAAAGTCTTAGCTTCAGCAAACAACAAAAAGAAATAAAAGGCATACAAATTGGCAAAGAAATCAAACTTTCACTCTTCACAGATGAGATGATACTCTACATGGGCAACCCAAAAGACTCCACCAGAAAACTGCTAGAACTGATATGAGAATTCAGCTAAGTTGCAGGATATAAAAATCAATGTACAGAATTTAGTTGCATTTCTGTATACCAATAATGAAGCAGCAGAAACTTGTATGTAAATTAAAAAATAAATTAAAAATTTTAAAAAATAATAATAATTTAAAAATAAATAAAAATAAAAAAGTTTTTAATATTAAATTGCTGTCAAATTGGTTTCCATACAACACTCAGTGCTCTTCCCAACAGGTGCCCTCCTCAATACCCATCACCTACCCTTCATTCCCTCCCACCCGCCATCAACCCTCAGTTTATCCTCAGTTTTTAAGAGTCTCTTATGGTTTGGCTCTCTCCCTCTCTAACTTTTTTTTTTCCTTCCCCTCCCCCATGGTCTTCTGTTAAGTTTCTCTGAATCCACATGAGAGTGAAAACATAAATAAATAAATAAATAAATAAATAAATGTAAAAATGTTTAAAAATAATTTAAAAATAAAATAACTCTTAAAAAAAGACATTCATAATCAAAAATAAAATAAAATAAAATTTGGCGCTAAAAAGGAAAGAAAATTTCCTTAATTCAATAAAGAATATCGGTCAAAAATCAAAAAAAAAAGTATTTGCAAATCATATAGGGTTAATATCTAAAATATATAAGTAATTCATACAACTCAAACCCCCCCCCAAAAAAAAAAACCACACACACACACACACACACACACACACACACACACACAATCTGATTTAAAAGTGGCAGAGGAGGGGCACCTGAGTGGCTCAGTCAGCTAAGCGCCGGGCTCTTGGATCTTCTCAGGTCATGATCTCACAGTCCGTGAATTTGAGCCCCATATCGTCTCCATGCTGACAGCATGGAGGCATGGAGTCTGCTTGGGATTCTCTCTCCCTCTTTTTCTGCCCCTCCCCTGCTTGCTCACTCTCTCTCTCTCTCTCTCTCTCAAAATAAATAAATAAACTTTTTAAAAAAATGGCAGGGTGCCTGGGTGGCTCAGTCAGTTAAGCATCTGACTTCTGCTCAGTTCATGATCTCATGGTGTATGAGTTTGAGCCCCACATTGGGTGAGCCCTACTTCTCTCTCTCTCTCTCTCTCATCCCTCTCTCTCTCTCTCTCTCTGCCCCTTGCTCACTCAAGCCCTCTCTCTGTCTCAAGAAAAAAAAAAGATGGCAAAGGAATGGAAGATATTTCTTCAAACAGGACACACAGACGGCCAACAAGTCCATGAAACATGTTCAACATTACTAAGCACCAGAAAAGTGCAAATCAAAACCACAATGAGATATCAGTTAACACCTGTTTGGATCGCTATCATCAAAAAGACAAGAGGTAAGTGTTGGCAAGGACGTGGAGAAAATGAAACCTTTGTTTCCACTGTTAGCAGAAATATAAATTGGATCAGCCTCTGTGGAAACCAGTATAGACATTCCTCAAAAAATTAAAAATAGAACTACCATATGATCCAGCAATCACATCTCTGGGCACATATCCAAAGGAAATAAAATTAAGATCTCAAATACGTACGAGCACACCCATGTTTATTGCAGCATTATTTACAATATCCAATACAGGGAAACACTCTAAGTGTCCATAAATGGATAAATATATGTATATTTATGTATGTATATTATACATATGTATATACATATGTATATATGTACACACACACAGTGGAATATTTTCAGCCATAGAAAAGAAGGAAATCTTGTCATTTGTAACAATATGGATGGATCTTGAGGTCATTATGCTAAGTGAAATAAGCCAGAGAAAGAAACACTGTATGATCTCACTTATATGTGGAATCTGAACTCATAGAAACAGAACATAAAATGGTGCTCTCTGGGTACTGAGGGGTGGGAGAACTGGGGAGATGTTAGTTAAAGGGTACAAACTTTCATTTATAAGATGAAAAGTTTGAGGGGAACCTAATGTAAAGCATGGTGATTATGGTTAACAATACTGTATTATATACTTGAAAGTTGCTAAGAGAGTAGATTTTAAGTGAGCTCACCACTAAAAGGAATTAGTAATTATGTAAGGTGATGGAGGTGTTAGCTAACCCCACAGTAATAATCACTTTGCAATACATAAATGTATCAAGTCAATACATCATATGCCTTAAACAGGCACTGATATATGTCATTATATCTCAATAAAGCCAGTGGAGGGATTACCTATCTCAAATATACAACCTGTCTCATGCAGTTTTTATCTTTGTAGATTAGTTTAATATACTTAAACACAAACAAAATGGAAAAGCAGGTAAATCCAAACCCATTAGCATTCTAGAAACAGTGGAAGTGCATTCTATACAAAGTCAAGCCATTCAATAAATTGAGTTAATCTTAAATAGCTATTGTTTAGAGAGCTTTACTAACATACTTATCTAGCTATATCCAAATTGAGAGATGTGCAGAATATAGGAAAACAGGGGAAATGTGCATTCCCCAAACACCACCTAAATCATGCTTCTCTACATGTGGAGATTACAACAACATCATGAGACTATAATCATCCTGTGTATAATTAGAAATTGAACTAGCAGCAAAGGAGTTTAAGTCCAGTTCTCTTTTCATTTTCTGGCAACCTAATTGAAACTCAGTTGTATATAGTGTCCTCTGAGTCTTGCAAGCCATGAAAATTGGACCCTTGTGGTCTCTTGGACACCATATTTGGCATGTTTTAACAATGTTCTGATTGAGCTGTGGATAAGAGAATAGATTTCCACTACTGCCTCTAAATCATTTGGACACTAATCAAAATGTGTCCATCTGCGTGTGTCTACGCATGTGCCTATCATGGTGACTTTTTAATAAATCCCATTGAAACTTCATCTCCACCAGCACAATCAGGCACTTGACTTCTTCCCTGCCCAATAATATTACTTTTGCAATTCTTATATTAGGCCTGAGGCTGAGGGATTTGTACATAAGATAGAGATACAGTAGAAGTTCTTGAATCTGTGATGCTTTGAATCTGCCCGTTTTCTCTTGAAAGGAAAGCAGAGATACTACAATTTAGTTTTCCAAAAGGCTTTACCTTCAGAAACAAAATTTTTAAGAATTATTGTCTCCAAGTGTACTATTCTGCATTGTTCCCCAAAGGATACAATTTTTAGTTGGAATTTCAGGATCAACGGAATCCAGGAAAGATGTTAAACTTTCAGCTAAGGTTAAGATTATGCATAGTGAAATTGACATGTTGTTGTTCTGATTATGTATAAATAGTCTGACTTTGACATTTTTCCAGGTATATTAAACACTTCAGAGCCGAGATGGTCTTCGCAAGATAGAAACAATAAAGGTAGGTATTCACTATGGGGAAGAGGGATGCTGTGTTAAAAGGGATTCCAGAACCATGGCCCATTCAGTGTAAGGGAAGACATCATGCATTTGTTGCTACCCTTTGAGTTGCTTATCAGTAAAGCCACCTCAGATTAAGATTGATGTAAATAAAGTTTCCAGAGCCCCGTTTTGCCAAATTCCTATCTTTGGACAGACATTTTTATTATCTAAAATTAGACCCTCTCAATAAGATTGAAGGGGGAGGGGCACCTGGGTGGCTCAGTCGGTTAAACATTATTGATTTCAGCTCAGGTCATGATCTCACAGCTCGTGAGTTTAAGCCCCAAGTTGGACTCCACGCTGATATTGTGGAGCCTGTTTGGGATTCTCTCTTTTTCTTTCTCTCTGCCTCTCCCCTGCTCATTCTCTCTCTCTCTCTCTCTCCCAAAACAAACTTAAAAAAAAAAAAAAGATCGAAGGGAGAAAAATACTATTTCTTCCATCCTATTTCCATCTCTTCCTTCCTATTTCCATCTCTTCCTTCCTTCCAGCCAAATGTAGATTCATAATACATTCCATACGAAAAACAAGAATAGCATTAATACTTACTAAAGGATGGTGGGAAGCACTGAATGGATTAACTTTTTATAACTCTTCACACATAATAAGCATTCATGAAGTAGGAGCTGTTGATGCTCCTGGAAATCAGGATATCTCTACCATCCCTCCTCTCCCACCAAATCTACCTTCACTTTTCTCACGACCCATTTCACATTTTATCATGCATCATGTTCATCAATGTATGCTAATCACCCACTTTTGTTAGGCTGTCAACACTTGGACAAAGTGGTCCCACTTAATCTTATACGAAGATTGCAATAAATATTCCCTTACTAAGTATAA
This sequence comes from Herpailurus yagouaroundi, assembly GCF_014898765.1. Lineage (NCBI taxonomy): Eukaryota > Metazoa > Chordata > Mammalia > Carnivora > Felidae > Herpailurus > Herpailurus yagouaroundi. The sequence goes on along the minus strand of NW_024412418.1, from coordinate 2,125,712 downwards.
GGTAGAACAAATAATAATTACAAAAACTCCTAAGAATTATCAATAACAGTGTATTAAAAAGCAGGCATAATTCTAATAATACTAATGTCTCTTCTCGCTGTGTGACCTCTCCCTCTTTTAGCTGTGATTCAAAAAAAAGAGGCAGAAAAAAGTGTGATGGATACAGAATAGACCACTCCTCAAAATCAGGTTATTATCCTTATTCTCTCCCTCAAACTCTGGCAAGGACCAGTTAAGTTACAGAAGATGAAAAAGTTCTAGAAAATTGCTGTATAATACTGTGCACCTAAGAATTTGTTAAGAGGGTAGATTTATGTTTCAGTGTTTTTATCACAATAAAAAAATGTTATTCTTTGAGATTTGGATTTATACCTTGTCTTAATCTGTTTTCCAGTAACAATTTTTTAATATTTTTAAATAATTATTAAGCAAATAATCTGATTAGTATAAAGTAATAATCACAATAGCAAGTTATCTACATGGAATAATAGGTTGCAGATTTAAGAAATTCAACATAAAGCAGCCAAGAGCAAGGAAAGTGACTCAGCAACATTGAAATAAGGAACAGAAACACATCCCTGTCTAGAAAGACAAGACCCTTTTGAAGTCAACAGAATATTTGCCAATATGAACATTAAACGTGTAGACTGTAAGCCTGCAATGGCTGGAAACATGTCTAACCTCATATGCTTCAGACAGGTCCTGACATTCTATCAATTTGCGTGGAATAAAAAAGTAAAATTTAAAAAACCAAAATAAATAAAATATGCTATGTAAATGTCCCTACTAACATAAATGCTTATTCATTCCAAAATTAGTTTTATAGGAAAAGAATTATTGAATGACTTTGCATGTGATCATTTGATTTGATCACCAAAGTGATTGCAATCTTAAAAATTTGGACGGCTCAACAAATCACAAGCACTACATCCACATGGGCAAGATTCTGAATTGCGGTCTTAGTGCTTAAGAAGAAAATAAAATAAACAGCCAAGTACTTTCATAGGAAGTAGCTTGGCACAAAAGGGAAAAAGAAAATGACTTCATGGAGCTGAGAAACTGCACCAGGGTGAAAGAATTTACTTTCCTTGGTCTAACCCAGAATCAAGAGCTGAGCTTGGTCTTATTTCTTTTCCTGCTTCTCGTGTACGTGACAACTCTGCTGGGAAACCTCCTCATCATGGTCACTGTGTCCTGTGAATCTCGCCTTCACACCCCCATGTACTTCCTGCTCCGTAATTTATCTATTGCCGACATCTGCTTTTCCTCCATCACTGCTCCCAAGGTTTTGGTGGACCTGCTGTCACAGAGAAAGACCATCTCCTTCAATGGCTGCTTCACCCAGATGTTTTTCTTCCACCTTGTCGGAGGGGTGGATGTATTTTCATTATCAGTGATGGCATTGGATCGATATGTGGCCATCTCCAAGCCTCTGCACTACGTGACCATCATGAGTAGAGGTCGTTGCATTGGATTCATAGTGGCCTCCTGGGTGGGGGGCTTTGTCCACTCCATTGTGCAGATTTCCCTGTTGGTTCCACTCCCGTTCTGTGGACCCAATGTTCTTGACACTTTCTACTGTGATGTCCCCCAGGTTCTCAAGCTCTCCTGTACAGACATTTTTATGCTTGAGTTGCTGATGATTTCCAATAATGGACTGCTCACCACACTGTGGTTCTTCTTCCTCTTGGTGTCATATATGGTCATATTATTAGTAGTAAGGTCTCAGGCAGGGGAGGGGAGGAGGAAAGCCATCTCCACCTGCACCTCCCACATCACTGTGGTGACCCTGCACTTTGTGCCCTGCATCTACGTCTATGCCCGGCCCTTCACTGCCCTCCCCACAGATAAAGCCATCTCTGTCACCTTCACTGTCATCTCCCCACTGCTGAACCCCTTGATCTACACGCTGAGGAACCAGGAGATGAAGTCAGCCATGAGGAGACTGAAGAGAAGACTCATGCCTTCTGACAGGGAATAGACAGGTAGCTCACTCCTTCTCAGCACCCTTGAAAACATTTGTCCATGAAATAAACTGCTATTTATTCAAGGATTTCTGATTAACTTTTAGATTTCTTCTAAGACCCAGAGGACTTTCAAAGATTCTGCTCAGCATGCAATAATAATGACAAAATCTGGGTTTCATGTTACAAAAGAAATCAAATTGTTAGCCAGAGAGGTACATGTTGTTTTTGCAATACAACC
>NW_024412418.1:2109600-2123497 GCF_014898765.1 Herpailurus yagouaroundi | reverse complement strand
CATCGTGCAGATTTCCCTGTTGCTGCCCCTCCCCTTCTGTGGACCCAGTGTTGTTGATGGCTTCTACTGTGACGTCCCCCAGGTCCTCAAACTCGCCTGCACCAGCACCTTTGCTCTTGAGGTCTTAATGATTTCCAACAATGGCTTAATCTCTACACTATGGTTTGTCTTCCTCCTTGTGTCCTACACAGTCATCTTGACGATGCTGAGGTCTCATGCCGGGGAGGGAAGAAAGAAAGCCATCTCCACCTGCACCGCCCACATCACTGTGGTGACCCTGCACTTTGTGCCCTGCATCTACGTCTACGCCCGGCCCTTCACTGCCCTTCCCATGGACAGAGCTGTCTCCATCACCTTCACGGTCATCATCCCGGTCCTGAACCCCATGATCTACACCCTCAGGAACCAGGAGATGAAGTCAGCCATGAAGAGACTGAGGAAAAGACTTGGACCTTCAGAAAAAGAATAGATGGCTATGAAGTCCAGATTGAGAGTCAGAACTGAAAAGTATTCTCTCACAACACAGTAGCAGACCCCAATCAATAAGACCATCTTGAGGCCAAAGTTTCCCCTGTGTCTTATAACAGCATCCTCTAATAAGAGTGTCCTGAAATGGCCTTCTCTGAAACGTTTTTTCTTGGTGAAATTGTCAATGACTTAGAGTCTTCAATCCACAAATTGGTCTCTCTTCAAGAAACTCCAAAGCTTGCATCACCCAAACACCTCATTTTACAGGTGAGGAAATGAGGTCTGAGAGAAAGTGACCTTTCAGTTGTGGAGCTCTGGCTGTTGTTGCCCAACCAGTAATTAGCAAAATGATCTCCAGGGACCATGAGTCAAGGCCAGAAAGCCCAGCCATCCCTCCCTTTGTGGAAATCATCTTCCATTGCCAACCTTGGAGGACCCAGGGTACATCTTTCTATGGAAACCTCTGGGTTTCCCTTGCAGAAGTTGAGGTAAGTTTTGTGTGTCGCCAAAGGTTTCCTAGCTAACTAATGGTGGAGGCAAGGCTGGATCTGAGTTATCTGACCCTCAGCTAAGTGCATGGTTCCCTACTCCTGCCTCCTCATACGGGATTTGATAGGGTCTGAAACAAGCCCATCCACAAACATCTCTCCTCTAGTGTAGTATTATGAAAGGTGTTTGCTTGTCTTCACCTGACCAAGGAGTAAATACCTGAGGGCTTCGGGCCCCTTTAAGAATTTCAACATCATTTCCAGCCATTCATTCCCAACCAACCCTCCAGAGAAAGGAATCCTATCCTGTGTGCATTGCTAGAATGTGCATGACTCAAGTCCACAAGAAACAACGGCTTAAGAATAAACTCAGGGGCACCTGGGCAATTTAGTCAGTTAAGCAGCCGACTTCAGCTCAGGTCATGATCTCATGGTTGGTGAGTTCGAGCCCCGTGTCAGGCTCTGTGCTGACAGTGTGGAGCCTGGAGCCTGCTTTGAATTCTGTGTTTCCCTCTCTCTCTGCCCCTCCCCTGCTAGTGCTCTGTCTCTCAGAAAATAAATAAACATAAAAAAATTTTTTTAAAGAATAAACTCAATTTGGGGTACTTGCATGGCTCAGTGGGTTAAGTGTCCCGATTTCGGCTGAGGTCATTATCTCACGGTTTGTGGGTTCAAGCCCTGTGTCAGGCTCTGTACTAACAGAGCCTGGAGCCTATTTCAGTTGATTTCTCCCTCTCTCTGCCCCTCCCCTGCTCTCTCTCTCCCTCTCTCTCTCTGTCTTTCCCAAAAATAAATAAACATTAAAAAAAAGAAGAAGAAGAAACTCATTTTTCATTATCCAGACCTCCTTCTTAAGAGAATAGAAAACAATATTTTGGTTGAGTTCGTCTCCTGGAAACTTATTAAGTTTGTCAAATAAAGAGATGAAGTTGGTGGTCAACTAGAATTTGGGTTGCATTTGGATCCCAGGCTTCTCTCCCATGCAATCTCTGATGGATGCATGAAGTAAAAGAAGTAAAGAGCCATTTGCGCTGCCCGATTCCAAGAAAAACACAAGGGAAGCCTGCCAAAATATAGCCCATCCCAAACATCTCTAACACTGCCTAGTATTCCTCCCTTGGTGCTGGCTTGAAATCCCTGCTCTTAGAATATTTCCTAAGATAGACACAGTTCATGGGGGACAAGCTAGATAGAATGCCACCACTTCCGGAGTTAGATACGTCTCCGGATGGCCATAGCAATCTGCTGGTCTTGACGGTGGGGAGGGGGCATCTCTGAGTCTATTTTCAGGGGTATGCCTCTGGGGATTCATTTCAGATGGTTTGTTGGATTAGTCAAAGGCGCCAGGTGTCCTCCGAGGGTAGAGGAGATGTGGAACTGGAAAGCTGCAGTGGGTGGACGTGATGGGGTGACTCCAAGTCCAAAGGTAGCCCAAGAGACCCAGGTGCAGAAGGGTGGAACACTTCAGCACAGCAAAGCAAGCAAACACTGGTAACAAAATCCACACGTGCTTATGCCAGATCCTGGACTCATGGCTATTTCACCAAAGCTGGAAGATCTTTTTTAAAAGATCTACATTTGCTTCTTTGGGGTGGTTGTTACTTCCTTCCTAGAATTAAAACCATTCACCTCACTTTTGACCTCAGCCTTGACTTTTGTATCGAATTACCCATGTTACAAAAACAGCAAGAACAATTCAAACTTCCTTTTGAACCAGAATACAGAATCACATTCTGCCCTCACCAGTGTGTTCTTTTATCAACAGTAGCAGATATTTTCTTCCTTGTAAATTACTTTAAATTTTTTTTTCATTAGTATTACTTGGGGCACCTAGGTGGCTCAGGCGGTTAAGCGTCGGACCCTTGATTCCACTTCAAGTCATGATTTTGCAGTTCATGAGTTCAAGCATCGTGTTCCACGCTGACAGTGCGGAAGCTGCTGGGGATTCTCTCTCTCTGCCCCTCCCCCGTTTTCTCTCTCTCTCTCTCTTTCTCTCTCTCTCAAAATAAATAAATAAACATTAAAAAAATAATAATAAAATAGAAAGTTTTATTATTCAAGTATGGTTGACATACAATATTCTATTAGTTTCAGGTGCACACGTAGTGATTCAACAACTCTGTACATTAACCAGCAGTGCTCAACACAGTAAGTGTAGTCACCACCTGTCACCATACAAAGTTATCACAATATTACTGACTATATTCCCGATGCTGTACTTTTCATCTCCGTGACTTACTTATTCTATAACTGGAAGTTTGTACCCCTTAATCCCCTTCATCTACTTTGTTCATCCTCCTACCCCCCCCCTTATAAATCACATTGTTTACAAAAAAATCATGCTTTTCTTAAAACTTAAACTTCCTTTCTTCATACACTCTTTTAGCATTTCGTCTTTAAGAGGTAAATAATGAATTGAGGATTCACGAGACAAAAAAAAATATGTGTGTGTCCTGTATATACACATGTATGCTTACATATAGACTGCTTAGAACAGGAAAATATATATATATATAGCATGTCAATTTTAAAACACACACACACGCTTACTTTTAAGAGAAAATTAATTTATTATGACATTCCCAAAAGACTATGGTACTTTAGAAGTGCCTGGGTGGCTCAATTGGTTAAGTATCTGACTTCAGCTCAGGTCATCATGATCTCACAGTTCATGGGTTTGAGCCCTGTGTTGGGCTTTGTGTTGACAGCTCAGAGCCTGAAGCCTGTGTCTACCTCCTTTTCTGTCCCTCCCCTGCTCATGCTCTCTCTCTCTCTCTCTCTCTCTCTCTCAACTAAATAAACATTTAAAAATTTTTTTACAAAAACACTGTGGTACTTTACAGACAAGTAGTATCGATTAAAATCCATTTCCCAAGCAAATATGTTTCTTCTCCTTTAAGGTGATGAGCATGTCTTGTTGGACAACAATCTTTTAACATATGGATTCTAATACAAGATTTTTTTTTTTTTTTTTTTTTTTTACAGAGAGAGTGCATGTGCAAACGGGGAAGAGGGGCAAGGAGGTAGAGAGAGAGGGAGAGGGAGAGACGGAGACAGGAAATCTTAAGCAGGCTCCATCCACGCTCAGCGTGGAGCCAGACGTGGGGCTCAATCCCTTGACTTTGGGATCATGACTTGAGCTGAATTCAAGTCGGGTGTTCAACCAATTGAGCCACCCAGGCACCCCTCTAACACAAGATATTTAAGTTTTTGCTAAATTGTTCAATATCTCCCACATTAGGAAGCTGTATTTCTGAGAAAGCTCCTCTTCAATCAGGACTAGGGTCTACAAAGCAAAATGTTTTGTAATTTCCTTACCTCTAAAGGGAGCCATTCCCCTTCCAGATTCTGCCTTTGGCAGACAGAACTTAACTGAAATTTTTTACTTCCAGAGATGAAGTAATGCATCTTATCGCATGCATTTTCTTTCCTCCAATTTCAGATCTTTCTTTGAGACAAACGACTTTGCACATGAACTCACACACAGATCAAGAGAAGCCACTCTGTAGATGTTTCCCTGAAGTACATCCACTGTAGTCCTCAGGGATCCACAGATCACAGTTGGAAGCCTCTGCGAGGGCAGCCAATGTGCTCCTGAGCCAGTGGTTCCCAAACCTCAGCGGGCACAGAATCATCTAGCCGTTTACTTAAAATGTAAAGTCCCAGGCACCAGTGAAGAGATCAATAGTCTTCCTGGATACCAGGAATCCACATCCTTTTTCCGGTGGTCCTGGTGTGAGGGGCCTGTGTTTCACTGCACTTTGACAGCACTGCTCCAGGTCAGTGTTTTTCTTGTCTTGTCTTTTTTTAATTGTCTTCTTTATTTTTTTTTTAAGTTTATTTATTTATTTTTAAGAGAGACACTGTGTGAGCAGGATAAGGGCAGAGGGAGAAGGAGAGAGAGATTTCCAAGCAGGCTCCCTACTGTCAGTGCAGCGCCCGATGCGGGGCTTGATCCCAGGAACCGTGAGATCATGACCTAAGCCGAAACCAAGAGGCAAATGCTTAACCGACTGAGCCCCCCAGGTGCCCCCCCAGGTCAGTGTTTTTCAAACTGCAGAAACTCTAAGGGGTGTGAGTCGTTAATAGGTCTGTGCGTGCACTTTTTTTTTAAATTAAATTGAATAGTTTAGGGTAGAATAAAAGGCATAGAATTCTTCAAATAATAATAAAGCATCATTTCCTGAAACCTTTATTTCAGGCCATTTCATTCCTGAAACCTTTATTTCACTCTACTTGAGTATAGTGGTCTTGATGTAAATAAAACGTATTTCTTAGCAGGTGCTCCATTGAAAAGAGCTTGAAAACCACTGGGCACGTATGAAGCCCCCCAAACCATCAGGTCCAGTTACCAAACCCTCAGATCCATTAATATGGAACAGCGTGCCTGTGCTCCGCTCTGCTCCCTTCACTACCCCTGTCCAGTGTCAGCACGCAGGGGACGGGTGACAGCCACTAAAAGGAGCCACATTCTAAATCCTGAAGATCAGTGGGCCTATCTGAATAACCCGGGAGATGCCAGCAGGCTGAAAGTCCAAGAAAATAGGGGACAGTGGGGCTCCCAAAGGACTGAGGGCCTTCAAGTTTTCATCCAGCATCACGTCTTGCAAAACGTCATGGCACTGAAAAATCACATCATAAAACCACGTGCCTTTGAGAAAGAACTGAGGTCAAAGGCAACGTGTACCTTTGCTAAAGACATGAACATTTGCACCAAACCATTCTATTTATTTATTTATTTATTTATTTATTTATTTTAAGAAAGAGAGGGGCAGAGAGAGAAGGAGACAGAGAATCTCGAGCAGGTTCCACGCTATCAGCACAGAACCCACCTCGGTTTCCGTCTCACGAACCTTGAGACCATGACCTGAGCCGAAATCGAGAGTCGGACTCTTAGAGGACTGAACCCCCCCAGGCGCCCCTCCCATGTGGCTTCTTTCACTTAGCAAAACGCTTTTGAAATGTATCCACGTTGTTGCGTACATCGGAAGTTCATTCCATTTTCTCGCTAAGGGCTTTTCAGTGGCATGGCTGTGCCACCATTTGCTTACCTATTCTCCGGTCAAGTCTATTCGGTTTGGTTCCAGTGTGGGGATTATGACTAAAGCTGCTATGAACATTTACACATCCAACTTTGTGTAAATGGGTGCTTTCATGGCCCTTGGGTAAATACCTACGAGTAAGATTGCTGGTAAAATGGTAAGTGTGGGGGCGCTGGGGGGCTCGGTAGGGGAGGGCCTTCTCCTCTTCAGCACCACCTGCTGAACAATCTCATGGCACTGAAAGTTAGAACGTGACCTTATTTGGAGACGGTTTTATAGAGGTAATTGCACTACGGCGAGGCCATTAGGATGGGCCCTAGTCCCGTATTACTGATGCTCTTATGAAAAGGGGAAGCAGAGGACAGACCATATGAAAAGACAAAGGAAGAAGACTGAGCCCCTAAAAGGCAAGAAGAGAGGTCAGTAAATGCAGAGCTCATGCTCTGAGCACTTAGCATTTTCTGAAAATACCCTGGTGGGGGGGGTGGGAGGGTGGGGGGGGCACCTGGGGGGGGGGGGGGGGGGGGGGGGGCACCCGGGTGGCCCAGTTGGGGACTTCAGCTCAGGACATGATCTCGCAGTTCGTGAGTTTGAGCCCCACATCGGGCTCTCTACTGTCAGCTCAGAGCCTGGAGCCTGCTTCGGATTCTGTCTCCCCTCTCTCTGCCCCTTCCCTGCTTGCTCTCTGACTCTCTCAAAAATAAATAAACATTTAATAAAAAATTAAAACGTCCCTATGGGAAAACCATACTGTTCTACCTAAACTTACCAGACTTATCTGCCAAATCATAATGATGATGATGATGATGGTAGATGACATTTGCTAAGTGTTTACCCCATGCATGTCATTTGAAATACTTATGTACAGGGGCATCTGGGGGGCTCAGTCGGTTGAGCCACTGACTCTTCATTTCAGCTCAGGTCATGATCCCACTAACCCTGAGCTGGGCTCTGCACTGAGTGTGGAGCCTGCTTGGGATTCTCTCTCTCTCTCTCTCTCTCTCGCTCTCTCTCTCTCTCGCTCTCTCTCTGTCTCCCTTTGCCTCTCTCTCTGTCTCTAAAAATAATAAATAAATAAATAAATAAATAAACAAAATGTTTCACATACAGTACTTTACTCAATCTTCTTGAGAATCTCACCTGAGCTTTATCTGCATTTTACAGAGGAGGAAACTATGACAGAGCAGTTAAGCAACCAAGCCAGTGTCACACAGCACAGACAGGTTATGTACTGTGCCACAGTCACACAACCAAGAGCGACAGAACCGGGAACTGAAGCCACAGTTTGGCTCTGGAGTCCACAGGCTGAGCTTCTATAGTCTGCGCTACGCCACCCAAAGCTATGCCCTTTGTGAGAAGGGAAGGAGCCCAGCCGATGCAACACAGAAAAGCGGAAGGAAGGTGGCTTGATGAGCCCAATGAGTACCAGAAGGGAAGCCAACATCAGCAGAACTCCTGGAAAGTTCTAAGGACAGGATGTTAAGGAACTTGAAGCTAGAGACAGGCAGAACCAGTCTGATTTTTGAAAACTATGTGATTTTTACCAAGTTGACTGATTTACACACCCCAATCCTCCAGAGTGATTTATAAAATCCCTCTATAAGGGTCTAATGTCGTCTCATGGTTTATCCAGTGTCTTAGTCTGTTCAGGCTACTGTAACAAAAATATCACAGACTGGGTGGCTTAGAAGCAGCAGAAACCCATCTCACAGTTCTGGAGGCTGGGAAGACCAAGGTCAAAGAACTAGCAGATTTGGTGTCTGGTGAGAATGCCACACCCTCGTTGATAGATCACTGCCTTCTTGCCGTCCTACATGGCAGAGGGGGTGAGGGAACTTTCTGGCATCTCTCTTAAAAGGGCACTAATCCCACATAAGGTTTTATACTCAGGACCTTCCCCCCCCCCCCCCATCCCCAGCCTTCACCCTGAGGATTAGCTTTCAACATATGAGCTTTGGGGCATCACAAACATTCAGACCACAGCACTAGTTATAGAGATTTCAAAAGGACCAACGATGTAACAGATAAATTTTAAGGAAATAATAATCTGGAGAAAATATAGCATCACTTTTGGAATATACTCTCAGAATGGGGAAGCACTTTCCAGGCAAGAAATTTTAAAGCCCCCCCCCCTCAAAAATAAATAAAAAAGAGGATAATGAATTTGACTACATTAACCGTTTTAAATGGCTGCATAGCACAAAGTAGCAAAAATAAAATTAAGAGGCAAACAGCAAGTCTGGGAAATACATTTGCAAACATATCTAAATCTATAGTTATAAAAAGCACCAAAAGATCAATAAGAAAACCTTAACAATACAATAGAAAACTGTACCAAAGGATTGAACAGATTGCAGGATGGAAGGAAGGGAGGAAGGGAAAAAGGAAGATAAGGAGGAAAGAGAATGGGTTTTTAAGCATATGAAAAAATGTTCAACCTTACTCTGATAAAAGACATGTAAATTGAGACATTTTCCCCTTTCAAAAGGCAGAGAGACCCAAAAGCCCGTTAATACTTTTTATTTAAGAGAGACTGAGATGAAGCAAAGCACGCTAACGTTGGTGGGAATATAATATTGTCCAAGCTCTTTGGAGGTGAAAGCATTCATAGAAATATAACATACATATGCCTGGCAATTCCTTTTCTAAAACAAAAAGGCACTACTCTGCCTGCCTCGGTTGGTACCCTGTTCTGTCCCTGGCCAGTGTGACCCTGGGCAATCACCCTCTCTATGCTTCTTCTTCGTCTCCCAAATGGGTTAGATCATAACACAATCATCCTGAGTATCCCCTGAGTCAACTGAGTCTCCTGCCTAACCACGTAGGAAACGCCTAGTCAAGATTTTGCTATTACTACTCTTTATGTTGATCTACCCCCAAAACCAATCAACAAGGAAATCCACCACAGCATTGTAAGATGGACCACAGGTTAATTGTTCATCAAATACCACAGACTAAACAATTATGGTACATCCAAACGCTGGAAGTCAAAGATCGAGCAGACTTAAGAACGACATAGTAAGATTTCCAGAATAGTGTTGGGTTGAGGGGAGCAGTACCAATCGTATGCTATCTTTTGGACAAAAATCCGAAGTGGCTAATAAAGGAAATACACGTCTACACTGGAGAGTGCAAAGAATAGCTCAGAAGGGTCACAAAAGAAACCCCCAGCAGTTGAAAGGCAGGAGGTATCCAAGAGAAAGCTGGACACGAGTTAAAGGGAACAGCACAGATTCTAATCAGTAATATACTATGGCAAGAGGGAGAAGTGTCCAGCGTCAACTGCACTCACCTTCGATTTGTACATGAGGGGACCGGGAGGCGAGTGATGGCAGCTCAGTAGACCCAGGGAGCGAAAATTACAAAAACCTGGAAGCAGGTGGAGTTGGTCCCTGAAAACCTCATGTGGGTTTGCTAAACTGGTTCTTAACTCTAAGGAAGTCAGGCTCCTACCTTCCCACAGAGGCTGAAACACAGGGGCCCTGTGTCAGGCGTTGGCTGGAACCAACAGTAAATTGTTTGGCCAGTCTTCTCAGCACTGTAAGTGGACCTAGGGTCACCTTAGGATGCTGCTAGAAACTCAGCGTTGTTGTTTGTTCAAGTCTTCCTAGGCCGGGGTTGACAGGCCTCACTGACAGGAGGGCTCAGGGGAGCTGAGTCTGGTCAAGGAGACAAGCTTTGTGAGAGGGGCACATCACTGTAAGACACGTGGAGCTCTTTGAAATCTTTAACATGTGCATGTAATTTTTCAAGAAGATTTTTAATTTCAATAAACAATGAGGTCAGTGGAGTTGGTGTTGATCAACAAAAGAAGGAGGTGGCCGCCACCTTTAAAGGTGGCGGAGGAGCAGGTGGGCCCAGGACTCCTGCCCAGCCACCGGGAGGCAGGGCTGCGGTCGGGAAGGCGCAGGCGCCGAGGCGCGCTGCGCCCGGAGCCCCGCCCGGCGGCCTGCACCTCCCCAGAGGCGCCACCCGGGGGCAGCCGCGGCGGCCGATCTGCGCAGGCGCCCACCGGACCGGAGCCCGCGCGGCCTGGCTCAACGCCAAGTCCCGGCGGAACCGCGGCGTCTCTCGCTTCCCGGAGTAAAACTCAAGATCTGGCTGACGAAGCAAAACCTGAAAACATCGCTAAAAGGGAAGAGGACAGCCTCATGGTTCCACTGGGGCTCGAACCCAGGACCTTCTGCGCGTAAAGCAGATGTGCTAACCGCTACACTATGGAACCGCGCGCTCCAATGGCTCTCCAGGGTGAAATAAGTGCACATAAAGACCTCTCTCTTTCCAGTGTGGGAGGAGACTGAGAGTTGATGCCCAGCGACCGCTTACGGAGAGGAACTATCAGAAGGATGTCGGGCCGCCAAGCGCAGCTCCCACCCACGCTTCTCCTCGGCTGCACGGGCTCCGCCACTTCTCCGAGAAGGAAGGCGCGGCCGGACCCGCGGCGGGTGTCCCGGGGCAGACGTTGCGCCTGCCTTGATGTAAGCAGCGCGGAAGGGTCCAGCTGCCTGGCTCTGTGGCGCAATGGATAGCGCATTGGACTTCTAGATAGATGGAGGCATTCAAAGGTTGTGGGTTCGAGTCCCACCAGAGTCGCTTTTGTTTTGGGAAGTGAAGAAAAAACCCACCTTAACACCTTTAAAATTCCCCATCTCACTCGCGTACTATGAAAAGGAAGGAAACTCATTCCAACTCCCTGTGGTGTCTTCTCGTGTGAAGTTGTTGGGATACCTGTCACCCGAGTCTTCCCAGTCGCCTTCAGGGGACCCCAGGGTTTCCGGTGACTGGAGGCGGAGAAATTGGCACGACCTGGTAAGTTTCGGAGATTTTTTTCGCCCCCACATTGTCCTTTTACATCTCAATCCAAATTTTTAATTGTTTAGATACCTTCATAACTCTATATTGTTCAAGTTGACTAAAAGTAACCGCGAGCTTGTAGCGTACCAGAATGGCCGAGTGGTTAAGGCGTTGGACTTAAGATCCAATGGATTTATATCCTCGTGGGTTCGAACCCCACTTCTGGTAACAGCTCTTCTGCTTTTCCAAACACGAACTCATTCTTCGAGTTTCCCCAGGGCTTTCAAGAACTCATTCTTCGAGTTTCCCCAGGGCTTTCAAGATGGTAAACAAACAGTAAGGACCCTCTGTGTGTTTTCAATCTTATTAGGCTGAGAGACTATGATGGAATCAGAGTAACCAAGACGGCCGGAATGGTTACATGGCAATGACCTCTTATTCTGAGGGTTGGTATTTTTGCCAGACACGGAAAGTGTAGCAGCAAATTCAGAATTGATGGTTTGGAAAACTGAAAGAAAGGGTCTGTGTAAAACTGTACTACGTTGGGATGGGGGAGTAAAAACGTTCACCCTGTGAAATTAGTCGACAGTTATTTCTTAAGATCCTTCTGTATGCCAAGTGCTGTTCTATACGCCGGGGTTAAGGGAATGCAAAAAATTTTGGAAAAGGAAAAGTAAAAAAGAAAGGTAACAAAAAAGACAAGGTCCTCACCAACAAGATCCCTGTCCAGCGGCACTTGCATCACAGAGTGACAGAGGAAAGAGATGGTTTATAAACAAGCAAATAAACAGAATTTCAGATGGAAATAAGCGCTGTCAAGTAAATAAAACAGGGAGGCCCAATAGAGTGGCATAGAACTTTCTCAGGGCAGAGTTACTCCACTTGTGGAAATCATTCACCTTGACAGGAAGGTTCTCCCCCTCTCTCTACCAATCAAAAACTCCCAAGAACTCCCAAAATCTGCTCTCCAAATCTTCACTAAAACCTTCCCGTGACCCATGACTCTCATTCATTCCACAACAGGTTTTGAGAGCTTGATCTGTGCCAGCCACTGACCAGGCACCGGGGACACATGGGAACTCTCTGCCTCCCAGCAGAAACATTGGAGGAGGGAAGACTGACCCAATTAGACAGGTGTTGAAGGTAGGTTGTGGTGAGTGCAGCAGGAGTGACAGCCTCAGAGGCCCCCAGCACGTGTAACCCGTAACCCGATCTGGAGAGGATCAAGCAGGGATCTCTGGACAAGTCCTCATCCCTGTCTTTAAAGTTCAGAGGGAACTTCCCAAACCAACGGAACTTGGAAAGTGGGGAGAGGATGGCATTTCAAGACTGGGGGGTTGGGGAGGACGGAAGGGAGTGGAAAAAAGCATTGCAGCTGTTAAATGACATGAAAACAGCTCCGGCTTCAGTGAACCCTCTCTATGCTGAGTAGTCCGGTTTCACACTGTTAACGCTTGAGGACATACAGTTTGAGACTTTGGTTCTCAGTGTTTGGTACCTGTCGATCTAGTCTTGTCTCAGGAGAGCAGGAAGCAGATCTTCCCGCTCTCTCACACTCAGCACTGTACTGAGTGGGCCCTGTGAACAGAGCCCTGTTGTAAGAAGCTGAGGTTAGGCCAAAGGCTAAGCCCCCCAGGACTGACTTCCTAGCACAGGCAGCCCCTCTCCGGGGGGGTAGGGGGGGGGGGGCAGAAGCTGGTTTTGGTTTTCTTGGTAGAATCTAGACTTGTCATCTGATTCTTAGGGATCCACATCCTCATTTGTGAACGCTACCTTATCCATTTGTGGTTTTTCAATAGAGCGATTCCCCTCCCAAACCATGAGACGTGGAGGGACTCCCTCTCATCCTCTCTACCCCCACCCCCCATTCTGGGAAGAAAATTTGTGCTTTTACCCTTTCTCTGCTGGGATCTGTAGAAAACACAGGATCAGGGATGCCTGGATTTGAAGGGCTCCCTGTGTGATCCCAGAAGGATGGAATAATTTAGCAGATTACATTTTTTTCATTTATTTTATTATGAAAAGAATGCATTTTTTTACTCCAATAACACAGATGTACCCAAAGGAAATGGTGAGAGCCTCCTCTTACAAAATGTAGCCATTTTTATTGAACTGTCTTCTATCCTTAAATATCTCATGTATAGGTAAACCCCAAATATACAAAATGTGTGATTAAAGAATGTATATTCATATACAGATCCTTTATTTTTTTCCCCACAAATATTATCCCATACATATTGTATAGCACCTTGTGTTTTTGTTTAACATAACATGGATATCTTTCCATAACAGGTTACCTTAAACATTGCTCCTACTTCCTGATACATTTCATTCCTGATACGTTCCTGATCATACGCATTTCCTAAAAGAATGCAAGCCTCAACGTTCCCCAACGTAAGGGAGTGTCTCTGAAGCCCAAGCAGGGCTAAAATGGTTGTGAGGTTCTCCATCATAGAATTCCCTTCCTTTCAAGGGATCTTGTCCAATACCCCAAGAAATCATATGGCAACAAGGGAGCAGGATGAATGAAAAAATTAGTTGAGTGCGAGACACAGCTGCCAGGATTATAGGACTTCCTCAACATATAAAATCCCACCTGGCCAAAACCTTTCAGCGAAAGCTCTGGGAAAATGTTCAGATTCCCTGGGCGACTTCCTGTTTGCTGTTCCCTCTGCTCAGAATTCTCTTTCCAAGACTACAGGGGCCCAGTTACCTTTCACAGCTCAGTTCAGGCTTCTCTATCCCCCTGGAAGACTTGGCTGCCCCTTCTGGTGTCGGCCGGGCGCCTACGAAAGCCAGTTTCCCACCATCAAAGCGCTTGACTGCGTCTGTTAGTGTATCCTTCTGCTGCACTGAGGACCAGGACTGGGTCTTGGCAGCCTAAATTTGCTTAGTGCTGGAGAGCAGCATGCACTCGATGAACGTCTGTCGAGTAGATTATCAGACACCTAATCAATTATTCATAATGCGCCACCCACATGACGCTCTGGGGCTCTCCAAAGACCAACACTGGAATTAAAATCCCGCTGCTCAACCAGAAGCACGCCCAGAGTTCCTAAATCTGGAGACTTCTTTAGGGGATGTTCCCTTTAGGATGCTAGTACT
>NW_024412418.1:2103267-2104600 GCF_014898765.1 Herpailurus yagouaroundi | reverse complement strand
CGGGATCGAACCAGGGACCTTTAGATCTTCAGTCTAACGCTCTCCCAACTGAGCTATTTCGGCGTAGGTAGGAGCCCTCGCTACCCTGTTAAGGAAATTTAACAGAAAGAAAGAAAAAAGAACTTTCTCTTATTTCCTCCGCCTTTCCAGTTCCTAATTACGTTCTGAGGTTTGGAGAACAGTGAAAATTCATCCCTGTCATATGAGGAGCATTTCGCGTTCTTCCTAATGCTTTCTCTACCTCTCCCCAGAGCCCTAAAAAGAGTAAACGGCCACTTACTAACAAGTGCCTACCGTGTTCCCAGCCCATGCCTCACCCCTGCCGTAAGGTTGATTTCTAAATGAAATACCTGATTCGCCTCAAATCATCCAGAATTGAACCAGAGCTGTCCAGCTCCAAAGCCCAAAAGGTCTTGGTCAAAACAGATGTTAGGGTTTGGGGGTTTTTTGTTTGGTTGGTTTTGGGTTTTGTTGTTGTTGTTGTTGTTGTTGTTGTTGTTGTTTTTCTTTTTTCTCACTTTCCCCCCTATGGGGAAAGGCAGAGGGAGTGAACTTGAATTGAGGAGGGAGGTAAGAACTAGGAGTCCTCAATGCTCTCCACCTCTGTCCTCGCCTTGCCTCAGCCTGCTCTATTCTTGTTCAGTCAGGAAATAATTGGAGCAAAGACACTTCACTTTTCAAGGTTGCCAAAAGTGCACTTGATCACTTTCCAAGGGACTCCCTCAGAGAGAAGAGGATAAATTCGAGTGTCTGCCACAGCGCCTCGCCTTCTTTCTCTCCCTGGGATGCCAGGTTGGCCCCATGATTCAATTTCTTCAAGAAAATAGCCTGACTGGCCCAACCAAACCACTCCGCTCTTGCTGTCCCTTCAGCACCTATCAACCAACGCAAATCACATGAACATGTGCTTATGATCTCGGGCATATTGGGAGTATGTTTCCTTGAAATGGTTCCTTAACGTGTTTCCATATGTATCCGTTTTTCCTCCCTAGATTGAAAACTCTTGGAAAGAAAAATAATGATGGTAACAGCTACAATATTGAATGCTTACCTTGGGGCAAAACTCTACCAAGCACTGTGCATGCCTTGTTACTCATTTAATCACACGTTCATAAGTTAGATGCTATTGCTCTGATTCCCTTTCTTCTGATGAAGCTGCGCTTTGGAGACGGAGCTAATTGTGGGTGTGTGTAGGCACAGCATAAGGCGCTCCAGGGTGAAGGGTGAAGGCCCTCCCTCCCTCTTGAGTGCTACCTCCATCCGGGTCCTGCTCCACTAATCAGGACTCCCTGGGGAGCACAGTCCATCAGCTGGGGCGGGGGGGGGGGGGGGG
>NW_024412418.1:2059389-2103167 GCF_014898765.1 Herpailurus yagouaroundi | reverse complement strand
CCCCCCCCCCCCCCCCCCCCCCCCCCCCCCCCCCCCCCCCCCCCCAGCTGACTCAATCAACCTACACTCCCATCCTGCTGAGATCAAGATGGACTTTCTTCCGTTGCCTGGCAGAGACAAGAAAGGCTCAATCTCTAGTGAAGCAAGGACGTACCTTCCCCTCCACCTACCAGGGAAATTAGTTTTAGTCTTTCTCTTTTGACCACAACCCAACTTCCTCAATACTTATCAGGAGCCGAAGGCTTCCCTTGTTAGACTGTAGTCAGTGCGAGCTCTTTTTCTCTTCGTGACACCAGGACTTGTCCCACCCCAGCCCCTTGAAGGCACTCTTTCCAACACGCACGTTCTTCCTCCCACGGCAATGCTGCCATCTCCGCCTTTCTCCCCTGTGTTCAGGGTCACACTTGGGGTTGGGGAGGAGAGAGAAGACTTTATTTAGAGAGAAGACCGCTCTATTTGGTGTTTCGGTTTCTAAATGGCCTTCTCTTCCTTTTCAGCGTGCAGAAATATTCTCTAGAAGGGTAGTAAAGTGGCGTGTAGGTGCAGGAACCGTGCAGTAATCCCAGACACCTAGCGGGAGGGAACCCCAGAGAGAGGGTCAGCGGGGACCTCCCGCAGGACAGCGAAGCAGGACGGTGACCGGGGGAGTCCAAGGGACGTCCAGAAGCATTCGTTCCCCCTTCCTGTGAATACCGCGGTAATTGGGACCTCTGCGGCCCCGCCGGTGGTTGCAGAATAAAGCAGTATATTTAATTCCCTCGAACAATGCACTGCGAGCCTCCCAGGGGCCTTTGCACAAGGGTTTGCAATGTGTGTCCTCGCTGGGACGCGGCTTTTCCTCGCAGTCTACAGCTCCAGGATTTTACTCCCTTCTCGGAAAGCACCCGGATAACGAAAGCTGATCCTGAACGCTTGTACTTGTTTTTTAAATTATTAGGAAAAAGTTTAGTTGTCGCGCCCGAACAGGGACTTGAACCCTGGACCCTCAGATTAAAAGTCTGATGCTCTACCGACTGAGCTATCCGGGCTCACGGGAAGTTCCTCCCTTTGGTGCATGAAGACCCTGTTGTCGTTTGCGCTGCGAGCTGACAGCACCGCCCAGAACGAGCTCCCGGATTCGTCCTTTGCGTGTGACTAATCCAATTCCGGCCCACGGACCCCGCGGGGACGGGAGGTAAAGAGGAGAGCATGCGGGGACGGTGTCAGGTCGTTCTTTGGCAGCTGAATGCAGATTTCTTAAATATAACAAAATAAAACGCGCCCCCTTTTATTTAGAGACTCCTTGGCAAACATGAATCTTCAGTTCTGCAAAAGCCTGAAGAGAGGGGAAGCCATTGCTTCACTGCACACACCCGTCCCTCCACCCCGGCCCACGCATGTCTTTGCCCTAAAAGCAAAGAGCACAGGCTCGGAGACCACGGTTCCGTGTTAAAGGTGGCAGGTGTCCCTTCTTCCGAGAAGCACCACTTTGCAGTCCCTTGTCCTCAGGTGCCCACCTCAAAAGAAGCGCGAAGCGGAGGAGCTGAAAGAGGCGACCAGGGCTCGGGAGAAAGAGCTAGCAGCCACCCTGGGCCTGGGCCCAGAGAGCGCGCCCCCGCCCCGCCCCCTCAGGCTCGGCCTCTGCGCACGCGCGCTCCGCCCTGCGGGGGCAAACCCGTCTCCCTTCACCAGGACACGCTACTATTTGCACATTACAGATCCCCTGCTACCTTTCGGTCCTCTGGGTCTTTACACACGTTCCCTCCAACTGGCATGCTACCTTCCTTTCACTCCTTCCCCCTCGCCCGTCAGTTTAACTGCCGTCCTCCCTGGGTAGCACCTTCTGGTGACCAGCACCATCCCTAGTCTTCTCCTTCCCTGCCCTTGTGGATCTGATGGGGAAAAAACCAAACCCTGCCCTTGAGAGGGAAAAAATCATAAGATGGCCCACAGAACTGATAGGGAATTCCAGGCCCCTCCTGAAGACTCTCCTGGGGTCTTCTTCCTGCCCCGCGTGCCTCGCACCATATTGCCACTAATGCGGAAGTAGCAGACTTTGGTGGCTCGGAACTTTGGGGAGACCGTCTCACCTGAGCCCATCGATGTAAATCAACCTCCGATCCTCCAAGCTCTCCGAGTGCCGCTTGGTTCTTCCGTCAGCGATCCAGCCTGGTTCCGTAATAGATCTACTACACCCCAAACCTTTGGGAGCCTCATAACCAGTGCTTTAATAGAGGAATATTCAAGTGCTTTGGCAACACAGATGGACAATTAGAACGCGGGCAGAGTAGAATGTGGTAGGGAAAAAAAGACATTAACTGGGTAGGTGGATGCCACCAGGGCAAGAATGGTGATTCAGGCAGACACCCTGTATTCTCTGAGCGTCTTGCTTGGATCCCAAGTACTTCCCGCAGAGATCCTCCTTCTCTCCTCAGGCTGGAAACTGGGGAGGGCCACAGTGAAAAAGAGAGATTTTAAGAAATTGGCCCACAATTGTGGGGGCTGGCAAGTGCAAGGTGGGTAGGCCAACAGACTGGAAATTCCAGTTAGAGTTGATGTTGTAGTCTTGAGTTTAACTTCAGGAAGGCAGCAAGCTGGAAGCCCAGGCAGGTTTTCTATTTACCAGCTTGCAGACAGTGCCTTCTTCATCAGGAGACCCCATTCTTAAAACCTTCAGATGACTGAACAGAGGCCCAGCCACGTTCCAGAGCATCATCTGCTTTACTCGAAGTCTACTGATTTACATGTTAATCACACCTAAACACCTTCACAGCAAGCAACATCAGGACTGGTGTTTGGCTAAACAACCGTAGCCTAGCCAAGGTGACCTATAAAATTCCCTGTCACACATGCCAATGTACACCATGCAAACTCTGAACTACCCAATTTTTTAATACATCATTTTCTTTTCCTTCTTTTTGACCATCATTAGATTTCAAGAGTCCCTCATCAAAATGCATCCTTCCACCCAAGAACCCAAAGATGTGGGGGACAAAGCCCCTCATCAGCTAGCATACTGACACAGATGAACAGAAAGGGGAGGGCATATAAATAGGTTCCAAAGCAGTATTTCTCCATGTTGTCTTTCATCACATCTAGGGTTTTTAGAATATGAGAACTGAATCACCATTCTCTCTCCCCATGTCCCAGCCTGGCACCCAGCCCAAAAGAAGGCATGCCTAAGTGTATTTGGTTCCATTGCACTGCCTTGAGTTGAGTGACTCATCATCTTAACAAGTTATATTAATAATAAAAATGACTATCATCATCATCATCATCATCCAGCCCAGAGCCTCCAAATTCCCCCTCTCCTCCACCCCCATCCCAGGCTAGTGTAAACAACTCTGGAAGCCTGGGTCAGGTTGGACGGTTTGATTCCCTGTGTTTCCTGGGAATCCCTGCTATGGCCTCCTCTGATGGTGATGGTCGCAAACCCATTTTGTGCATTTCGAGATTTTGAGAATAAGGAACTACCAGTCTGTTGTGCAAATCCGGATCATCCTGAGTAGTTTCTCAGTATAATTGCGGGGGCGGGGGGGGGGGGCAGGGGGCGCATCGAGTTCAGAGCATATGTATGTGTATGTGATGTCCAACAGCGGTTTGTGATTTACCAAATAAAAATTTAGTTACATTTAAGTTTCTGGGAAAAGAGTGTGTACTTCGTATGATCCACGCAGTGTTTGGAACATGCTTATACTAAAAAACATTTGTCCTTTCTTTGAATTTCAAATTCAATTGCGTGTCCTGGAATTTGATTTGGTAACCCTGCTGTAGACGTGAACCAGAGAGGGCTGCCCATACCACCGCACCGTCACCACCACCACCACCACCACCCAAAGCTGACCTAGGTGCTTGTTTCTGTTAAACCAGGTGGACCAAACCGAAATCGAAGGTTTCCTTGGCGGAGAGAGAGCCCGGGATGTCGGCATCCCCATCGAGCCCCGCGCGCCCCGCGCTCCGCGCCCCCGCGCGTGGCAGTTGCGTGGCCGTCAAGCGCCCTGCGGAGCCCGGGCGCGCCAGGGGCTCCCACCCGCGGGGAAAGGTTCTACCTCCAGCAGCTCCCGGAACGTCGCTGGAAACAGGAAAGAAGAGAGAGGGCTAGACTGATCAAGCAAGCGAGAGTTGTGTAGTACGTGCGGAGAGCGTGGTCTCAGCCAGATCCAAGGTCAGGGAAGGGACCCTGACTTTAAACTGAGCAGTTTAAAAGCAACGACATAAAAAAAGGCCAGTCCCTCCGCGCCTACACCCCAAGCTCGTGTGCGTGGAGGATGCCCCCCAGGGTGGCAGCCTGGGATTCTTTCATTAGAAGACGTGTACTGCTCCCTGGAAAGGAGCTGCCACTGGCAGTGACCTCTAAAACCACTGCCGAAACCCGGGATCGAACCAGGGACCTTTAGATCTTCAGTCTAACGCTCTCCCAGCTGAGCTATTTCGGCAGCTTGTAAAAGCTATTTCCCGTATTTCCATAATAAAATAGTATTTGTTCCGTTGTCACAGAAGAGGTCAGAATAGATTCAGCTGGAGGTAAGCATCTAGCAAATATTATAGAGGTGATAAAGCAAAGCCTCCCCGTGTATAAGCTAGAAATGACAAATAATTTTACTTTTCTCAGTTGTTTGGACTCAAGAAACGTATGGAACTGAACAGGACGGCCATGTGTAAAATGTGACTCTTCAGTGTCACCTCCAGATGAGGTATGCGTAGAGTCGTGGCATCTGTATGTTAAAAGCATTGATTTGCCAAACCTAAGTCGTGAAAATATGCCTCCGTTTTTGTAACCCCACCTGGACATCTTCAAACTCTCAAATATACAGACACTGTCAAAACATGGGATTGGCTGAGACTCTCTCAAACTCTAAGAAGCAAGCTGTGGTTTAATAATATCTCCTAATAGGTTAATTTTATTCCACCTATTTCATAACTTTGCATCCCTAACATTCACATATATAAAATTGAGCTAGCCCTAGCGCTAACTGAATCAGGCTCTCTGCAGAGGGGGCTCAGGACTGTGTACTTTGTAAATTGACCAGGTGAAATTTAATGTGCAGCCTCCCTCAGTCTCACAAAAACTATTACCAAGAGATCTACACCTTCAATCGCTTACCCAACCTCTTCATGGGGACATCCAGCTCAGAATGTCCAAAAATGAACCATCTTTCCCTCTAAACTTACCTTTCTATCACCTTCTGTCTGCATTTCCCGAGGAAGAAAAACACAATTTCTTCCCTCTCTGCTCGCCACCCATAATCAGACCCAAGTGCTGTTCATTCAAGTTCAGGAGTTCTGGACTCCCTCCACTTCTCTTCATCCTCACATCTTCCCCAACCTCTTCATTGATCTTCCCACCTGTAATTCACTTTCCACACTGGAACCCATCACCCTGCTTAAAAATCCTGCACAGGCTCTCTACTTGAGAGCAAAGATGAAGACTTCTTTCTTCAGATAGGATATAGCCTTCCAGAAACCCTTTCCTCTCTCCAGTGCCAGATCAGTGCTTTCTCCTTGACTCTGAAATCCAGCGGCTCACGCAGCCACCCAAGCTCAGGATGCTTTCCTACACTGCTCTTCATCTTCGTCCACGCAGTGTTCTATACATTGCCCTTCCCTATTAAACCTGTGACTCGCATCTCAGATACATTCTCCTCCTTCTAGAATTCCTCTCTGACATGTCTCCGTCGTCCCCCCGCCCCTGCAGGCTGGTGGCCCTTCTCCGGTGCTTTCACCAGCTCTTATTGCCTGTTTGTCAGAGCTCTTTCTCGCCACGTGTATCCTTAATGTATGTTACATAGCAGACTGGAGTCGATGCTGAAAGAGAAGGAAGAGAGAGAGGAGAGAGAGATAGGGAAGAGAAGAGAGAGAGAAAGAAAGCAAGCCATGTCTCAGGGCCAATTTTTTTTTAATGTTTTTATTTATTATTTTTGAGAGACAGAGAGAGAGAGAGAGAGAGAGAGAGAGAGAGAGCATGACGGGGGAGGGACAGAGAGACGGGAACAAAGCTTCCAAAGCAGGCTCTGTACTGACATCAGAGAGCCCAAGGCAGGGCTTGAGTTCATGAACCCCGAGCCACTAGATCATGACCTGAGCTGAAGTCAGATGCTCAACCGGCTGAGCCACCCCCCCCCCCCACCGGTTCTTTATTAACTTTTAAAATCACCTGGTTAAACTCAGATGTGATCTCTGCAAGGTTGTTTATAGGAGATTCTGAGCTCTTTAGTTCTTGCCTTGAAAGAGACCTCATCTGGCCACCCTGCCTCCTTCCCCTGAGGGATCAGTGTGAACTGAAAAGGTAGTAGGGAGGAAGGCCTGAGAATAGAACTACCCATTACTTTATGAGCTTGGAAGGGAAAACCATGAGCGGCTTGGAATGCTTCCCACAGGGCAGGGCAGATCACTGGGCAAAAGCTTTATAAACTTTTAGAAGCAAGCTCTAAATTTTGACAGCAATCTTAGAGTTTCACAGGGTATACACCTTATAGTGAAAAAATTCCAAAGAAGATTTTTCTACACCTCTTTTTAGGGTTGGTTTTCATTTATCTCGCTGAAAGTAGAGTAGGCCCTTGCAATGTGTGGGACCTCAGAGGTCCCTGACAAGTGTACTAATTTGTACTTTTGCTGGGTCATCATTTTGAAGCATGAGTATGGTAGACCCTTCGGGATCCACATCCCAGACAATCAGGTCACAGTAGCCCATGAAAAGACTAAAGAAAGGATTGTTACTATGTTCCAGCTACATTTGCCCCTTTTGGATGAAATTGTGTAGCACAGTGCTATTCAAGATTGCCGGATGTAGGTCTCACAAGTGCAAGGGTCTACTGCAATGTTTTTAGCTTGCCAGAAAAAAAAACCTGGTAAGTTGCTGAATTACCGTCAAGCCCAGCAGTGTGAATCAGGCAAATGACTTGAACAGATGAGTGGCCTTCCCAAGAACCAGGCTAGAATAATCCCTGGAGACACAGCTCATTTTTGTGGACTTGAGAGCCTTGGGAAATCAAGGAGCCTGGAGGCTGAACCTCAAGGCTTCTCTTTCCTGCAGATCGACCTCCAAGGTGGCACTCTCCACATCACTAAGCCTCTGCACAATATGACCTAATCCAGGAGGAAATGACTTAACTGCCAGCTGCCTTCCAACCCACTTTCTCTTAGGACACAAAGTTGTAGGGGATCACAGACTCGGTGGTCAGACAACCCAGCTTTGGATTTGAATGACTGTGCCCAACCATACGCTGTGTGACCTTGGGTGAATTTAGGTGTTTTTTTTTGTGTGTGTGCCTTTTCCCAGTGCCTTTCTTCATATTCAACACGACGATTCTAACATTTACCTCTTAAAATTGTGTGTGAGCCAGACAATGTTCAGAATCTCTCAGCCTGCTGGGCCCAGGAGCAGATGCCCAGTCACAGGGCAGGGCCCGAGCCTGCCCTGATGTGCAGCCTATCTGGGTCCTTTGATTCCTTTGCCCACCTCCCCCCTGCCCTGAACTTTACAGTGAAAACCTAACCAAGCCTTTTCACAGTCCTAATGCTCTCCAAGGCCTTTAAATCA
Source organism: Herpailurus yagouaroundi (assembly GCF_014898765.1). Taxonomy (NCBI): domain Eukaryota; kingdom Metazoa; phylum Chordata; class Mammalia; order Carnivora; family Felidae; genus Herpailurus; species Herpailurus yagouaroundi. The sequence goes on along the minus strand of NW_024412418.1, from coordinate 2,095,648 downwards.
ATCCTCCATTGCTTACGTTTCAAAGTACAGAATTGAATCCCTACATGAAACAGCTAAGAATCTGAGAATCTAAATGGGCAAGAGAAATTACATTCAAGAAAACTTTTATTTTTGGAGGTGAAACAGGCTCAACATCAAAAGCACTAGATACGATTCCCCTATAACCACGGTGGGACACTGACCGTTACATGCCATCGAAGCGGAAGGGCCTGTTGAAACTACTCTGCTGTCCATGGGCCCTTGAGAATGTTGCCGAATGCTTGGAACGCCTAGAAACCCATGCCCCATTCTTCTTTCAATTTCTCGCAAAGATCAGCTGCCCGCTTCCCAAGAACGAACCAGCACTGGGTCAGTCCTCCAGGCCCTCCTCCACCACTGCTTCCGTGGTGGGAGTACAAGTGAATCAGACAAACGATATGACTTTTTAAAAATTATTTAATTTAGTAGTTTTCTTGGAAAAAAAAAACAATAAGGCAAAAAAAACCACAAAAAACGAAAATATATATAGTTTTGTTTCAATGTGACTTCATTTCACCTGAAGGACTCAAAGCTTCTCCATTAGCAGGAATCTGACTGGGGATCAGGCTGGAAATGTAGTGCAGATGGTGAAGGAAGAAGGGGAGGGGCAGGGGGGGTAAAGCAGAGCTGTTCAGTTTGGTTGAGGAATCCCCGCTCTGGCTGAAGTCCCTTGATTAGGTCACAGCCTTTACAGGCCTCCTTGCAAGAAGGCCCAGCGCAACCCCGCGCTTACAGTGGGAATCGGGGTCTTAGAGGAAACTCCCCGGCGGCTGCCCCTTTCTCAAGTGCACCACAGATGGGAAGGGAGGGATGGCGAGGAAGGAACACGAGTACTCATTTGTCTAGTGTAAATCCCATTTCCGTGCAGGGATGGCTTCCTCTGGAATGATATTTCCCCCAGGACCCACACTGGCTGAGGCTCAGCAGTTAAGGAACAGAAACAAAAAACACTAACAAAAAGCATACAAGGAAGGCACCTCAATTTGTGATCCTCAACCAAGGGTGGGCTGCACAGGGGTAGATCTCTGAACAGGACAGCTAAAACAAATACAGAATGCAAAATGAAGGAAGCCAAGGCCCGACAGGCGTGGTTCTCTCACCCACCCCAACATGACGGCACTTTCGGCCCCACGTCCTGGGAAGAAGTTTCTTTTGGGAATCAGCTGTGTATGCTGCGATTTGGACAGAGGCGGAATTAAACTGGAAATCACCGTCCTCTCTACCCACGCTCTTCCTAACAGAAGAAGGAAAAAAGGCGGGAAGAGTTAGGATTTCATTTTTAAGAGTCAGGCAATCAGGAGAGCAGAATCTAGACAGCAGTGGGCAGGCACTCCATGACACAGACCAGGGATCGAGTCCCTGCTCAGTAACGGCCAGATGTGACCCTACACAGGTTCTGGATCTGCCTGCCCCTAAAAGATGGAAGACAGGGGAGGCCCCAGCCCACATCAGTGTGTCCAAGAGAGAGTCCCAGGGAGACAAATGATACCAAAAAACAAGATTCTTAATGGGAAGGAGGAAGATCAAACAAAAAAAATTAGATTTTTCTCTACATATATATAATATACAGGTATTTAACACATTATTCTAGAGGTGGCTCCAGTCCGTAGGGCTTGAGAGATGGTGAAAACTTTTGTTCCAAATTAAGTCCTTCTCTCAAATTCTGAAGGATGTCAGCATAGGGCAGGTAGTGCTTTGCTCCGCACGGGGGCCCAGACCCAAACTGGTATCGTGCTGAGAGAGAGGGAGATGGGGGTGGGGGCAAGAAAGGCAATGAAGGATGGGGCTGAGGAGGAATGGGGACGGCAAAGTGACTAACGGTCCCTTCCATCCTGCTTTGTGTTCTCAGAAGTTCTCGGCCTGACGAAGTCCAGAAAACTCCCTTGTGAGGATAACGTGACCCTCCTACCAACCACCAAAGCAGCCTCCGGTCGCTGTCAAAGAGGGAGGACCGCAGAAGGGTAATTTACGCAAGACAGAAACTTCTAAGAATGTCACTCTGAATATTCCAACCTTACAGAACAAGCCCCCTCGCCAGCGTTCCGATACCGCAGTTACCTCTGGGTGGACACCCCATTAAACTGACCCCGTCTGTGACCCCGCCTCATAACGCCACGCCTAAGCTCCACTGCAGTCATTCACGATGCCTCCGTTGGTAAGTCTTATGTGCTTCCTCTTTGAAGGAACTTCTAAATTCAGCTCTTGCTCTGAACAGCACCAAAAATGCCCCTGAATCATAATCTCATGCGGACCTTGGCTGAGCAGGATACTACAGGGGAGGGTGAACGACGTCATCTTAAAACGGGGGCAGAGGGAGAAGGAAGAGTCGAGAGTACTTGACTTTGCAGAAGGGCTGTAACGCTAACTTTCAGCCACTCACCCTCCCCCTTACAAACATAGGTATCTAGTATGTCGATTTCAGTTTCAATCAGCTAAGGCAACCAGCCAATCACCACCACTGGTGTCTGCTTCTGGTGATTGATTTGGAAAAAATGATTGGTTAAGACAGACAAACTGGAGGAAAGCGCTTGGTAAGAGTCACAAATGCCAGCTTTCCCGCACATCCTCTGTCATCTTCTCCTTTGGATCCTCCTCCTTTTTGTTGCTGCCATTTCAGAAAATGTCCGGGCATGAGGTCCAGTCCTGTTTTTCTTTACATTCCCAGTATCCTCCCCTATAAATATGGGTTAACTCCTTGGTAACAGGGTCCTTCTTACGCTCAAACCACAGTGCTTTATAGGGATCGTACGGTGTGCCTAAAGGGAAAGCGGGGGGAGAAAGCGGAATGAGAGCCAGAAACACACCAAGTGATTCTCCACGCATCAAGAAATAGAGTAGAAGGCAGGTTCGTTACCATCCTCGGTGGCTTTCATAGCTTCTGCTTCTCTCTTCTTCCTGGAAAGTCTTTGTTTTTCCTCCAGGCGCTGCTTCTCAGCATTGGCTTCATCCCAGCGCCCGTTCTCCATCAGTCTCTGGTCGGGCCGCAATCTGCTGTCTGTGGGGGCAGTGCCACTTTCCCAGGCATTGAGCGTGAGCGCGAGCTCTGAGAAGTAGTACATGTTTTCTGCGTTCTTCCTGCAAGTAAAGGATGGGGAAGAGAAACGGTGATGCCAGAGCCCAGGGCCTCGTTAAGGAGCAACGACCCAAAGACGACCTCCCCGAAGCTGTTCTACAGATGGACAGACTCTAGGACCAGGTCAGGCTCCCCTAGTTAAGAGACCCAGACTGGACCATCCCCCATCCCCTCCCCTAGCATCACTTGTGCCAGCAGTCCGCTGGGCTCGTGCTGTGCTCAGCAGAGATTAAGAATGGAAGGGAACATTCTGCTAAATGAACTTTCTTATTCCCATTTCCTTCGCTTTCTTTTTAACCTGTTCTGGGATAATCTTGCTGTTATTATACACTGGGTAAATGAGATGACAGGAGACAGATGGCCTCCGTCTTCGTTCCGAATTCCCGTATATCATCTCAGAGACCTTTAGATGGCCACTGGGTCTCAGGCTAAATTGTTTTTTTCTTTTAATGTTTTTTTAACATTTTTGAGAGAGTCAGAGCACAAGCGGGGGAGGGGCAGAGAGAGAGGGAGACAGACTCTGAAGCAGGCTCCAGGCTCCAAGACATCAGCACAGAGCCGGATGCGGGGCTTAAACTCACAAACTGTGAGATCATGACCCGCGCGGAAGCTGGACACTCAACGGAATGAGCCACCCAAGCGCCCCTCAGGCTAAACTGTTAACAGGTGGTAGGCATCTTTCTCCTCCAGCCACTTCTGAAGAGGTTGGTTTGTTTGTTCTATTTTTGAGAGAGAGAGTGTGAGTGTGGGAGGGGCAGAGAGAGAGGGGGGACAGAGAATCCCAAGCAGGCTCTGCACTGTCAGCGCAGAGCCTGACGTGAGGCTCAAACTCACGAACGGTGAGATCATGATCCGAGCTGAAGTCACTCAACCGACTGAGCCACCTGCTTTTGAATAGTTTTGCTCTAAATTATAAACATTTCTTGGCAGATGTGGCTTGCTTTGTTTCAGCTTTCCTGACAAGGCACGCTACAACTCGAATCATACAATGACCACCTTCTGGTTATCTCTCCAAAAGTTCTGATTTCCCTGGCTGATCCCTCACATAATTCAGTGGGAAGGAAGGCAGAAATGCCATCAACACTGTTCCGAGGTTGAGGTCCAAGTGTTACCTGGAGAGCCGGGATACGGATACTCACGGTAAAGGGTTCCTTTTCCATAGCATGACCCTGCTTTCCTCTGCCTCGTGGCCTCTCTGTCGAGCATCACCCCCATTTTCCCCAATGACTGCTTGTACTTTGAAACAATCCATTTTTTCATCCCATGTCCCCAGAAGGGCAAAGTGGACTTTTCCTGACGGGTCGGTCACTTCCCCGGTCACCTGCAAGGTGGGGAGCAGGGCTTTGCAGTGCGGCAGTCGGCGTGATGTGGCTTACCTGACCATTCCGGCAGCCAAAGTCCTAGGGTAAATACTGGTTAAACCCTGCTTTGGCAAACACCGTGGAGCCACCCAGATTATTCTGGTACACTTTTTTGAGCTGTGTAAAATAAATGGCCATGAGCTGGCTCTCCTCATTTTGTGGTACAGGGATTTTTGTTGCAATGATACATGCAGGGAAAGGATCTGACCGGTACTTGGAATTATGGGATTTTCTTCTCCCTGGAAGTCAGACAGCCACAAGCAGATTTAACCCCCGACTCTTCTTCACTGTCCACCGAAACTCATGGCACAATTCCACTGTGGTGGTGACGCGAGACCCGCACTCAGACCTCACAGAGGTCAAACTGCCCATCCTTCTTCCTGAAATCCTTTTATTGGTCCTTCCTCTGTGCTTCCCATTTCCAATCTCTCATTGCTCTTGACTTTTCCTTTCTTACTCAATGTCTTTCCCAGAAAAGAAAGGATTCGGTTTGGCAATGCAATCTAGTCTCCCTTCTTGCTGACTTTCTCCTTTACCTCTCCTTCCCTGCCGCCCTCCCCCTCCCCCCACCCCTGCCAAATCACCACATACATATTTAGGAGATGTAGATATATGTACGTTAGACTGTCTATCCATCTGTTATCTACACGAACCCCAAAGGAGCAGGCTTTCTAAGAGATACACGCTAAGGAAAAACATTTAAACTCAACTTTTCTTACCTTTCTTGCTACATCACGAGAGAAGTAGCTATAAGGAACAAATTTAAGATTGCACTTGTCGCCCGTCTTGTGATTCACAATATCAATTTCACCGGACTAGAAAACAAAAGCCGTCATGGATTGATTTCATTTATTTATTTGTTTGTTTATTTAATGTTTACTTATTTTTGAGAGACAGAGGGGGTGAGCGGAGGAGAGGCAGAGACGATCCAAAGCGGGCTCTGTGCGTGCTGATAGCAGACAGCCCGATGCAGGACTTGAACTCATGAACCGTGAGATCATGACCTGAGCCAAAGTAGGTCACTTAACTGACTGAGCCACCCAGATGCCCCTTATTTATTTTTAATGTTTATTTATTTATTTTGAGGGAAAGAGAGTGTGCAAGCAGGGGAAGGGCAGCGAGAGGGGATCCCAAGCATGCTCCGTGCGGTCAGCACAGAGCCTGACACAGGACTTGATCTCACAAACCATAAGATCATGACCAGAGCTGAAATCAAGAGCCAGGCACTTAACTGACTGAGCCACCCAGGTGCCCATGGCTTGATTTTATCAGTCCCAGGGGATCTGAATGTCTGCTAGACCCCATGCCTCATAATTCCTCACTTTTCCATCTTACACTCTTGGACTCCCTTGCTTATGGCTTCCGGTCTCAGCTGACCCGAGAAGCCACGGAACCTTGGTATTCAGAACCTTGGTATTCCAGGTTGGGATCAGGACCAAATGCCTTCTGGTTTTCTTTCAATTGTGTGTCACGTTAGGTGGCCTATGATATGCCCCTCAACACATATGCTGATATTCACATAACGGTTTGCCTTTTCCAAACCAGGCCCTTGTCAGCAAACTGACAAGTAATTAGATGTTATTTTAGTACAGTTCTTACACTTGTGTATTTTGTTAAATACTTTTCAATCTCTACATATTTGTCATGGGTCTCCAGTGATACAGTAACTCTTTGAGGACAATGTCTTATCTGATTTTGTATCCCCAAGACCTAGACTCTGCCTGGCAGTAAATGTCTGATGAATAACGAAAGGATGAAGAGTAGGAGCCGTGTTTATTATTTTCCTGTACTTTCATAGTAGCCGACACAGTCCTGATAGAGCAGTCATTGAATGAATGGTATAAATTGGTCATTTACAAGTAAGAATTTGTAGTATAGAAACTCGGGAAGGTTGAGGTGGGGCTACTGGCTGAGAGCAGTTCGTTGGGAGAGGTGGATAAATCAGGGGCAAGTTCAATCCGGGGCAAGTTCACATGCCCTGGACACTGCAAAGACGTACCTAAGAAGGTATTCTTCTGAACTTCAGTACACTTTGGGCACCTCTGCTTACCTGATCTATCCACAACTTGCCCACGATAATGTTGTGCACCGTTGTGGTAACTTTTTTCCAAGTGTAGTGGTGCCCAGTTGCATGGAAAATACAGTGGATGCTACCTGGAAACAGAGAGAGGTACACAAATTAAGCCAAATGTTAGGATAATAGCATCACTTTAGGTACAAATAATAATGGATTAACTTTCTTCTATTAATATTTCTCACTTTGAAAAGGAAAACAATAAACCAAAAAGGATTTATAATTTTTTTAAATGTTTATTTATTATTGAGAGACAGAGCGTGAGTGGAGGTGGGGGCGGGGGGGGGCGGGCAGAGAGAGAGGGAGACACAGAATCTGAGGCAGGCTCCAGCCTCTAAGCTGTCAGCCCAAAGTGGGGCTCGAACTCACAAACCGCAAGATCATGACCAGAGCTGAAGTCAGACGCTTAACTGACTGAGCCACCCAGGTGCCACTATAATCTTTTTTTTAAGTTTATTTATTTATTTTGAGAAAGAGAGAGCACAAGCAGGGGAGGGGCAGAGAGAGACAGGGAGAGAGAGATTCCCAAGTAGGCTCCACACTCGGTGCAAAGCCCCAACACAGGGCTCAATCTCACGACCCTGAGATCATGATCTGAGCCAAAATCAAGAGTTGGATGCTTAACTGACTGAGCCACCCAGGAGCCCTAGGATTTATAACTGTCTTAAATACTGGAAGCACTGATTGATTTTTTTCACCTGATTTTTAAATTTATGAATAAAATACACCTAAATGATGACAAACGCTGATAACTGATAGAGCTTAGCTAGGAAGCAATATTCTGCAATTGTAGAAATAAAAATGAAAGCAAAAGCTCCAATTCTTTTCACCAACTCGGCCTGCCCAGACCATCTGCAAAATTGACAGGAACAGGTCCAATGTGCCCCAATATGAAAAATGAAATAGAATTGTGGAAAGGAGCACACACTGGTCGTCAGGACTGGGGGCCAGGCCCTCTTGTTAGTCACTAGCTGTGTGACCATAAGCAAACCACTCTTCTAAAGGCCTTAGCAGTAAAGAAGGTGTAGTGGATGGAGAAGGGCTCTGGAGCCAGGAAGAACTGGATTCAATCCTGGCTCCACCACTCATTGGATGTGTGATCCTGGGTCGTGTAATAAAGAATTGGTCTGGTCTTCATCCATGGTTCCTGGGAGGGAACCTCTAAACCTTTGGAATTTCCTAAGTAATAGTAACGTCTGTGTTATTCATGGGGGCCCTGATGGTTTATGCCAAAGAGCCGACGTGGTGGACCCCTAGATAGCTTATGCTCAAGAGGAGGCCAGGCCAGAAAGGCCAACCATGTAATTAAGAGACTTGGGGCTTTGAATCACTTGAAATCAGCCAGACCCCCCCCCCCCCCCCACATCCTGGGAATGGTATTCCCTTCTCTGTAGGGAGGGAAGGAGGCCTAGATATTGAGTTCACTCATGTGGCTGATGATTCAGTCATGCCTACCTAATGAAACCCTAATAAAATCTCTGGACAGCGAAGCTTGGTGCAGCTTCCTCGTTGGTGAAAATATCAATGTGCCAGGAGGGCTACGTGCCCTGATTCCACAGGAGAAGGCATGGAAGTTTATGTTCACGACCCTTGCAGACGTTGCCTTATATGTCTCTTCATTTGGCTGGTCCTGATTTGTACCCTTTGTAATAAAACTGTAATGGTAAGAACAGCATTCCCCTGGGTTCTGAGTCATCTTGGCAAATTATCAAAACTGAAGCCAGTTGGTCAGAAGTACAGATGGCCTGGGGACCCCCAAATTCGTGGCTGGCATCTGGTGTGAGGGCAGTCTTGATGGAGACTGTGCCCTTAACTTATGGGGTCTGCATGAATCTGGGAGGTCAGCAACAGAACTGCATGAGAGTATTGTGTCCTGGACAGGTTGTGTAATTTCCCCAGGCCTCTGCTTTATAATCTGTAGACGGGATAAACAGACCTTGTTGTGCAGCAAATGTCTGTTTATTTGCCCAGTAAAATGCCTGAAACATCATGGGCACTCAGCAGATACAGTCTTCTCCTGTTCTTATGAGTTCATCTCAGACACCAAACCCAAAAGTGAGGTGAACAGAGGTGACTACAGATTCAAAACAATAAAAAAAAAAATGGAAAGATACGCAACAGATATGTAGATCTTCACGTATGTGCTGCAAATACGGTCACTTATGGGAGCGGAGAACTCTAAGCTCCCTCTGCAGCCACTAACGAACAGAAGACTAATTATGTGTCTTTCTCGTACAAGAGACTAAAATAGCCCTGCTGGCTGCAGCAGCCATGATGACAATGACGCTAATGAGAACAGTAGCAGCCCTGCTGAGAGCACCTGCTGTGTCCCAGGCGGTAGGCTGAGCTACCGGTCTCTTCACACATGATCCCATTTAATCTCAACAGCCACCTTTCAAGTACCTGTGCTGCCCACACATCTCCTCAATCCCTCACTCAATACCTCTTCCACCACCCCTGCCGTCTAAAGCCACTGTCATCTCTTGCCTGAAGCCAACAACTTTGTTTTGGTCCCAGCTTCCACGTCGGTCACCTGATAGTCTATGGTCAAAATGATCCGTGTCAAACATGTCCCATCAACGCTGTGTCAAATCTCTCCGTTTCTGCCCTCTGCAATTAAAACAGGACTCACCCCCTTTCCCTGGTGTACAAAACCCCACAAGAGCCGGCCCCTGCCGGTCCCTCAGATCGCACTCTGAAGCTGCTGGCGGCCTTGGTGCTTCTCGAGCATGCTGTGTCTGCTCCCCTCTCAGGGCCTTTCTCTTTAAGGGGTTCCCTTGCTGGGACACTTGCCTGCAGATCTTCTGGTTGCTTTCTTTTTATTAGTTAGGTCTCTGCTCCAATTGTCTCTTCAGAGACCATTTCCTTGGCGACCTTGTCCAAGAAAGCACAAACACACTTGTTTCTCCACCGTTAACCCCTGTCTCCACTTGCTCTATTTCTTCGTGGAATCACCACAAGATAAAAATTAAATATTCACGGACAATAATTATTACGGAGGTGGTTTTGGTTACTTTTTTTGTCTGCTCAAGAAATGGATGCCAGCTAAGTGAGGGCAGAGTGGCTCTGCTCACAACACGCCCACAGCACCTTGAACCGTTTCTGGCATACCGTGGGCATTCAGATACCTGTGGACACTTCAGCTGCAGGCACTGTTCTCCCCTGCCTTGGTTTCTACTGCTGCTGGAACGGGCTGCCACAAACTTTATGGCCTAAAACCACGGGGTTGTTAAACTGTTACAGTTCTGAAAGTCAGAAGTCTAAAATCAAGGTGTCGGAAGGGCTGTGTTCCCTCTGAAGACTCTATTGGAGATCCGTTTTCTTGCCTTTTCCGGCTACCTGAGGCCACCCGCATCCTCCAGGCTGTGGTATCTCTCCAGTACCACTCACACCTCTTGCTGCTGTTGCCACCGCCTCTGATTCTCCAGCCTCCCTCTCATAGGAACCTTTGGGATTGTACTGGGCCTATAGGAATACTCCAGAATTATCTACCCTTCTCAAAATCTTTAATTTAACCACACTGCAGCGTTCCTTTCACTATGAGCAGTCGTATAGTCACAGGTTCCAGGGATTAGGATGTGGACATTATTCTGGGAGGAGGGAGCCTTATTCAGCCTATCATACCCCCATTTTACCAATGAAGACTCTGAGCCCAGAGAGAGAAAGTATTTTTCCAAGGTCACACAGCTAGTGAACGCCAGAGCTGTGGATCAAAATAAGATCAGAGTATCTGTACTGCCTAGTACCATATCCTTGTGCCCCACCCTGTTGTTCTGCAGTGTCCCTTTCAGCTCCCAGGGATAGTGGGAAAACAAAGAAAAGCCCCGCGGGTGCCTTCCTTTATATAATATCTGTGTCTTGGAGACTTGGCAATAAATTAAAGATCTAAAAGTGGAGGTTCTTAAAATATTTGGAAAGGAAGATATCGCCACTTCAGAATGGTCAAGTAAAGGACTTCCATATTTCCTGTGCCTCAGGTAAATCAATTTTTTTCCAGTAAGATCGATTTAAGAACACTAGCAAAAAATTATCAGAATCAACTTCTTCAGAACTCTGGTAAAAAAATGAGCTTTGTGGCATTTTAACTTGCCCTACTCCCATCCTCCTCTCCCCAGCTTGGCAGTAGCCTTAAAAACCAGTAGCCTTACAATCACGGCAGACATGAAAACCAGGAAGCAGCCTAGCAAACACTGGAGGGAGCAGATGGTATGAAGCTCCCCAAAAGCCTGATCTCCAAGAAACTGTCACTATCTGATCTGTCTGGTGGTTCCTCTTAAGTTCCCACTCCTAGGGCTCTGACCTGACTCAGCCCCTACTCCCCTCAAACAGCCTTTTCCTAGTGGCGATGATCAAAACAACCAATGGCAATTGTTTAACACAGTGGCTGCCTGAGGCAGTGTTCACAATTGGGGCAGTTAATAAATAGTGGACCCAAATCCCAAATCTGATGAAAAACATTAATCTACATATCCAAGAGGTACAACAAACTCCAACAGGATAAACTCGAAGAGCACCACACCGAAACCCATCACAATCAAACTACTGAAAGACAAAGAGAAAATCTTCAAAGTGGTAAGAGAGAAGTGACACATCACATATAAATGACCCTCAATAAGATTATCAGAAACCTCAAAGGCCAAAGGCAGTGGGATGACATATCCAATAATGCTGAAGGAGAAAAAATTATCAAACCAAGAATTCTGTATCCAGCAAAACTATCCTTCATAAACAAAGAAAAACTTCAGACATTTCCAGACAAACAAAAACTGAAAAAATTCATAGCTGGCATACCTTCCCTTCAAGAAATATACCAAAGGAGGGCCCCCCCCCAGATGGTTCAGTTGGTTGGGCATCCAACTTCGGCTCAGGTCATGATCTCACGGTTCTTGAGTTTGGGCCCTGTGTCAGCCTCTCTGCTGTCAGAACAGAGCCCACTTTGGATCCTCTGTCTCCCAATCTCTCTGCCCTTCCCCCGCTTTCTTTCTCAAAAATAAACATCGGGCACCTGGGTGGCTCAGTCAGTTGGGCGTCCAACATCAGCTCGGGTCATGATCCATGGATCGTGGGTTCAAGCCCCACAATGGGCTCTGTGCTGATGATGGCTAAGAGCCTGGAGCCTGTTTCAGATTCTGTGATTCTGTGTCTCCCTCTCTCTCTCTGCCCCTTTCCCATCTCTCTCTCTCTCTGTCTCTCTCTCAAAAATAAACATTGAAAAATCAAAACAATAATAATAAAAATAAATAAACATTTAAAAAAAGAGGAAGAAGAATGAAAGAAATACACCAAAGGAAGTCCTCCGGGCTGAGATGAAAGGGCACTGGACAGCAACTTAAATCTACTTTATGAAGAGACTGGTAAAGGTAACTATAATTAAACTATTAAAGAAGAAAAGAGTATGACTGTATTTTTTGCTGGCAACTCTTTTTTCCAATGCATGATTTAAAAGACACCTGCATTGGGGCACCTGGGTGGCGCAGTCGGTTAAGCGTCCAACTTCAACCAGGTCACGAACTCACGGTCCGTGAGTTCGAGCCCCGCGTCGGGCTCTGGGCTGATGGCTCAGAGCCTGGAGCCTGTTCCTGATTCTGTGTCTCCCTCTCTCTCTGCCCCTCGCCCGTTCATGCTCTGTCTCTCTCTGTCCCAAAAATAAATAAATGTTGGAAAAAAAAAAATTTTAAAAGACACCTGCATAAAGCAACAGTTATAAAACTACACTGGGGGCATTCACTTTCGAGTGTCCCTCCTCTGTAAAGAGAGCTTTCCTACTGTTCTTCTTTTCTAATCTTATACTCTAATAAACTTTTGCCTGCTGCTAAAAACAAACCAAAAAACCTATAATGATGGGATTATAATGTATAAAAGTCATAATTTACATGAAAATAAAAGCACAAAGGAGGAAAGACATAATGGATCCAAATAGCTGCAAAGTTTTTGTACACTATTGAAATTAAATTGGTATCAATCTCAACAAGATGCTTAGATGTTAACTGCACTACCCAGGATAACCACTAGAAAAATACCTTTAAAAATATAGTAAAAGAAACAACACGAGAATTAACATGGTAAATTGAAAAATATCTATTTAACACAAAATAAGGAATTAAAAAGGAAGAGAGGAACAAAAAAGACAGAGGATATCTAGAAAAAAAAAAAAAAAAGCCAAAATAGCAGATGTAAATCCTACCTAATCAATAATTATATTAATTATAAGTAATCACTCTAATCAAAGAGTAGAAATTGGAAGAATGGATAAAATATATCAGGGGAATTTTTTTTTTTTTTTACTAATGTGTCATTCAGGAGCAAATTCAGGGTCCATGGAGCCCAGTAGTGTGTTACTGATGCAGAGATCAACAGGCTGAGTTGAGTTGTTTCATTCATATTCCCAAATTGTGGTTCTTCTTGGGTTAGAAAGCTCCAAAACTACAAAATAAAACCCACTTAAATGTGTCTCTTTAGGGGCACCTGCCTGGCTCAGTCGGTGGTCATGATCTCGGGGTCATGAGTTCGAGCCTCACGATGGGTGTAGAGATTACTTAAAAATAAAAATCTTAAAATAAATGTGTCTCAACATTAATGCTACCACCTGGTTCCAGTGCCCTGGCACTTGATGAGCAGATTCACATGTATCCTCTGCCACTATCTTCATCATTTTGTACACTTCCGATATGTTTTCCAGAAGGGTTCTTCTTTCCAGACTGCAGGAGTTCTAACTTTTCTACTACCCTACTTTACAAGGAGACTCAGACTTTCTGCCACCACCTCAAAAACCATCTGTCCGCTTACTCTCTCACAACTCTGTCCATAAATCGTTCTTCAGTGACAGCTACTGGCTTAACAATTTACCCTAGGGGAGTCGAGTGCCACTGCAGATGCGAAAATTTCACTGCAGGATTCTCCTTCCAATTCACTGATCCAAAAATGTTAAATACAGCCATCCCCAAGGCCAATGCCTGGAAATCCCACTCTCTGTACTTCAGTTTCCGGTCACTATGTCAATTCTTTGTTCAGTCTCCCCATGAAGGCTGGGATCTTTGTTTTGCTCACTTATACTTCCCGCCTGGTCCATGGTGGGTACTCAGTATCTAATGGATGAAGGAACTTAAGGCAACAGCACATCCTGGTGACCTGAATCCTTAAATAACCATAGGAGTGGAATCCTTTCAAAGGTAATTTTTGACTCTAAAAAATTAGATCCACCACATATAGCATATTCAAATATTTACCCCTCAAAGGACTCCAGATTAGACCACTCATAGACAAAATGTATAGCAGATCACTGGTAGATTTACTGCTATTTTACTGCTATTTATTAGATTTATTGCTACTTTAAAAAATGAATACAACCCTCCTTAGAATTAAATATAACCTGTCCCTTTGGAGATCCTCACCAGGCCTCTGAAACTCTTCTCCATGGGGGGAAAGTCATACTGCAATAGGACCACTAATATCCTAGTTGTGCAAATTAGGTAAGAACATCCCAAGCATTTACTACCCTCAACCTAATACTTGTGAAATTATTAGCATCAAAGACAATTAAGCAATTGGAACTGTTTTCAGGGCCTTGGTAAATAAACATTAAGAACAAAATCATCGTCACCTTTTCATCTAAGATCTTTTTGCATATTAACCATGAAGCGGTAAAGCTAACATTCCATTTTCTTTTCTCCTTTTAATATATTCCCAACGTTTCTGGGTTTGGTCTCTGGCTACTTTCTAGTTTCTAGGAAATTTCTATACCTGCTATATTTTGTATTTATGAGAGAAAGGGGAATTTACTAAAGAGACAACTCTAGCCACGTGCTACGGCTAGGCCTCATGGAAGACTAGAACCAGGAAATGGAAGGCCACCAGGAGCTCAGGCAGTTCCTGGCAGCTCTGTTTCTAGGGAGGTACTACTTGGTTTCTCTCTTTCCGCTCGTGTTTCTTTTTCGGCACTCACTCTTCTGGACACACACGGCCAAATGTGGCTACTCTGGTTCAAGTGAGCGTCGGAGAATCTCTAGGACGCTTTGTGAACAATCTCATTTCCCCTAAAGTGTAGAGACTCTCCAACACTGCAAATCAGGATGCCTATTCCCAGGCCTGATCTTTCTGATCTCGGTGCAAAATTAACTTATAATCCAGTAAGATCTTTTAAAACAAAGTTTCATCCTACCTGGAGTTCGGCCAATACATCAATGATACCTAACCCTTCCGGTGGTGAAGAGAGAGGGGAGAAAGGAGAGGAAAAGGGGAGGGACCGTCTGAGAGACCTAACCTTGCAGTCACAAGACTTCTGATTTACTGAGTAAATGGACTGGTATGAAGTACATTGCCAGTGTAACACAGGAAACAACACTGGCTGATAGAAAAGGCGTTAAGCACGCGCTAGAATATGTATTCTAAAACACTGCTTAAAGATTTACTAAATATAGCTAAGAAGATAAAGAATTCATGCCTGGATGGATCCTTAAAGAGCCTCCTGGCTCCTCATTTGATAGCTGAGAAGTGAAACGAGCTGCCCAGAGCTAGAGAGGATGGTTCAGTGCCCAAATCAGACTTTCAGTCTCCTGACTCCTAAGCCAGGGACCACTTCCATCATGCCAGAAAATCTTTCACTCCTGGAGGACTAATTCTTACAAGGATGGCGGCCTTACCGAGGGGCATAATGGAGAGGTATTTGCCTCGGAACTTGCTGGTGATTTTGATTTCCTGACGCAATGTCCAGCCATTTTTGGACTCGGCATGGTGTGCAGCAGCAGGGGGATGATGACTCACCTTGAAGAAATCAGTGGTTCAAATTAAAGAAGGAGAAGGAAAAGATGCTGCCTACGAACTGATGATAAACACCCCGAATTCACACTTGACATTTTTATCCCCACAACAGTAGGTGAATACCAGGGCCTCCAGTGTTGAAGCCCTGAAGGAAAAGAGACGGCAGTCTGGGATAACAGGGACCGAATTTCGGCAAATAGGACACCCAGGGGGATCAACTGAAAAGTCACCCCTTTCTTCAAAAAGTAAACGCATCACAGTCCCGAGGCTCCTTCACCTGCTCACAGAGGGATCGGTACCCGTTCTCCTCTAATCGGTCCAGCTCGAAGGTCTCCCCAAGGAGTGGGTTGAATGGCTTGCTGGTACGGAAGACAGTAGTGGAGTAGGAGGACACGGTGAAAGCTGCAACATAACAGAGCTGTTCTAGAGAGTTCTCACATTTTGCAGCTCGGTCTAACAGCTCGTGGTATTCCAGATCTTCAGTAAGGCGCTGAAGCATGGATAAGGGCTCGTTAAAGTTCACCTGTCAGGAAAAGAACAGATATAAAAACTTTGCCCACACATCCATAAGAGACCGTTTCATTGTTTTGCGGGTGGAGAGACATATCAAGATGTCGAGATGATAAAGCAAATCACTGGGAAGAGAAGACGCCTTTGCTCAGGAGACCAGCTCTGAGATCTAAGCTACAAGCAACCCTCTCTCCCTGGTCGACTGACCCTGTCAATGAGCAAGATACATTACTGTTTTCAGTTATTTCACTAACTGTATGCTCTTTGAGATGGGAACCGTGCCTCTCTGTTCATCATTGCATAGCCATAAGCTATCGATGCCTCACCCACGGGAAACGGTCATCAAATAGGTACAGAAGGAATGAATCAAAGAGGAAATGTATTTTAGCACAAGTATACCCAGAGAGGAAGTGAGGTATTTAAAATTCTTGAGGGTGAAAAGAGAGGCTGATACATAAGTACAGGCACGTCCTGACTGGTGAAAAGAAAACATTACAAAAGTTAGCTTCTACACCCCAGAGGAGATGATTGTGAATTATTGATTGAGTTCTACATCAGGCCAGGATTCTGATTTCTTCCCTGAGGCCGGACAGTCGTGTTGTGGACCGGAGTGCTCATGATGGAGGCTGACAGGGGACTGAGTGTTTCTGCCTTTCAAGTTTTATTTTTTTTTTTTTTTTTATTTTTTATTTTTTTTTTAAATTTTTTTTTCAACATTTACTTATTTTTGGGACAGAGAGAGACAGATCATGAACGGGGGAGGGGCAGAGAGAGAGGGAGACACAGAATCGGAAACAGGCTCCAGGCTCTGAGCCATCAGCCCAGAGCCCGACGCGGGGCTCGAACTCCCGGACCGCGAGATCGTGACCTGGCTGAAGTCGGACGCTCAACCGACTGCGCCACCCAGGCGCCCCTGCCTTTCAAGTTTTAGAGCCAACTTAGGACTTTCAACCACAGGATCAAGTGTGTGTGTGTGTGTGTGTGTGTGTGTGTGTGTGTGTGCGCGCGCGTTTCTGTCAGGAAGAAGATATTCATTTATTCACTTATGCATTCCACAAATATTTACTGAGCCCTCATGTGTTCCAGACCCTGTACTACCCACTAGGTACGGAGATAAGTGAACAAAAGAGACACTGTCTCTCCATCCCCACAGGAGTTAACTTCTAAACTAACCGTTTGGAATTTAAGATGACTTTACTACTTAAAAAATTACTGTAAAAACAGGTTAGGTTCCCAGGCTACCCCATAAAGTCGATTTAGCTTTACAATACAGCAATATCACTGAACAAGTGACATTAGCCTGAGTTCTGAATCCAGAGAAGACAGGAAGGAAGAAAGCAACTCCCTTTTCACTGGGAGCCGGCCTAGAGCAATATTTCAGTTAAAACAAAAACACTTCTCTTTCCTATGCTCTTTTTCTCTATTTTTGTATTCTGTATTTTTGTACAACCTTCTACCCACCAACCCCTGAGCCACATACTACTATAATATTTGACTGTCCTCTCAATTGTGAAGTGTCTTATAATTTTTACTATAACCGACTTTAAAAACAAAGTATAAAGGAAAACATTTACCTGAGATATGTCACTCAAAGAGAACCAGTATTAATATTATCATGTTTGTTTCTATGTATCTATACATTTAAAAATAAATAAATAAATAAATAAATAAATAAATAAATAAATAAATAAGCTTAGACCCTACTTTTTCTCTGAGAAATATACCCAGCATTTATCTGGGAAAATTCCTCACGAATGCAGAGCCACTGGACCAACATTAGAACACTCCTCTTGGGTGGCTCAGTCAGTTAAGCGTCCAACTTCGGCTCAGGTCATGATCTCATCGTTCATGGGTTCAGCCTTGCACTGGGCTCTGTGCTGACAGCTCAGAACCTGTAACCTGCTTCAGATTCTATGTCTCCTTCTCTCTCTGCCCCCCCCCCCCGCCCCCCCGCATGGTGGCCCCCCCCCAAAAAAAAAAAAAAAAAGTAAAAAAAAAAACGCTCCTCTTTTGGGAAGCAGGATCTACCCCTGCCTCAACCAAAAAGGGCGCCACACTCCAAAACCATCTTCTCAACACTGAGAGACACTTCGAGAAAACCAGTGGAAGAAAAACAGACACTGAGGGGGTAATGGACTAACACAGCTCAAATCCTCAAGAGCCTTTTTTACAGAAGGTCCTTAGAAACTAGGCCAACAAAATCTCTCATCGGCAGAATTTCAGGCCACACGAAGTAACACTTCCGTGCGTGTTGAGGAAAACGAGACGGGCAATGTGTTCCACCGATGGCTACAAGACACATGGCACACAGCCTGGGGCTGGAATCGGTGCAGCCTTAAGCCCTCGCTGTTCTCACTCGCACAGCCCAGGCCCCCAGCAACTGTTCCAGGAACCAGAGTTTCTCTAAAAGCGCCCAACTTTTCATATTGGTCACTTTATCACCCAGAAGCCCAACAGGGAAACAAACGAACCTGCGGATTTAAAGCAGAAGGAAGGAGGGAATTTGGTACTAGGCTGATGGAGGCTCAGGCAGCCAACAAAGACAACCCTAGTGATTCCAACAGCAGGAAGCCACGGGCTCTGGGCTGGAGGAACAAAGGGAAGCAGTGGGAGGACCAGGGCTCAGAGGCCAGGGGTACCCGCAGAAGGTGAACCTGGGGGGGGGGGGGGGGGGGGGGGGGCAGTACCCTGGGGTCCCTCCGCCTCTCTCGCTCCAAACTCGCGTTTGTGCCTTGCACTGGTGGAGCCCAACTGGACGCCAAGGCACAGAAGCCTGAGAAACCGCCTGGAGGAATCGACTCTCCTGTGACACAGCATAAAGCAGGGAAGGGTGAGGACTAGAGTTTCAGGCAAACAGGTCCAGGACTGCGCAGCCCTAGTGGCAATGTCAACAAGGAACTACTGGTAAAGGAGAGAGAGGTCACCGAGACTCAGAAGTTATTTCTAAGCAGAAACTGCACTTCTTTCTTTCTTTCTTTTAAAAAAAAGGGTTTTTTTTTCAATGTTTATTTATTTTGAGAGAAAGAGAGAGAGAGCGAGAGGGGAGGGGCAGAGAGAGGGAGACACCGAATCCGAAGGCTCGAACTCATGAAACGTGAGATCACGACTTGGGTCGAAGTCAGACGCTCAACTGACTGAGCCACCCAGGCACCCCAGGAGCTTTATTTCCAAGGCTGCAATGGCCTGCCTTTCCAGCCCACCTTCCCACTACTTTCTGCAAGGCTCCAGGGCAGGTGGGGTTCTTTTTAGGCCGCTAGTGAACCAATTGTTTTATGTGTCTCTAACATGCTAACTCATGGCCTTTTCTTGTCTGGAGATTGACATTTTCTTACACACCTACCTATAAATCTATTTGTTTTCTTTTTTTTTCTGAGAGAGAGAGAGAGAGAGAGAGAGAGAGAGAGAGAGAAAGTGCATGAGCTGGGCAGAGGGGCAGAGAGAGAGAGAGAGAGAGAATCCCAAGCAGGCTCCATGTTCTGTGCTGAGCCTGATGTGGGGCTCGATCCCACGACCCTGGGATCATGACCTCAGCTGAAATCAAGAGTCGGACACTCAACTGACAGAGCCACCGAGGTGCCCCTAAATCTTTGTCTTCTAAGACCAGTTAATGAATCACTTCAACATCTACTGAATGGTATGTATGTATGTGCCAGGCACCGGCTAAGCATCAAAGACACGAAAACCAACAAGACACGGTCTCTATAGACCATGAGGAACACCGTCTGTGGAGAGGCAGAAACCACGCTCTGGTCCATAAGACCCAAGAGGGGAGGGAATACTTTCTGCATTTTCCCCGCTCTCCATTCTGCCCTTCTTCTGCAAGAAATAGAACCCCCCAATTTTTAACGAGGTCCTGCCACTGAAGGTAGGAGTCTTCACTTCCAGCCTCTTTTTCAGCTAGCTGTGGCCATAGAACTAAATTCTGGCCAAAGAGACTAAAGTGAAGATAGTTTATGTAATTTCCAGGAAGCACCCTGAAAAGACAGGACATGCTCTTCTCTTTCCTTCTTCCTTCTGGCTGGAATGAGAGACGCTGAGGGTCCCAGCAGGAGCGGCCACTTCAGACCTAGGAACTGAGGCCCTAGCAGGGCAACAGGACAGAAAGAAGCCTGGTCCTGAGAGCGTGGAGTATGGCACGGGCCCTGGATCACCTACTTCTGGACTTTAACATGAGAATGAGTTAAGCTAATATTTGTTTAAGGCAAGGGTTGGCCAGCTTTTTCTGTGAAAGGCTAGATAGTAAATATTTACATGGTCCTCAAAGCCTAAATATTTACTATCCCATATGACACTGCCATGTGGCCTGTTACACTGACCCAACACGGCTGGTGCAGGATGGAAGCAGCCACAGACAACACATGATGCATGAATGAGCATCACCGCGCTCCAATAAAGCTGGAGGGTCACAAACATCGAAATTTTACGCAATTTTCACATCATGAAATCTTATCCTCCCTTTGATTCTTTGGAAATATTTAAAAATATAAAAACTACTCTTAGCTTGCAGGCTGCACAGGTCGCAGACAGATTCGCCCTTGAGGCCCACAGTTGGCTGACCCCGGGGTTTACGCAAACAGATTTGAGATGTTTCTTTACACTGACCCTATACCTAACTGACACACCGGCCCAACACCAGGCAGATCGCAGGCACTCAGTAAATGCTTATGTAATGAACGAGCAACGGAACCTGTTGGAACACCAAGGACAGCCCTCCCACCCTGACTGGACACACGGTGAAAGCTTGCTAAAAAAGATGATGCCATAGCTGAATCCTGAAGAAAAGAGTATTAGCCCTGGGAAAAGAAAAGCGGCACGGGTGGGTGGAGAGCAGATGTAAGTCCTGGCAGAAAGAGCAGTCTGTGCAAATGCCCCGCGGGGGAAAAAAACCAAGATGCCTCTGCATGTCTGAAGGTAACTGAGTGACTAGACGGCCAGTGTGGGTGGAAACTGGTCCAAGAGAGAAAGTATCAAGCCCACTGAGGAATCTGGACTATGCTCAAAGCAAAAAGGATCCAGCTAAGGATTTTAGGCTAAGGAGTGACATGACTACTTTTGTAATTTGAGAAAAGCCATTTTCAGGGGTGCCTGGGTGGCTTAGTTGGTTGGGCGTCCGACTTGGGCCCAGGTCATGATCTCACAGTTCGTGGGTTTGAGCCCCGTGTTGGGCTCTGTGCTGACAGCTTGGAGCCTGGAGTCGGCTTTGGATTCTGTGTCTCCCTCTCTCTCTGCCCCTTCCTTACTCATGCTCTGTCTCTCAAAACTAAATAAACATTAAACAAAAAATTTTTTTAAAGAAAAGCCATTTTCATAACGGTGTGGACAGACTGGGGGAGGGCAGGACAGGAGGCAGGGAGGTTAGCCCAAACACTGACTTCACCATGAAGACGGTCCTCATCTTCCCAGATGGAACGATGCTTCTGTGCTCCCCAAGCCTGTGTATGGACAGTGCTTCCCGTAACACTACCACAGAGAGTAAAACTGTCTACCTGTTTTCATGTCCATCTCTTTTAAACTATGTGCTTTTTGAAAAACATGGGGCGCCTGGGTGGCGCAGTCGGTTAAGCGTCCGACTTCAGCCAGGTCACGATCTCACGGTGCGTGAGTTCGAGCCCCGCATCAGGCTCTGGGCTGATGGCTCAGAGCCTGGAGCCTGGTTCCAATTCTGTGTCTCCCTCTCTCTCTGCCCCTCCCCCGTTCATGCTCTGTCTCTCTCTGTCCCAAAAATAAATAAACGTTGAAAAAAAAAAAATTAAAAAAAAAAAAAAGAAAAACAGAAACTATGCCCTATTTATCTGTGCATGCCCCCAGGCACATCTAGCTTAGGAATCTGCTCATAAACATTATAAACCAATGCATCTGATTCTAAATGCTCTGGAAACACACCAGATCCATAGACTACACTAAGGCAGCTAATTTGAAGGGGCAGTTTATGACTATAAGGGTAACAAAGACCATGTCACGAGCTGCCTCTCAAGTGGGTGGGGCAGTCACGGGGCAAGCCCGGGTGTGTAAGAACCTCACCGGCATGGGGATCTTTGAGAGTTCTTTCCCAATGCAGTTCTTCATGATGCTCCATAAATTGAGGCTATAGTTTGGCTTGTATGGTATCCTAGTTCTCTTTTCCTTCTTGGTCTCTTCCAGCTGATGCTTGTACTGAGGGCAAAAACAAAGCCATTCAATTACCCACAAAGAACAGAAAACCCGGTATTTATAAGCTCCCCTTCCCCCATACTAAAGAATCAGCATTTTCTGTTTTTCTTAGCCCTTTACACGCCAATCCTTGGGAATCACACCCGAGTCCCTCACCCGATGGCTCCCAGGTGAGAGTTACCTGCTCATCCAGGCTGATGTCACTGCTGGCTCCACTGATGTTGCTGCCAGTACGTCTACACAGGCGGGAGACACAGGAGAGTCAGAACACAGATCACAACTAGACTCCGCTCCTCGCCACATCTTTGCAGAGCGGAATGTTAAGCACAACTCGGTAACGTAATGGATGACCGAGCGACAACACTCAGATTCAAAGTGGGTGAATTTAAACATCTCTGGAGAACTTGCTCATGTAAAAAAGTTGACGGTGTTCCACTCGCTTAAGGAAAAGAGTCCGGATCTTAGTTAACCCTGACAACTACGATACTCCCACCTAAATATCTCTCAACATCGAAGGTCAGATGTGCTCATTTTTCGGGGGAGGCAAGGACAACTTACTTGTGGCCCAAATTTTCAGGCATGGTGATGATCTCAGGAGCATCAAAAAACTCATTCTCATCATCCTCATCGCTCATGTCTCCTTTGCCAGAGCAGCACTGATCTGCAGGGAGAAGCAGCCCTGTTGCTCACCGTGGCTCAGCTTTACCCAAACCAGGCATGGCAGGATCTTTACTGCGCGAACCACAAACATGGCCACGCATGATAGAAAGCAGTGGAAAAGCCAGGAGAAGTAAACGGCTCCAGTTCCCTGTCACAGGAGTCACTGGTTCTCGAGAGTCTGCAGCTGTTCTATCAAGGGCAGAAGACGGCCCTGGCTCACGTGTGAACAGACGACCCCGAGGACCAAGCGTCTTACCTTTTCCGGAACCAGTGCTGCCGGGAGTGTTGGCAGGCAGCACGGTGGCGCCCCGGAAGGCCCTCTCCAGGTGATTATGTTGCTTCGCCAGCTGCTCCAGGGTCTCTTCCAGGCGGATACGCTGGTCTCTTTCATACTGGAGGGACTTCTGCCATTTTTTACTGTGGGTCTGGGCTAACATGAGGAAGTCTCTGCAGGCCTGTATGGGGAAAGAGTGGAGAGGGGTCAGCTCAACTCAGCCAGTCAGAGATTCCCCCCGCAGGCCTCTGCAAGCCCATTAAGTCACTTTATTCTAGGAACTTTAGCATATTACGGCCAAAGAATCCCTGTTATTCCACGGCCAGGACCGTGAAGCAATCAAGGTCAGCCCCAGGAGAAAAGGTCAACATGGTCATCACAGTTCTTTTATATATTCCTGGTCATGAGGCCTACACAAATGCCAAGTGAGCAGTAAACCTAGACGAAGTATTTGTGGCAACATCACAAAGGGCAGCTACGTGAACTGAACCAAAAGAAGAAATCTGTTGACGAAAAGAAAAATGAGGACAAGCAGAGGAAAACTGCTTTCAATACATTCGGGACCAAGCTCAGGTCACCTCAAGCTGAGGAATTCAGATGCTGAGAATAGGGAATCTGCCCTGAATTAGATCAAATATGGGGCAATGTGACTGATTTTTATTTTGGTCGCTAAGAGAAACAACTAACCTTAACAACTAGAAGCTACCTGAGGCATCCAAAAAGGGATCTAGAGACAAAACACAGATCTGATCATATTAGGCCCTTCATGGGCTCCCCACTGGGAACCTAACTATTGGCTTGAAAGCAAATGACCCTTCAGATGTGGCCACCACCTGCCCTGTATCCTCCTCCCCAGGCACCTCCCGAGGGTGGAGCCACACTGAACTGCTCACCATTTCTTGGACACTTGTTTCTTTCAGGCCTGCCCACCACACGCACATGCTGTTTGCTTTGCCAGGAATGCCCTTTCCTGCCCGCTTCCTCTGTTTGGCCAAGTCTTGTTCATTCTCTGAGGTCTATGGCAAATGTTACTTCTTCTGTGACGATCTCCTAAGCGGCCAATCTCTCCTCTGCATTTCATAGCACTTTGCACATCTGTCTTATGCCATCCACAGCGGTATCGCGACTGATGTTCTGTCCTCCAGATGGATTATGAGCAACTTGAAGACACCGTTTATACCTTAATTATATATATATCTCCAGCTTCTAACTTAGTTGGCTTTGCATATAGTAGGAGCCTGATAAAGTGTGCTTCATGAATAATGAAGGAAGGAAGCAATGTAAGCTTAAAAGTCTATGCCCTGTTATGGAGAAACTAAAAGGTAAACAGAATATCTACTTTCATGGTTTCAACCTCTGCTTATAGGCTAATGACTATTCCAGCTCTGTGTTCATGGAGACAGAATATCCAATTGTCCATCCAACGGCTCAAAGTAATCTCAAAATCACTGGGGCCCAGCGTGAACTCACCACGTTCCCTTTCTGACTTTGCCTCTCCCTTTGGTGTTTGTTCTCCGTACCAAGAACAGTACTCCCTGCCCAAGCCAGGAAACCAGGAGGCATCCTTGATTCTTAATTTTTCTTCCCTTCCCATTTCCGATTATCAAGTGCTATTGATTCTTCTTTACTATTTCTGGGAGCTGTGGACATTTCTTTCCATCCTCCACCCTCAGAGGCAGTACAGAGTACCTACTGTAGAGGTCCACCGTC
Source organism: Herpailurus yagouaroundi (assembly GCF_014898765.1). NCBI lineage: Eukaryota > Metazoa > Chordata > Mammalia > Carnivora > Felidae > Herpailurus > Herpailurus yagouaroundi. Next base: position 2,071,061 of record NW_024412418.1, on the reverse strand, counting down.
GGGGTTCAAATCACAGCTCCATCCTACTAACTAGCTATGGAATTTGGGGCAAGTTATTTAACCTTTTTCTGCCTCATCTGTAAACAGAGGATAACCACAGCAACTGTCTCAAAGAGTGGTTGCCTCACATGTAAAGCACTCAGAATCTTGGGATCACAGTAAGCATTCAATAAGGTGTTAGCTATCATAGTTAAGCCTCCATCAAAATCGGTCTTATCCGCTTCTAATCCACTCTACCAAGCCCATTGAGTAGGATCTGCACCCCTCCCCTCCCCCACACTTAATCCCTGGCCAGCCTTATCTCTAGCTACTTCCTTGTTCTAATAGTCAATTAGTAGTTCCCAGACTTTGGGAGAGAGGGAGGGATCCACACAGCCAGAGCTGTGCCTAGATCTATTCTTCTTCCTCACTTCCTTCCATACTGATCATAACTAAAATTTAGTGAGACAATTATACATCAGGCACTTTGCTGAACACTTTCTGTCAATTAGCTACTAAATGCCTTTCAACAACCCTGAGTGGCTACTAGCATTGTCACCGTTTTATAGAAAAGGACAGGAGTTCACAGAGGAAGCAGGTTATGGAGGTGGTTAACCATGGCAGTTGGGACTTCAGGGCCCCAAGCTCTTAATTGTCTTTTTTCACAGGAAGATTCTCTGTGGTCTTTCAGAATTTAGTTGAGGAGTTACCTTCTCTAATCTTTTCACTCTAAGCTAAACACCTTGAATGTACTACACCATAGCAGCCTGTGTTCCTTTCCATCACGGCACTTAGCACCACTCTATGAAGATCTGGTTACTTCCCTGTCCCCTCACTAGAGAATAATCTCCCGGAGAGCAGGCACCACATCCACAACTGTTTTATATTCCCTAGCACAGGGCCTAGAGCACAGAGGGTGCTCAGTAGATGCTTGCCGAATAAGCAAATGGATACGCTAACAGTGTCAAATTTACTTCCTTGGTCAGATTCACTTTGGTAATAAGAAAAGCTATGTCCTAAGCAAACAAGAAATTGAGTGCAATGTACTCTTCCTTTGATAAAACTTGGCCTATTTTGAGATGTGAAGTTAGCATGTTAATTTTAAGGCCTTGCCATCATCACCTAAAAAATACAAAGGAAGCAACACAATGATAAAAAAAAAAAAAAAATGCACCGCAAGCAACAACCAGCTGTGAAGGGGGCACAGGAGGTACTGGGGAGAACAGAATGACAAAACAAAACTTCCCTCTAGCTTTCAAGGGATCATTCCCTTCAACACAAACTCTGAACATTTAGAACCTGGGAAGAATTGCCCCCAAGGAACAAAGATAAGCATTTTTGAAAAAAAAAAAAAAAAAAATCCAAACTAAGTTTCAGTTTTATGGGAAATCTTTTAATCAAGAGGTGTTTGATTTAGCAAAATTTTCACATCAGAGAAGAAGAAAACTTGGAGCAGGGTGTTCACATGACATGGATAAAAGGCAACACTCACTGTCAGGAGACTGTTGTGTCCTGAGCTATTCTATTTACAAAATATATCTAGGGGCATCTGGGTGGCTCAGTCGGTTAAGTGTCCAACTTTGGCTCAGGTCATGATCTCACGATTCGTGGGACAGAGCCCTGAACGGGGCTTTGCGATGATAGCTTGGAGCCTGGAGCCTGCTTCAGATTCTGCGTCTCCCTCTCTCTCTCCCTCCCCCTCCCCCGCTTGTATTCTCTTTCTCTCAAAAATAAACACTTAAATAAATTAATTAAAAGTGTATTTATTGGGGAGCTCAGTCAGTTGAATGTCCGACTCTTGACTATAGCTCAGGTCATGATTTCACAGTTCATGAGTTCAAGCCCCAGATTGTCAGCTCACAGCCTGCTTGGGATTCTCTCTTTGCTCTCTCTCTGGTCTCTCTCTCAAAATAAACAAATAAATAAACAAAGTTAATTGACCTGAATGATTTGAGATTTTCCTGATCATAAAAGGACCTGAAAAACAGGCATACAGTCACTAAGAAGTGGGACAGTTTGGAAAAGAGCACACGACTAGACATTAGAAACACAAGCATCCATGCTGATTGGTAGAATGGTCCTGGGAGACAGGTGATCTTCCTGAAGTCCTTAAGTGGACAAAAATAATTAGTCTCTTCTACCCGGTGTGAATCAGAGCACTGAAGAAAATGTTCAACACTTCAGAAAATGATAGGTTAGAACAACTTTCTATTAAGTAACAAAGGGATTTTAAGTGAGAAAAACTAAATTTTCCCTTGGTCACAGGAGAAGACCTTTGATCTCTAGAAGGCATGTGAACTAAACTAGTTCTAAGCAGACGTCTTAGTATCACTCTCTGAACAAGCGAAAACCTGGCCCTAGTGAAGTAATTTCATCCCATTTAATTAGAGGAAAAGCCAGCATAAGCCCTTTCTCAGAATACTCTTTTCACTTGCCTTAGGACACATACTCTGGTGTTCTCATGTGCAAGCTAAGTGAAACAACCAGCCAGGTGAGAATTGGTCACCATCAGAGAAACAGCACTGTTCAAACCGTGTATTCACTTTAGAACTATCACCTCCTATTTGAAATACATCACTAATGCCCACAAACCAACAGCCACCCGAGGCTGGAGCCGTAAGGAGGCAGAAGGATTGGTCCCTTCTTTTTGAAAGCAAAGTACCCAAACTGGAGTATTTTGTTCTATCACCTGGAGTTACCCCTGAAATCAAGGACTAAAGATGGGACTAACTCGTATTATAAAGCTCTCTCTCCCTAGCACATGGCCAGCCCCCACTTACCACACTGTAGGCCAGAATGCACTAGCAAAGTACGGTAAGACCTGAAGCTCAAACACAACTGTAAAAAGGACCCATGGAGACCTCTCAGATCCAACAGATAAAGCTAGATTAAAAACAAATAGACAAAACCACAACCGGAGACGTTAAGGGACTCAACTAACATCACCGGCAGATATCCTGCCAGCTGCAGAAGCAAGGCTGGACCTCTGGACTCCTAGTTAATTCCCACGCTGGGACGGTGGGCTGACCCATGGCTGGAGCAGAGCATGAAAGTCATTCCATCTGTGTGGCCTGTTCTATTTCATGCAACAAACAATGTAACTTAAGTCCCCTGAGCAGTGAAGCAGGACCTAAGGTTCTGTGCTTTATCAATTACAATTTTCCGGCACTTGGGGAGAATGACTTTTCCAGAGCAGAAGAATCCAAAAGCAACAAAGGGGACGCCTGGGTGGCTTGGTTAGTTGTGTGTCCCACTCTTGGTGTCTTGGTTCAGGTCATGATCTCACGGTTCAGGAGTTCGAGCCCCACACCGGGCTCTACGCTGGCAATGCGGAGCCGGCTTGAGACAGAAATTCTCTCTCCCTCTCCCCACTTCTCCTTTCCCACCCCCGCTAACGCGCACTTGCTCGCTCTCTCTCTCTCTCCTTCTCAAAATAAATAACCTTAAAAAAATAATTTAAAACCATTAAAAAAAAAAAAAGCTACACAGGTGCCAGCTGCACTTACGTTGATCATGGCATTGGACGTTATCCTGAAGAGTGTGGCCCGTTCATTGACCTGCTTGATCTTCTCATTGCTCTCGGCGGGCAGCCGCAGGGACTCCAGCTCGCTGAGGGAGCGCTGCAGCGCAGTGCCGTGCTTGGCGATCAGGTCGTTGCACGTGCTCAGGTCCTCCACCTTGCTGGACAGCGTCCGGAGGGTGTTCTGCAGCTCGGTCTTGTCGGTTTGTGACACAGACTCTTCATCTCCCGACTCATCTGCAGGGGGCCCGAGGGCGAGTTAGAGGACTCCAGTTACGGGATGCTAGGGCTGAGGGTCGGAACCCTACCAACTGTCTACAACTAAACCGGCTCTCACGCCGGGCGATCTGACCCACCAGGTGTTCGCCCTTACCAGATGATTCGACTACAGTGCGGTTCACAGCCCCCCACCGATCTGACTGCCGTGTGGTGCCACGGACACCTGGGGTGGTTCTTCCTTTCACCCCCCTGCCCTGGGCCACACAACAAGCATTTATTTTGCTTTTCTTTTTTCTTCCAGTTGTATTGGGTTATAATTGACATGGCACTATATAGGCATACTGATTGAACTTACATATATTTCCAAATGATTATCACAATAAATTTAGTTAGTATCCATCATCTCATATAGATACAAAAAAAAAAAGGAAAAAATGTTTATTTGCCTTGTGATGAGAACTTTTAGGATCTACTCTCTTAGCAATTATCAAATATACTACACAGTGTTAATTATAGTCATCATGCGGTATGTTACTTCCTCAGTATTTAATTATTTTATAACTTAAAGTCTATACCTTCTGACCCCTACATTCAATCCCTCCACCCCTGGGATTCTTCTAAAAGGTGCCAAGGAAGCTCTGGCCTCACCCCCAGAAATTGATTACACTGGTCTGAGGAAAGGCCCAGGACCTGCATTTTGAGTAAGTTGCCCAGGCCATTCCAATGCACGCTGAACTTTGAGAACCAATGACCCGGAGGACAGGAGGGAGAAATTAAATGGCCCCTGGCCTTGGGAATGAATTGTTGAGCCTTTGAACTCAAGCTTGAGGGTTCCAACCCAGTCTAAGCGACCATCTGTTGGGTGATGGGAGAACCCTGTATGAAATGGGTTGAGAGCTGCAGTCTGGCTCTTGGTAAACAATGTCCACATCACCAAAAGACCCATTGATTTATCTTCTCCAAAGGAGAGCTCGGGAACTTTGTGATGAACTCATTTGACACGAAAGCCATCATAGCACTGAAAGCGACGCAAGGTCTTGTGTTAAATGACCCTCCAACAAAACATCCAACAGAGAGCTATGTCGTACCCTTCGCTAGCAGTTTTCTACCTAACACTCTGCAACAGCAAAACGCTTTTCCAGCAGTGTCACTTTCTTTGGGGGAGCTAACATCAGCACTAACATCAAAACAAAAGAAATAAGGAAAGCCTGCCCTGTCTGCTAGACCGAGAGGCAGGACCAAAGTCAAAATATAACCCGTTACAAGAAAACTTACAAGCAGAGAATTTTCCTTTCACTGACCAACAGATATAAAATCCAGTGTGGGAGGTGACAAGGGATAAGAAAAACAGGAGATGAACAACAGCCAGCAGGTGACCATCTTGGTCAAGATCTGAGTGAATAAGCTCAGTGTGATTAAACTATCAACAGCTGGGACAGGGGAAATCCTAGCATTTTCCTTGAAGAAAAAATGTTGAGACTGCTCTTTTTAGTGAAACTAAGGTAGCAAAATGAAGATTTTTCACAGAAAGTATCCCATGTAGGGGCACCTGGCTGGCTCAGTCGGTGGAGCGTCCAACTCTTGATTTCGGCTCAGGTCATGATCTCACAGTTCATGAGATCGAGCCCCACGTCCTGGCAGTGCAGAGCCTGCTGGGGATTCTTTCTCTCAATCCCTTTCTCTCTCTGCCATTTGCACAGAGATCTCTCCCTCTCTCAAAGTAAATAAACATTAAAAAAAAAAAAGTATCACATGTAATGATTTTGGTAATCTATAAAGATGGTTTGTTTCAACTCAATTAAGAAATAAATGAGAGAGGTGCCTGGGTGGCTCAGTCGGTTGGGCGTCCAACTTTGGCTCAGGTCATGATCTCACAGTTTGTAAGTTTCAAACCCACATCAGGCTGTGTGCTGACAGCTCAGAGCTTGGAGCCTGCTTCAGATTTTGTGTCTCCCTCTCTCTCTGCCCCTTCCTCACTCATGATCTATATGTGTCTCTCTCTCAAAAAAGGAATAAACATTAAAAAAAAATTTTTTTAGGGGCGCCTGGGTGGCGCAGTCGGTTAAGCATCCGATTTCAGCCAGGTCACGATCTCGCGGTCCGTGAGTTCGAGCCCCACGTTGGGCTCTGGGCGGATGGCTCAGAGCCTGGAGCCTGTTTCCGATTCTGTGTCTCCCTCTCTCTCTGCCCCTCCCCCGTTCATGCTCCGTCTCTCTCTGTCCCAAAAATAAATAAAAACGTTGAAAAAAAATTAAAAAATAAAAAAACAAATAAAAATTTTTTTTAAACAAAAAATAAGAAAGGGGCCCCTGGCTGGCTTAGTCGGTAGAGCATGTGACTCTTGATCTCAGGGTTGTGAGTTCAAGCCCCACACTGGGCATGGAGCCTACTTAAAAAAAAAAAAAAAATGTAAAAAATAAGTAAGAAACTGTCAGGGGAGAAAGAAAAAAGTAAAGATAGAACCAAATTGTGAGTTGTAATCATCTTCACACTGCCCTAGCCATAAAATAATTATTTCTCAAACTGTTAAGGTGGTCAAATGGCATTAAAAGCCAAAAGACACCTGTCACACCTCCAGGATAGTTTCTCAACCTCGGCACTACTGGCATCTGGGCCCGGATCCATCTCTGTTGTGAGCGCTGTCCTGTGCACTGCAGGAGGCTTAGCGGCATCCCTGGCCTCTACTCACTGGTGCCCGCAGTACCACCAGGCCTCAGCTGTGACAACAAAAATGTCTCCAGACACTGCCTAGTGTCCCCTGCAGGGCCGCCCTGGGGGGGCGGCCCCGCCCCCCGTTGCAAGCCACCGCTGCAGGGAGAGACACCGCGTGATGAAGAGAAGCCGGACACACTAGGGGACGGTTGATAACTGAACGACAGCGAGGGAGAAGGTAAGACTCGTGCCTAGCAGGGGCAAACAGGACGCGTCCCCGACGCGGCGTGCCTCGCTCCCTACCCGACTCCGCCAGCATCTTCACGGCCTTCGCCTTGGCCAGCTCCAGGGCTGTCACCCAGCGCTGTCGCTCCACTTCTGAGCTCGCCTTCAGGTGGTAGGTCTGAGCACCCCCATTGGAAATGATGAAGTTACAGGAGTCCTCCACGGTGATGTTGGCCGTGGCGAGGTTGATGGTACCACGGCAGGTGTGTCTCATTTCGGCCTTTGACCTACAATAATGAGATGAAGACAAGCTAAGGAGAAAGTTGACGGACGGAGTATCCTTCACCACGTTGTCTTCTCATAACCCTTTTCAAAAATACGGTAGTCCTAGGCAACAGCAAGTTCTACTCTTTCCCTCAGATGGCTCCCTCAAATTCCAGAAACCGTCAGTAGGGCTCTCCTTTCACGGCCAGTAAGTGTTGTTTCGGAGTTCTGAGCTCTCTCCCTTAGCCTTTTGGAAATAGCCTTCGCGGGAGCATTCACGACCTACAACGGTAATCCAGCAATGCTAAGTGTGTAAGGCAGTGAGTTTTGACAAATGTATACAATTGCGTAGCCGCCTCCACAAAGTGTAGAACATGTCCATCACCCCAACAAGTTCCCTTGTGCCCTTCGGTAGGCAGGAATTCCTTTTTATTTAGCGGGGTATAGTTATAAAATAGTGGTTTGTAAACTCACGCAACAAAATTTCTTGTAACAATCTCATCGCCTTAAAGAATAGCTGCATTTTACATATACTGCACCCCCCCCCAACTGTAACTCAGCCCTAATGAGAACTGTCGCACTACGGTTAGAATTATATTGCGTAAGTGTAAGGAATGCTGAGATGCTTAGGGTATTAAATATCGACCACAGCTCAAATGACAGGAAAGAGAAAGGACTAGCTTTCTGTGGGGGTAAAGAATAATCCTAAAAGAATCACCAGGTAGTATACTCTCTCTGGAATATGTTCTCGCCAAAGGTCCGCTGGCCTCGCTTGGCGGGAACTCCTAAGCCATCCTATTAATAGCTAAGAAAGATTCAGCAAATCTGTTCTCGGAGGACTGGGTGTAAAAATTTTCCCCATCTCTGACTGACGGCTCTATTAATAGACTAACTTTTGAACTTTACATCACTGCTTGGTGACAACAAGCTACGAGCTACTTCATGTAAAATACCAAGCTGCTAGCACGACTCAGTATACCTTGCAAACTGAGTGAATTTCCCCTCCACCCACCCGCTGCTTCTGCCCAGAGACCTGCCTGGTGAGACCACAGTTTTCCCTGACCAACTTGGAACATAAAGAGGTCAAAGTCCTTGGCCAACTGCCACAGGGCAGAGCAGAGCCATTTCCTTTGCACTGGAGCCAAGCGGCCCAACACACCTGGCACGTCCAGAGCTCCTGCGTGCCAGAAATGACACACACCCCATCTCCAGAAACGAAGACTTGGTATGTTTGAGAAAGTCTGTTTACTGTGCTTAGGAAGACAGATTTGCTATTGTTCAGTGTGTCACATGAAACTGGTTTTTCTTCCTCAAAGGCACAAATGAGCAGTAGGGGATGGCCAGGGGGGTCTCACTGGACTGGGCCATTTTTCACCCCTGCACCTGCCACAATGTAATGTGAATCCCTGTTTTTTCTATCCTTACCTCCCCTCCCCTCCCCCGCCCCCAAGCTTCAGTTACATTATGAATAATGCAGGCTGAATTTCAGACCCGCAGCTGACAGGCCAGCTCACCCTGGCTTTCTACTCCAAAGGTGCTGCTCGGACCCCGTACTGCGTTCCTCACAATGTGCTGGAACTTTTCACAAGCCACTTCCTAGGAATCTCTTCTGCCTGGGTCATCTTCATAAACTAAAGAAGTTTCTCAAATCACCTAAAGTCTATAGCAGTTGCAGAAATACCAAGGAACCCTAGGAGTAAGGCAGGCTTGACTCAGGAGCTCTTGGGTTCAGGCCGATACACCTCTGTTTATAAATGATTAGTGCAGAGGCTGGAAAGACATGGTTTTGAGAGTGCAAGATAAGTTCTTCAGGCACCACAGTATTAATTCGGTGCTGCCTTCTGACCAGAAAGTTCCCTTTAAGGCCAGCAGAAATAGTAACTCAATCTCTGGAAGCTAGTCAGGAAGACTAATGCTATGGCCCTGTCACCATGTGTCTGGGAAAGCCGGGATTCTACATACGGCTTTAAGTAATGGGACATCCATGTATCTGTGTATGTAAGGATGGGTAAAAAGAGGGAAGTGGCCTGTCAAAGCCTATGAGGACAGTTCATCACAGGATGGGTCTAGGAAGTATATGGTCTCAGTTAAAAAGAAAGCAGTATTTTGTAAAAGGCATATAGAGGAGACGACTGGTTTTGGAGGCATGAAAAGCAGGAGAAATGACAATTTAGCTAAATAACTGTAGGGAGACGGGGACACAGAGAACCCTGTCAAGAAGAATAAACCACCAGTATAGTTGGGAGGAAGAACTTCACTGTGATTTTGAAGGTAGTGCATAGATTTGATAACCCTGGTTCCTGTTACGTGGTTGGTTTGTGGGTGGGACCATCTTAGTTGGCAAAGACAGGCCTATGGCATATTTCCCAATATGTGGTTCAGTATGCTTTGGAAGCAGTTTGATCTGTAGTCAGATAGGTGCCCCTAACTCTTGTAAGACAGAAGTTAAAGGTGGTTACAAGTTCTTAAAGAGATAGCAACAGAGAAGTTATTAATGTCCAACCAAGATCAGTATTAAGACTGGTACTGATCAAAGAATCAAATGGCCTGGAAAGATGATCTGATAAGAATTTGGAGAAAAAAGACCACACAGTAAAGTCCTCAGCTGATACACAACTTAAGAAAATGAGCAGTGTTAATAGTGACTTACAAGCCAAGTTAGGATACAAATCAACCGAACTTTAGGATGATGGTCAGCATAATAGGAAAACAGGAACTTGAATAGGAGAAAAACTTTGGAACACACATTAAAACTTTAGATGTGTGATCGAACCTTAAACCGATCATCCTGGATGCGTACTGAGAGAGGGTTAAAGTTAAAATCAATTCTGAATATAATAATGCAAATGACCCACAGAACTGTTCACAATGTGGCAGGAACAGTGAGGATGTGCTAAGGCATTTTTCACCCTCAACAACCTCCAACTCCCACCTTCAATTTCCCCTCAAAATCCTCTAAGTGCTGATACGGTGGGGTTGAGGAAGAGATTCATTCACCCTACCTCTCCTGATAGCAGAGTGACTACGTGCAGAGGAAAAGAAATACAGTGAGCTGCTCTTAACAGCATTTTGGGTCTCAAATAGGACTTTTTTACAAAAAAGATTTCAATTAGAAGTGCCATTATATTAAGCAAAGTCTCCCTTAAAGGAAACTTTAAAAACAAAAAAATTTTTTTTTAATGTTTATTTTTGAGAGAAAGAGACAGAGCATGAGCAGGGGAGGGGCAGAGAGAGAAGGAGACACAGAATTCGAAGCTGGCTCAAGGCCCCGAGCTGTCAGCATGGAGCCCGACGCGGGGCTTGAACTCACAAACTGCGAGATCATGACCTGATCATGAGCCAAAGTCAGGTCAGACGCCCAACCAACTGAACCACCCAGGCGCCCCTCCCTTAAAGGAAACTTTTATACATTTTGTATAAAGTACTGTGATATAGAAACTATATACATTTCGTATATAGTAACAGTGGAAACTTTTGTACATTTTGTATAAAGTACTGTGATCTAGAAACTATACACATTTTGTATATAGCAACAGAAATCTAGAAACTTACTTGCTATAGGCAAGCAATTATCTGTTATTTGATTGATTCAAGTAACACTAACTTGGGTTTTAGGTTATGATGGTGTGAAGACAACCGGTTTCAAATCCTGACTGCTCAAGACCTTGGAATAGTTGCCCAGACTAAGTCTCAGTTTCCTCATCAGTAAGATGGGAATATCTCCTGATCCCCAGGGTTATTGTTGGGAGTCAATGAAACTACCCAAACTGTCCAGTACTCAGGAAATGTTTATGTCCTGTCTCCACATCCAGCATCTTAACCCCTCTATCTGGCGTAACCGGAGTAGCCAAAAGCATGCTACAGTTATGGCAAGCTTGTGAGCTGCCATGAATATATATTAAACATTCCAAAACACTGTTGAACGGAAGTAATCGTACCAAAGACATGGATTCTTCTTTTAATAAAACTTAAAGCGAACCAACCAAAGAGACCCCGGAAATACCGGAGAGACCACTGGAATCATTCCCATGGTGGGAGGTGGGGTCAGCGTAAATAAAAGCAGCACTGGAGGGCACATCTCCGTTATGGGCTGTTCAGAAGGCGAAAGCATATGCCAAGTCTGGGAGACATAAAGACAGGGGAGAGATACGGAGGCCACCCTGTGCCTGGTGTCCTTGTGCCTGAACGTGGAGACAGCAACGGCGGGTACATCAAAGGCTGCTAATAACCTTGAATTCTGGAGACAGCTAAGACAGCACAGACAGCTAAGATTTGGGACTTTCACAGCAAGTTCCGTGCGAACCATGCCGGGGCTTTGCTCTCCTACATGTGCCCCTTAGCACCTACGACAGCGCCTTCCTCGCAGAATTCATCATTGCACCGCCGTGCTGGCGCAAACACAATGGAAGAGTAGATGCTCTCCGAACAACTGGAAAGGCCAGGGACGGAGGGGAAGGTATTGCACCAAGAGCGGGTAACCCAGGTGGAGAGGGAAGCCCCGGGGCGTTCACTTTCGCGCAGGTGGGCTCGCGTCGCGGGCTGTCAGTGCGCGCAGGTGACGAAAAGGGGCCTGGGGCGACCTTGGCTGCGGGGCCGGCTCCAGAGGGTGACGGCGCGGGGACTGTGGGCTGCGGTGGGGGACGGCGCCCCGGAAGCAGTTACCTGTAGTAGCTCAGGAGCCCGTTGCTCAGCACGAACCACCGCCGCTGGTAGCCTTTGATATAATTGGTCCATTTGAAGAGCCAGCCCTCTCGAGCCGAGCCCGAACCCCCGGCGCCCGAGCCGCCGGAGCCCCCCGCCGGCGGCGCAGGGG
>NW_024412418.1:2044599-2058989 GCF_014898765.1 Herpailurus yagouaroundi | reverse complement strand
GGGGGGACCGGTGCCGCCGCCGCCCGGAGCTGCAATGGCCGCCGGGCCCGGCCCCACCACCCCTCTCAGCTCCGTCGCCGCCATGAGCCGCCGCCGCCCCGAGATACAGGACCGGAACCGCCTACGAGAGCCGCCGTCGCCGCCCGGAGCGCCCCACACGGCTAGCGCATCAGCCGCGGCCGCGCAGCGTCCCCGCCCCGCCAGGCCCGCCGCGGGAGGAGGGCTCGGCCGCCGGGAAGGAGGCAGTCGATTGGTGCCGCCGAGCGTCACTTGCGGAGGACCCCTAGGACATTGGCATTTCTCTCGGGCCTGTCATCCCACACCGCCCAGTGAGAGCCCGGGGTGGGACGCGTCCTCCAGGCACGCCGATGATTGGTTCGAATGAAGGCCAATCAGACTCATGTTCAAGCTCATTGGTGCTTTCCCGAAGTCTCCGGCGCTCGGGGAGGACCCGAGGATGCAGAGTGCCCGGCCAATTCGACCACCGATTGGCCGGGGTTTCCGCCACTCATTTCAGTGTATGTCTCCGTCACTGCCACGTCACCCCCTCCCATCACTCTTCTCTTCGTCCCCGTTCCATCCTTACGGATTGGTGGTTGGTATCAGCTGCTCAGCCTTTTCTACCATTTGCTGAACAAGCTGAGGAAAAGGGGAAGGAGTCTCGTTTTCTTATCCCCACTTTCATTTCTCATTGGTTCGCGTGTATGTCACTCACAGGTTGGCGGAGAGACGGGGTGGGGATTGGAGACGATTGGTTCCGGATATTGTCTGTGACTGCTGATGCTTGGCAATGCTGACCAATAACAGAGACGTACTGAGAGAGGGGCTGGCTGGAGGCAACCACTAAAATCCGGGAAAGAGCTTGGAGGCGTGTTCGTCTGCTTCTAGCTTTTCGGAGTGGGCGAAGAGCGAGTTCTCTTCCCCAAACGCGTTTTTTTGTTGTTGTTGTTGTTTTTTCCACTTAGGTGCAGTGTTGCATTCCCTCTTCCAGAGTTAAGACCATCGTAGTTTCCCGCTGGGCAGAGTGACTCTCAGCAGTTAGCCACTGCCCGAGAAGCTACCTTGTAGGGCCTCCTGCTAGCAGCCGGATCTGAGCTGGAGACCGGGATTCCTGGGAAGTCCAGTAATAGCTTCCCCAGTTCCTTCCTGGATCCAAGATCCTCCTAAGTCCCTTCCCTGGTTTGTTCATCATCGCACCACACCCCTTATCTCGTGATTCTAGGTTGTCCTGTGCTCCGGTTAGAGTAGGAAGCTAGTTAGCTTTTAACAGGATACCTGGAGGCCAGGAAAGGGGAAGTCGTGGACAGCGCAGCTATAAGAAAGTCAGAGGCCCGTCCTGGCAGCAAAGCCACAGGAAGCCGGATCAAACTGGACTGGCCCAAAGTGTCTGACAAAGAAGGCTGTAAACCCCTGACCAAATAAGGAAGGAAAGGCGCGAAACGCTGCTTTCAACACATCCCCGCCTCGGGTAATAAATACCCCACCCCTAGTTAACAGCTGTCGATAGAAAGTAGACATCCAAACCCCCAGTGTGCAGTTCTCCCTGGAGCCGGCCCGCTCTCACCTCTCCGGAGCATACTTTCACTTTAATAAACTTTCCTGCTTGCAACTGCTCATCCACTATGTCTGGTCCGTCCTTGAATTCTTTCTTGCGATGAGACCCAGAGCCTCCAGGGACATCCTTGGAATGCACTGGGTGGAGGCCTCAGGGGACGGACGGGTCTCGCCAGTCCACCTGGCAACATCTTTTTGGGGAACCAGTCAGAAGGAGGTAATCTGCGTGTTGAGGGACCCTCTTCATCGGTGAGTCTCAACTTCCACCACTCGGGCTGGAGTGTTGCTTAGTCAAGTCACCATTCCTTTGTTCTCTCTCTCTCTTTCTGATCTACCTGGGAACCTGATGGTCTGGTAGCATTTATGAGAAACTAATGTTCAGCTCCGAAGAATAAAGGGACACTTGCTCCTTCCAGCTGAAAGGCACTCTTAAGTGACTAAAAGTTGTATGGAAGTGTCTGAGATTATTTCTCAGGACACACAGCAATCCCATAGGGCTTTCCGTCTCACTGGTAATTAAAACTTTGGCTCCTCTGGGTATGCACACATAGGACTGTTCCTTAGTGCTCCCAGACATGTAAGAGAGTGCTTCATGGGCTCTCGTGGAAGCGACACCAGCGATCCTCTGCACCGGTCCCTAAGTGACTGATATTCCCAGGCTGTCTCTGCAGAAATCTGCTTCTTGGTCAGGGACACTCTGACCCCTCCTTATGTGGCTTCAGCCGCTTCCTCTTATACCTGCATAGGCACTCTCTTTTGGTGGCGGGGCACAGGGACCTGGGAGATAGTCTGTCACCCATTGCACAGGTGCTGCGTGATTGCCAACTCAGACTGCAAAGATCACTGTAAAATAAGCTATAACCCTTTTGCTCCCTGGCAAGGGACCCCACTTATAGAGAGCTCTCCCTGTGGATCTGTGGGTAGGCCTTATCCACCACTTAATTAAATGTGGCTCCACCCAAATAATTCAGGGATGCAAAGAGAACTGGAAAATAGAGGTTAGTTTCCCCAGAGCTAACCACCAAGTAGGAGACTTCAACAGGTCAGGCAAGAAATATTTAGACACTCAAAGGGACCCCTGTCTCTGGTGGCTGTTGTTTGCCACCAACTGTTAAGAGGCCTATCAACAGAAGGAGAGTGGGATATTCAGTGATCTTGAAATCATGATGATCTCGGTTCCAAGGGATCCATCCTGGGACATCAGGGTGAATTATCAGGCATCATTTCATTTAGGGTCATCCGGAAGGCTGTCACTCTCCGGATGGCAGACGCCAGGAAGAGACGTGGGCCCTGGGACACCAGGGCTGTTGTTGGGTCATCACATGGCATGCTGGCCACAGCCATGATGACCGGGTGAATGGACAGCAGGCTGGGGATGCCCACAGTCCACTCGCCTTTGGAACTCTCTAGAAGAGTTCCCGATTGAGATCCTATTAGGTTCCAGAGAGAGAGAGAGAGCTAACTCTCCTCAGGGAAATAGTACTCCAGGCTTCTAGTATTGGGAGGCCTGATTTAGTTGTTCCTTTTCAGTTAACAGGAGTCAATTCTCTCCCTGAAGACAATGGGAGATTCCACTTCCATACCCAAAGACTTTCTTCTGGGACATATTTTGAGACACTGGGATCAGTTCTCATTAGAAAGCCTAAATAGGGGCACCTGGGTGGCTCAGCAGTTAAGTGTCCAGCATCCTGCTCTGAATTTCAGCTGAGATTCTTGGATTGAGCCCTGCATGGGGCTCTGTGCCACAGTGTGGAGCCTGCTTGGGATTCTGTGTCTTCCTCTCTCTCTCTGCACCTGCCCAACTCACATTCTTGTCTCTCTTCTTTCTCAAAAATAAACATTAGAAAGAAAGAAAGAAAGAAAGCCAGCCTAAGTAGGAAAATGCTCGTTTTCTTTTGTAACATTCCTTGGCCTCCATATAAGCTAGAGATCTAGTCAGAAAATGATAGTCCTAACTATAAAACTAGATTGCAACTTGATCTCTCCAGTAAGAGACAAGAAGAGTGGGTAGGGATCCCTTACATCCAGGCCTTTATGGCCCTCAGGGATGACCCTGAGAAATGTAAAACATGCACAGTGGGAAGGGGTCATTTACATGTTTGGTCCCAAGAAAGAAATTCTCCCTGCAGTAACTCCCCTCAGTAACTCCCCGTCGAAACAACCCAAGACCAGATTAACACCCCAACAGCCATTGGCTCCTCAGCCTAAGCAACTAATCTCCCACCCTATCAATCCATCTACCCTCCATTACCAGACTCAGGCCAAAAGAAAGAGCTTCTTTGCCCCCTCCAGGAGATGGCAGGTGGACCTTAGGGGACCACAAGAGTGTATGTTCCTCTTTTTATTTGGTTTTAATGTTTATTTTTGAGAGGGAGAGTGCATGCTTGAGTGGGAGAGGGGCAGAGAGAGAGGGAGACAGGATCCAAGGCAGGCTCTGTGTTGACAGCAGAGAGCCCAATGTGGGGCTAGAACTCACAAACCCTGAGATCATGGCTTGAGCAGAAGTCTGACGCTTAACCAACTGAGCCACCAGGTGCTCCCCACCCCTTTATTTTGTTAAAGTTTGTTTATTTATTTTGAGACAGAGAGAGAGAGAGAGCGAGAGCGAGAGCGGGCACGCATGCGAGCAAGCCAGGAAGGGGCAGACAGAGAATCCCAAGCAGGCTCCACTGAGCATGAAGCCTGATGTGGGCTTGATCTCATGACCGGGAGATCACAACCTAAGCCAGTATCAAGAGTCAGATGCTTAACCGACTGAGCCACCCTGGTGCCCTTCTATGTTCCCTTTTTGATGTCTGATCTCAGGCAGTGCCATGAGTGCTTAGGCCAGTTTTCTGAGGTTCCTAGCAAATTTACTGAGGAATTCCGGAGCCTGACTCTAGTCTTTTGATCTAACCTGGAAGGACCTTCTGGTCATTCTCTCTCATTGCTGCAGTACAGAGGAGCGATTCTACATCTGGGCAGATGTCCTTCATGCTACCTAGCCTAACAGATGTCCCATTAGAATGACAGCTGTCCCTCAGATAGACCCTTATCAGAATTATCAGCCCAGGTAGCAGGGACTAGCCTTCAGAGACCACATGGTACTGTGCCTCCTGGAAGGCATGAAGAGATGTATCATCAAGCTAGTAAACCATGATAAGGTGAGGGAGATCACCCAAGGACCTGATGAAAATCCTGCTCTTTTTCAGTCCCGTCTGGTAGAAGGGCCACAGAAGCACCCATGTAGATCTGGATACCCTCGAGGGACAGTTGGTGCTGGGAATTCATTTTATAAGCCAGGCAGCCCCAAATACATGTAACAAGCTCCAAAAGATGGTTTTAGGGCCCCAAACTCCCAGTAGAGGTAGCTTTACTCCTTTATGGGCCAATCCTCCCACAAAGGCCCCAATATACAAAGAGGGAAATAAACTGGGCTCAGCAGAAAGACCACCAACTACATCTGGAGGGATGGCGGACACAAGACAAAAAGGTGATGCTTCCCCAGACATTCCAATGGAAAATCACCAAGGGACTACGTGACTCCTCTCATGTGGGAAGAGACACATTAACCTCCTTAGTTAATAGAGTCTTTTCAGGAATTAGCCTGTCAAGGGTGATGAAGGAAGTCACCAGGACCTGTAACCTAGGTCACAAGAACACCTCTGGGGGAGGGCTTAGACCACCTCCACTCCTCCAGACCATCCAAAGACAAGGTAAACACCCTGGAGAAGATTAGCAGGTAGACCACACTCAGATGCCCCCATCAGGGATATAAATACCTCTTGGTCTTTGTGAACACCTTCACTGGTTGGGTAGACGTTCATCCTGGTAGAACAGAAAAAGCTCAAGAGGTAATGAAAGCTCTACCAAAGGAAATCACTCCACGCTTTGGGCTCCTAAAGTCTCTGCGGAGTGATAACAGCCCATTCTTTACTGCAAGAGTGACTCAACAAGTATCTTCTGCCTTGGGAGTTCATGACCACCTCCATGCTGCCTGGAGACCCCAATCCTTGGCTAATCAAACCCTTTAAAAAATCTTGGCCAAAAATCTTTCCAGGAAACCTTAGAATCCTGGACAAAACTCCTGCCCATAGCCCTCTTGAGATTGAGAATGGCCCCAAAAAGGAACCTCCAACTCAGCCCCTTTGAAATTCCTTTCTTAACAGCAGATCTGCTACTTGATTCAGAAACCCACGAATTTATAAGACATTTAATCAGTTAGGACCGGTCCAGTAGATCATCTTTACTTGTGCCCAACCCAAGAAAGAACCTGTCCCTACCCAGATCAAGCCAGGGGACATGGTTTTATTAAAGACCTGGAAGGAGGATTTACGTTCAGCTCAATTAGACCCTGAATGGTAGTGACCCTTCCAGGTTCTTCTCAGCACCCCAACAGCAGCTAAGCTCTAAGGTATAGCTAGGTGGATTCATTTGTCGAGAATAAAACTAGTGGCTCCAGACTACCCACAATCGATGAGTGAAGACATTCCATCCTATTCCTGTGAGCCGGTGGAAGATCTATGCTACATCTCCAAGAAGATAAGTGATTGACATCTTACTATGAATATTTGCTTTATAATATTAGCTATTGACTGGATTTTCCTTATACTGCTTCTCCTCTTTGCAAACCTTTGTCTACTTGGACCTCTGAGTTGCTTTTCTTGCTACCTTTAAACCACCTCCCTTCAAACAAAGCAAAAGAAAACAAAACAATGACATCTTTCTGTTGGGTCTAACCCTCCGATATGGCCCCAAAAGTCTTGTTTTTGGTTTTTTTTTTTTTTTCCTCATTCTCATTACTGTTCTAACCCATGCAGGTCCACAGAATGGTTCCAACATAACCTCCCAGGGAAATAACTTTTTCAATTGCTAGATTTGTCATTTATGTTCTCAGAAGGACCTTTCTTACTCCCTATTTTATCCCACTCATTCTCCTAATACAATTCTCCATCAGAAAAACTACACTGGACCACGTTCTCCTTCCCAAGAAGGGATTTTCATCTGCCCTAATGGGACCTGTGTTGACCTATCCCCTCCCAACACCCATTTCAGGGATTTGGACCCCAATTATTCCTAAGCTCCAAGTCCATGCTTCCAGATAACTCCCAGTAATTCAACCCATAAAAACAGATCCAGAAGATGGGTCAGCTGCCAAATAGCATCACCTCTGGGGGCAGTCTGTACAACTTTGCCAACGACCCTTGGACCAGCAGACAGTTTTCCAGTGTCTCAGTTCAGGGCTCCAAGCATGGAATGCGGCATGCCTGCTTAGGAAATCTAAATGATACAGATTATAATGCCACCCACTGGTTTGGTGTGCTAATCTCACCCTTTCAAGTAAAAACCCAATAAACCCATGTTTTGGATCATGGCCTAGCTGGACACCACTCAGCATTACTGTTTAATTTCTCCCTTCACAACCATTACTTTCCAGTTACCTAGGATATGGAGCCATGGGGAAATCTCTATTCCCCAGCTGCACACACAGTAACTTCCAGGTGGGCCCAACAGCTCCAGGAGATAGGAATAGTGAATTACCCCACAAACTTTTGTGCCCCCCCCCAACTGTCTCCTTATCTGTGTACGTCCTTCTCCCAACCTACAGGGACCAGTCTTTACCCAGCCTGTATTGGCTCAAGGATTTCAATGCATTGATAACCTCAAACGTCAGGCTGTTGTACCCCAGGATATGTGGCTCCCCCAGGAGTCCATGTATATAATTCTGCCCACTCCCACAACCAGAACTGGAAGGGCAATAGGCTTTATACTGGCTGGAAGAGTAGATACCATTGGTGCATTAGCTCTTTGGGGGTGGGGGTAAGGGTGGGGGTGGGGGGGATTTGCATATCAAATTTGCATGTTGGAGAAATCTGATGGGAGCATTGGATAAACTAGCTTTCCCACCTCATTGTATTTCTCCAATCTCTCCAAAGTCCTTTCCATCTTTGGCCAATGTGGTTATGGCTGGCTTTAAGGTGGGGTATGTGCTGTCATTAACAGAGCATGTTGTACCTACATCAACACCACTGGACCCATGGAGGAAAACATCCCAAAATTCTATGATCCAGCCACACGGCTACACCAAATGGGCAAAAGGGCTGATACTGCTAATAATATTTGGGATGCTGTACACGAGACCCTTCCATCTGTAACCTGGTTCTTGCCCTTTTTAGGGCCACTAGTGGCTATATTGTTACTTTTGCTTTTTGGACCTTGTTTGTTTAATTTTCTTGTCAAATATTTATCTCCCAGGGGTG
Source organism: Herpailurus yagouaroundi (assembly GCF_014898765.1). Taxonomy (NCBI): domain Eukaryota; kingdom Metazoa; phylum Chordata; class Mammalia; order Carnivora; family Felidae; genus Herpailurus; species Herpailurus yagouaroundi. The sequence continues at coordinate 2,051,196 of NW_024412418.1, read as the reverse complement.
CCTGGGTGGCTCAGTTGTTGAGCGTCTGACTCTTGATCTCAGCTCAGGTCATGATCTCACATCGTGAGTCTGAGCCCCGTGTCAGGCCCTGCGCTGACACTGAGGAGCCTGCTTGGGATTCTCTCTCCCTCTCCTCTGCCCTTCACCTGCTTGCTCTCTCTCTCAAAAGAAATAAATAAACTTAAAAAAAAATTTTTTTTTAATTTGTCTTTTCCAGACTCCCAACAACTTCATTTATAAGTGATGGTTGCACCAGGGATTCCAATCTATCTGCCTTGAAGATGAAACCTACCAACACCCTCTGGACCAAGCCTGTGACTTCCTTTTACTCCCCACTGCCCATCAGGTTTCCTAAAATTCAGATAGCAAGGACTTCTGGAGCCCTCAGGCAGGGTCAACCTCCCACACCAGCATAAAGTATTTACAGAAGATGTACCATCGCCCGTTTTCCCTGAAAAGATTTTAAGGGCCCAGAGTCCATGGTGGGGGAGGGGAATGTTAGAGTAGGCAGCTAGTTAGTTTCTAACAGGATACCTGGAGACCAAAAAAGGGGAAGTTGTGGCCAGCGCCCTTCTAGGAAGGTCAGAGGTGGGTCCTGGCCCAAAACAAAGCCACAAGAAACCAGATCAAACCAAGCCGGCTGACAAAGAAGGCTGGAAAGCCCTCACCAAATAAGGAAGAAAAGGTACGAAATCCTGCTTCCAAGAAATCCCCACCTCAAGTAATATTCCACCCCCTAAGTTAACAGCTGTCAATAAAAGGTAGACACCCAAACCCCACAGTGTGCAGCTCTCCCTGGAGCCCAGAGCATAGTGTCATTGTGATAAACTTTCTTGCTTGCAACTGCTCATCCACTATGTCTGGTCCGTCCTTGTATTCTTTCTTATAATGGGAACAAGAGCCTCCAGGGACATCCTTGGGATGGATGGGCTGAGCAGAGGCCTCAGGGCCCAGGGTCTCCCTAGTTCACCCGGCAACACTCCTACTTCCGTCCCACGAGTTGCTGACGTTGTGGGGAGACAAATAGACTTGAGAGGACCTGACTGTGTGTGTTCCTCCTACCGGTGGGTGTCCCTATTTCTGAAAGTCACAGATTGAGTAACTCATGTAACATTTAGATGTCTCGGGGTTGCCTGGATGGCTCAGTCAATTGAGCGTCCGACTCTTGATCTCAGCTCAGATTTACTTGATCTCAGAGTCATGCGTTCAAGCCCCATGTTGGAGGTGGAGCCTACTTAAAAAAAAAAAAAATTAGGGGCGCCTGCGTGGCTCAGTCAGTGAAACATCTGACTTCAGCTCAAGTCATGATCTCGCAGTTCACAAGTTTGAGCCCCGGGTTGGGGGTCTGTGTTGACAGCTCGCAGCCTGGAGCCTGCTTCGGATTCTGTGTCTCCCTCTTTCTCTGCACCTCCCACACACTCTCTCTCTCTCAAAAGTAAATAAAAAACATTTTTTAAAAATGTAAAAATTGGATGTTGTGAACTATTGTTACAAAGGGAGCTTTGGGGAATCCTGCACCTGTTACATTTTGCTAATTTTATTTTATTTAAAAAAAAAATTTTTTTTTACGTTTATTTATTTTTGAGACAGAGAGAGACAAAGCATGAAGGGGGGAGGGTCAGAGAGAGGGAGACACAGAATCCGAAACAGGCTCCAGGCTCTGAGCTGTCAGCACAGAGCCCGACGCGGGGCTCGAACTCAAGGACCGCGAGATCGTGACCTGAGCCACCCAGGCGCCCCACATTTTGCTAATTTTAAACACACAATAGAAACAGCTGTTAGGACAGTGTAAAACAAATTGCTTTTGCTTGGCACAGCCTCTCTGGTATCAAGAAAGTAAAGAGAAATACTTTTTCTTTCTTTCTTTTTTTTTTTTTTAAAGAAAATGTTGATATAGGGGCACCTGGGTAGCTCAATCGGTTGACAGAGCGTGCTTTGGCTCAGGTCGTGATCTTGTGGTTTGTGACTTCGAGACCCACATCAGGTTCACTGCTGTCAGCCTGTCAGCACACAGCCCACTTCAAACCCTCTGTGTCTCCCTCTCTCGACCCCTCCCACTTGTGCTCTCCCCAAGACTAAATATTAAAAAATAAGAATGTGATACATAAAGGAGAGAAATATTTATTGAATTCTGGAGAAAGGATACACTTTGAAACAATCTGCAATTAGATGTAGGCTGTGGTTTTTTAAAACTGAGTTAAAGTGAACTCCTTTATGCTGAGTCCTGCCTCTGCTACTTATTGGCTCTGTGACTTTGGAAAAGTCCGGTAAGCACTCCCAGCCTCCGTTTTTACTTCTGTTAAACAGGGATAAAACCTTACCGGGATGCTGTGGTGATGAAATGCACTTGAACATGTTTGCTAAATTAAACAGCTACGAAAATGTGAGCTGGGTGGCCAGGCACGTCCCTCAAATTACTTGCCAATCACAAAGGAGAATTACATTCTGTAAATCTGGCTGTTCCCACCTTCACTCAGTTCTCTGACTTAGCATCATTCATCCTGGGACAAAATGTGTTTTTATGAGGTTCCTGGTATGCTGAGGCATGAAGCAGACCAGCATCCCTTAATGAAGTTTTCTTGCCATACATGCTGAAAACTCCTGAATGCAATCGAGCCCTTACGTCTAACCTTCAATTTATAGAGGCTGAGGGAGCAAGTTCAACAACACCCCCAAGGAGACCATCAGATCAATCAGGAATGTGAGGCGTTCTGCAACACAACAGGTTTTATAGAAGACATAAAGATTAAGGAAATGGATGTCAATAAAAAGGGTCCGGGGTGATTGTTTTAAATTTTTAAAAACTTAGAAGACACAACCACATGCTTGATCAGATTCTGGTTCTGAAAAAAAAAAATACCCCAGCTTTTTAGACATTTTGGGGTAACTGGGGAAATTAGAAAATGGCTGGTATTAGATGATGTCAGGCAGTTATATTTATTCAATGTGATGCTGGTATGATGGCTATGAAGGAAAACACTTAATATTTGGAGAAATGATTAGGAGGAAGAGTTCTAATGTCTATAATTTCCTTTGAAATCATCCAGAAAAGGAAAGAAAGCAAGCAAGCCAAGAAAAAGTAATACATACTTTGAAATATATTTATGTATCTGTATATATATAAAAGCAATATGGCAAAATGTTAATTGTTGAATGTTGGTGAGAAGAATATGGGTGTTTTTTATACTATTACTTCTACTTGTAGAATTGTAGATTCTACTTTTCTACTTCTACTTTTCTTGTAGAATACTACTACTTTTCTTGAAAAGAATTTTTTTAGTTTAAAAAAATTTTTTTTAATGTTTATTTATTTTTGAGAGAGAGAGAGACAGAGCATGAGCAGGAGAGGGGCAGAGAGAGAGGGAGACACAGAATCCGAAGTGGGCTCCAGGCTCTGAGCTGTCAGTACAGCTCAGATGTGGGGCTCGAACTCCCAAACCCAGAGATCATGACATGAGCTGAAGTTGGACACTGAACTGACTGAGCCACCCTGGGCACCCCAAGAAATTTTTTTTAACGTTTATTTATTTTTCAGACAGAGAGAGACAGAATGTGAGTGGGGAAGAGGCAGAGAGAGAGGAAGACAGAATTCAAAGCAGGCTCTAGGTTCTGAGCTGTCAGCACAGAGCCTGATGCCGAACTCGAACTCACAAACTGTGAGATCATAACCTGAGTCGAAGTCGGAGGCCCAACCAACTGAGCCACCCAGGCGCCCCAAGAAATTTTTTTTTTAATGTTTTCAACGGAGTCATTGTTGTTTCCCACCACTGCCTCCAGAATACAGCCCAGATTTTTTTTTTTTTTTAAGTAGGCTCCATGCCCAACGTGGGGCTTGAACTCAAGAACCTCAGATTAAAAGTCAGATGCTCTGGGGTGCCTGGGTGGCTGAGGCGGTTAAGTGTCCAACTTCAGCTCAGGTCATGATCTCACGGTTCACGGGCTTGAGCTCTGCGTCAGGCTCTGTGCTGACAGCTCGGAGCCTGGAGCCTGCTTTGGATTCTGTGTGTCTGTCTCTCTCGCCCCTCCCTGGCTCACACTCTGTCTGTCTGTCTCTCTCTCTTTCTCTCTCTCAAAAATAAACACAAAAAAATTAAAAAAAGAGAGTCAGATGCTCTACCGACTGAGCCAGCCAGGCGCCCCTACAGCCCAGATTTCTTAGCCTCACAAATCAGGTCCTTGACACTCTGGTGTCACTTTTCTTTTCCAGCCAGTCTCTTACTCTTTTGTCTTGATGTATTCCATGCTCCAATTAAATTGGCCCAAACGTCTTCATCCACATTTGCCCTGCACTTTCCCACACTGGTGGCTTCGTATATGCTTTTCCTTCTTTCATTGCCCAGCACAATATTCTCCCCCTACAGGGTCTCCTGATTTCCCTGTCTAGACGGAATGCTCCTTCCTCAGGATGTAGAATTTCCTGTGACATTGTCTCTCCTTAAGTCATTTATGTTCCTGACATATCACAGCTACCAAGGGGTGCGTTCCCCCAACGTGTGATCTGTAGCTCTGTATCTGGTTCAGCTTCGGTTCCCTCACACAGCCTAGCCTATTCACCCATGTAACAAATATTTATAGAGCATTTATGGGAGCAGCATCTCCAGGCTTGAGCCAAGTGCTGGGGACAGAGCGGTGACTGTACAGATAGGTTCTAGTTCCTCATGGAACACAGAGGATCTTGGGATGAGTATTAAACAAGAAACACAGAAATGGATATATATCGTATTCGCATAGAAAAAATATGTAATTATGTACATACATACAGTAATGTGGAAGACAACCTAGGTGCTATGAAAGAGAGTAGCAGGTGTAACCCATTTCAAACAGGGATGAACTCTAAAGAGATCTGGGGGTTGGGGAGGAGTTAGAGGAGGAAAGAATGGAGGTAGTCATTCTTTTTTTTAAAGGTTTATTTATTTATTTGTTTTTTGAGAGAGAGGTGAGAGAGAGGGATCATGGGGGAAGGTCAGCGAGAGAAGGGGACAGAGGATCTGAGCCTGATGTGGGGATCGATCGCGTGACCTTGAGATCATGACCTGAGCCGAAATCAAAGTCAGACGCTTAACCAACTGAGCCACCCAGGTGCCCTATCCTAATCTCTTATTTAAAAAATTTTTTTAAATGTTTATTTATTTTTGAGAGAGAGAGACAGAGAGAGAGAGAGAGAGAGATGGGTAGGGGCAGAGAGGAAGACAGAATCCAAAGCAGACTGCAGGCTCTGAGCTGTCAGCATAGAGCCTGACACGGGGCTCCAACCCATGAACCATGAGATCATGACCTGAGCTGAAGTCAGATGCTTAGGATGCTTAACCGACTGAGCCACCCAGGCATCCCGCTCTTTCCTAGTCTCTTAAAAGGACAGTCCTATTGGGTTAGAGCTCACCCTAATGAATTCATTTTCACTTAAACTTTTTAAAGACCCCCTCTCCAAATACAGTCACATTCTGTTAGGATCCCAACATGTGAGTTTTGAGGGACACATTCAGCCACTAACAGACACAAGATACATGATACGTAAAAGCCATGAAGCACAACAGTAAAACGAATGCACACCAATCTACCACCCAACATAAACACAAAACAACCATTTCTTGTATCTTTATCTGAATCCCATTCCCCTAAACACTCCCAAGGGTAAGCGCTGCCCTAAATCTAATGTTAACAAAAGGGTCCCTCAGTCACTTTGCCTCCTCAAGGTCCAGCCTTCTCCTGCAGACCAGGGAGCCCTACCACTTTCTTACACCAGACACAAAAATAAACTCAAAATGGATGAAAGTCCTAAGTGTAAGACAGGAAGCCATCAAAATCCTTGAGGAGAAAGCAGGCAAAAACCTCTTTGACCTTGGCCACAGCAACTTCTAACTCAACATGTCTCCAGAGACAAGGGAAACAAAAGCAAAAGTGAACTATTGGGACCTCATCAAAATAAAAAGCTTCTGCACAGGGAAGGAAACAATCAGCAAAACTAAAAGGCAACTGACAGAATGGGAGAAGATATTTGCAAGCAACACATCAGGTAAAGGGTTAGTATCCAAAATCTATAAAGAACGTATCAAACTCAACACCCAAAAAAACAAAGAATCCCGTGAAGAAATGGGCAAAAGACATGAATAGCCACTTCTCCACAGAAGACATCCAGATGGTCAACCGACACATGAAAAATGCTCAACAGCACTCATCATCAGGGAAATACAAATCAAAACCACAGTGAGATACCACCTCACACCTGTCAGAATGGCTAAAATTAACATCCCAGGCAACAACAGATGTTGTCGAGGATGTGGAGAAAGAGATCTCTTTTGCACTGCTGGTGGGAATGCAAACTGGTGCAGCCACTCTGGAAAACAGTATGGAGGTTCCTCAAAAAAATAAAAAAGAAGTACCCTACGACCCAGCAATTGCACTACTAGGAATTTATCCAAGGGATACAGGTGTGCTGTTTCAAAGGGGCACATGCACCCCCATGTTTATAGCAGCACTATCAACAATAGCCAAAGTATGGAAAGAGCCCAAATGCCCATCGATGGATGAATGGGTAAAGAAGATGTGGTATACACACACACACACACACACACACACACACACACACACACACACACA